>NC_062568.1:79977500-80293000 GCF_022837055.1 Prionailurus viverrinus
AAAAGCATATATCTTGACACTGAAATGTGCAATTATTCTGATCTCTATAAAGTGTCACAGTGTGGACAAATAGTGGGGGAGAATTAAAGGAACATTCCAACACACATATACTAGTGTGTGTGTGTGTGTGTGTGTGTGTGTGTATTTAAAATTGGATACATATTAACAATGCAGAAATGGAGAATAACAGTGAGTTATAACCAAGATAATATGCATTATATGGACACACGGCCATGACTGTTTCTGCTATTAGAAAAGCAGACAACCCTAAAAATATTGATTCCTGTCAATATCATGTAAATCTAAAAGTGTAAAATCGTACATATACCACAAATTTTAATTGTAGCAATGGGTTTGGAAATCATTTCATCTGAGATGGCTGTGAGATTTAAATTAAGTGAAATAAAGTACATGAGAACATAAAAAAGAATTTCTGGAAACATTGTCCCTTTTAATTTATACAATAAACAGAGAATCATTATTTAACAAAGAAACTATTTTAGTGATGCAAAGAACAAATAAGCTTTCTTTTCTTAGGCCACATATTTGCCAAGAATAGAGGAAAGTAAATGTGTTATACGTCACTGACATTCTCTTGTACAGTTCGTGCGCCTGGGTCATAAAAACTACAGGGGCTACTGACTTTTGCCCTACGGAAGTGACCCAGCAAATCTTTAGAGAAAACCTTTTTATCTTTACCAATTACACCCACCTGCCTGTATAGTCCCTGAATTATCTGAACACGAGGAGAGAGGACAAGTGCAACATGCCTTCTCCCTTCGCAGGAAGAAAGACGTCTTCTTTCGTTGCACACTCTTGATGGAATTAACCAAACATCACCTACCAGATCATCACTCACCACTGCCCAGTACAAAAAGGCACTTATCATTTTTGGTAAGAGGAATAAAGAGTCTAACAATCCCTCTAAACCACATCTCAAGCCTCTCAACAGGCTAGAGTGACAAAGCCTTCTTTTCCAATATAGAGGCAAAACTGATGAAGCCATTTGTATTGAGTGATGAATAGGTCAATATCAGACTCTTCTGAACTCGAGCCACTAGTTCCCAATTATTTAAAGAAGGAAAATCTAACCAGTAAAATGGGGAGAGGGGGAGGAAGTCTCTCATGCGAGAAAAGTGAATCTAGAAAGAGTAAAAATGAATGAATGAATGAATGAATGAAGAAATCCTGGTAGATGATATTTGCGCTCAGGAGTTTAAAAGATCTTACAAAGCAACAATTCTTAAATTAATCTCTGAATGAATAAATGTTTTCAGGCAAATTAACTAATATTATAAATTGAATCACATTATTATATTTGATTTTATA
This sequence comes from Prionailurus viverrinus, assembly GCF_022837055.1. Classification (NCBI taxonomy): domain Eukaryota; kingdom Metazoa; phylum Chordata; class Mammalia; order Carnivora; family Felidae; genus Prionailurus; species Prionailurus viverrinus. Next base: position 79,978,830 of record NC_062568.1, read on the forward strand.
GAGGTTCAAGAGAAAGCAATACAAATAAAAACTTAATATTTTTAGCATTAAAATTTGAATTTTAACTTTTGAAGATTAGTGAAAATAGTGACATCGGTTGCAAAGATATTTTTTGTGCTTACTAATAAATTAGAAGCTCTAGATTAAAACATTACATTTGAAAGTCCCAAAGTTACGATTTGATGCGGCCCAGATTAACTCATAGCTCATAGAGATACAATAATTTTTTTTGTAAAACACAATAATTTCTTTTTCTCAAATATCAACCTAAAATTATGTTGAAAACTTACTGATTAAAATCATAACACAAATTGTAGAATGGCCCAAAACAGTATATATATAAATAGAAATAAACATGAAAACAGTGCATTTAATTATATTTGATTAAATTTGATATAGCAACAAATAAATGTGTCCTCAGAAATATTGACATTTGTTAGCAAAAATCTAAATAGCAATCTTACAGTAAAATGAGATCACCGTTTATGTGTTTGTAGTTTACATGCAATGCCGGTTTCGACATTCCTTCCTGAGACTTAGTGTGTAGAAAAACTAAGAGATTACAAAATTCACTCTAATATTTTAAAGTAATTGCTTATTTCCTGACACATGGGATGATATAAAAAGGCTTATAGTAAGACACACAATTTCTGAAAGACTAATTATGCATTTAAGCTGAATTTTTTTTAATTTCAAATTAATTTATACATAATGCCACATCCTGTTTAGAGAAACTTGTTTGAAAAAGATTGTATTGTGAATATATACTGAATGAATTGATTTTACGTTTATTAAAAAAAAACAGTTTTATACCGCATTAAACTTGAAATAAATAAAACTCCAAAATTTAACAGTGGTACTAATCACTCTAGGCAGAAAATGATTTTTTTGCTCCAAATATGTGTATTTACAATGCCATTAAGCTCCTTTAATTGGTAAGCATCTAAGATATATACTGGCGTTCATAAATTTCAATTTGTTAATAAATCTTCATGACAATTCCTGGAAGGTACATAAAGATACACCTGGATTTAGGATGTCTATGTGCTGATCGACACATGGAATGATACAGAAAATGGTTCCTATCCTGAAAGATATATATTTTTATGACTATCAAGCAAGCTTTTGTCTACTATAGAAGACATTTGGCTTTGAGCCTTAGTGGCAAAAAAAAGGGAGTGGTGTTGTCATTACACCATCCTGGGGAAGTACTGTTACATCACCTTTGATCACAGTAAAAATGTAGTTGTAAATAACAACAACCACAAAAACAAAACCCTATTATTTCCTTTTTCCATAGAAGCAATAAAGGCTCATTATTTAACAAAGAAGAGATTAGGAGTGATACCAAAAAATTAAGTTCTTTTGTGTTAAAAACTCATGTTTGCTGAGCATAGAAGAAAGGTAAGTGTGTGAGACATCACTCAAGTTCTCCTGGGACGTTTATGTGCTTGAATCATAAACAAGACACATCGTGCTAAAAGCAGCATATGACATGTCCGAGACCTCACTGTGTGGTATTGCCCAGAACTGAATCTGTGAGGGCAGCTTATTTTCTATTGACCACCACCTTGGGGTAAAAGAGTAAGCAGGCAGGCTTCCTGACTTAGCAGGGCAGCGGTTGTATTTCTTTCCTGATGCAGAAAACCATACTATGATAGTGAAAAACTGTGGCATGGAGAATTACAGCTTAGAATTCTTGAGAGTTATATGAATTATATATTTACTCAGCCAAATTTTTACATTGATTCACATCTTAATTTTTCATTAGACTCATCTGAACAATTTGGACACATCCTTGGAAAATAATGATAATAGAAATTCAACTAACACATGTTCTTTTCCTACAATATAGAAATGATTTTGGGTTATTTATCAGGTTATTTCCCAGCTTTAAACTGACACGTCTGTATTCTAGGGCTAGTTATAAGATTCTACAATCCCATTTCTGCAAATCCGGTAAATTCTTGTTAGGTTTTCTCAATGAGTGCTGAAGAGCGGCTGGAAGCCTGGAAGAGGGAGAAGAGACACCTTTCTCTATTTGTTTCCTATTCCTGTTAAGATGATAACAGCCATTGCTCTTTGTCTTGGCAGTTCATTTCCTTCTAGATTCCAGGATTCCCCCCAACCCCGCATTTCCAGAACTCCCACAAATTTTATTTTTAAAGGCATCTATGAACTGACACACAAAAAAGGAACCTACACAGTTAAACTATGAAATTAAGGTAGGAATCTTGGATGACAGATATGTACCAAAGTAAGATTTCATCTTGAGGTCTTCTGGCAAATCCTGGACATCTTATGCTTCCACTTTATTGTTGCTTGGGGAACACAAATGGGATATATAGCCTGTGGACCAACTGAGGAAGGGAGTCTAATAGGATACCTGAATAAAAATCTGGGATCCAAAGTGTCATGCCTATATGAGAAGAAGGGATGAAAACTAATCTAAGCTTGAAGAAAGCGTCAGCAAGGATAGTTACCTGTGTCAAAGTTGACACTGGCTTGTGGGAGAAATACTATTCCCATAGAATTCATAATCTTGAACTGGCTCTCATGCAGGTTTGTTTTCTGAATTCTTGAGACATGAAAAGTCTCAAGTAAATAATTTAACTTAAAATAATCTTGAAATAGCAGTGCCCCCAATAGAAGGGCATTGTGAAAATACAGATATTGGGTGGAGGAACTCAATTTCAACCCAGGTGACAAACACTTTACAAGATAATATAAAACACAACACACACACACACACACACACACACACACAGACATAGAACGCTATGAATAAGAACTAGTACCAAAAACAGGCAATAGAAAAGATACTAGTAAATAATTCAAATATTGTAATTATCAGATATTGATTATAAAACAATTTTATATAACATAAGCCTAAGGAAATAACACAGAAACTTGAAAATTCGCATCATGCAGGCTTAAATTAAAATATTAAAAATAGTTCTTTACAAAAAAACCATTATAATATAAGCTATTCAAGGGACAGATTAGATCCAATGAAGGAAGAAATAGTATGAAAATTATCTGGAATGTAGCCAAGAGAGATACAGAGGAAGAAATATGGGAAGAGTATAAGAGATGGGAGGACAGAATGAGATGGCTCAAACATTAGCATAACCAGAGTTCTAAAAAGGAGCAATAGGTAAGGAGGAGGCAATATCTGAATAAATTATGGCTAATAATCTCTCATAAATTATGAAATACACAAACCCACATATTCAGAAATTCAAATAGAACCCAAGCAAGATAAATGAAAGAAATTCATACTAGATAGTGATCAGCAAATAAGCTGAGAAGATTCTTAAAATACTATTAGTAATATGATTTTAAAGACAGACTGATGTTGGGGCGCCTGGGGGGCTCAGTTGGTTGCACGTCCGACTTCAGCTCAGGTCATGATCTCATGGTTCATGAGTTCAGGCCCCGCATCTGGCTCTGCGCTGACAGCTCAGAGCAAGAAGCCTGCTTCTGATTCTGTGTCTCCCTCTCTCTCTGCCCTCCCCCACTCGTGCTCTGTCTCTCTCTGCCTCTCAAAAATAAAGAAAACTAATAAAAAAAATTAAAGACAGACTGGTAGAACAATAAAATGGCAATTAAATTGATGTTTGGCATCATTTTATGTTGAAAGAATACACAAAACTGTGTATACAAAACAAAAGCTAAACTTGCTGTTTCCAATTACACACCTAGGAGAAATAGATTTTTAAGAACATGTGTTAATATTAGTATATGACATAAAAGAGTTGACCACCAAGAGAATTTCACTAATGTGAATTTGAAAAAAGGTATGAGTGGCAAAAGAAAAATGATCCAGTGGAAACAGAAATGAACTAATAGTGTTATTTGTAAACTTGAACCATCTTTGACTACTTAAAACGAAAGCAACATCTTATTTGAGGGAAAAAGAAGGATATAGGCAGATTGTGGACAAAAGTAATACATGTTTGGAATTGGATAATCTTAAAGTATTCTAAGATCCTTATATCATACAGGTATTTTATGTGTCAACTTCATTGGGGCACAAAATGCCAGATGTTTGCTTAAATAATATTCTGGTTGCATCTGTGAAGGTGTTTTTTTTTTTTAATGAGATTAACATTTAAATTGGTAGACTAAGTAAAACAGATTGCTATCCCTAATGTGGGTGGGCTTCACCCAATCTGTGGAAGGCCTGAATATACAGAAATTTGAATAAGAAAGTTAAGGTTCTCTGCCTGGCTTCTTAACCTGGACATCGGTTTTCTCTTGTACTTTGGTACTTGGACTAAACTTAAGCCATCAGCTCTCCTTTTCAGGTCTTTGGACCCAGACAGGCACCTGCAACATTGGTCATCCAAGTTCTTAGGCTCAGGCTTAGACTGGAACTATCCTACTGGCTGTCATGGGTCTCCAGCTTACTGACTATGTATCTTGGGACTTCTCACCCTCCATAATCACATGAGCCAATTCTGTTTAATAAATCTTTAGATATGTATCTGGATTATACAATTACATACCTTGGAAATATCACATATATATAAATATGACATATACATATCATTGGTATATACAGAAATTGATTAATTTTAAACTTGATTAATTATGTTTGTCAAATAACTAATAACTAAAAGATTTACCATGTAACTTCTAAAAAGTTAAAGAAACGATGAATGAGAAAAAGTGTCCAAAAGAGCCCCAAAAAAGGGGGGGGTGAAAAGAAGCACAAAATCAAGGCAAATAGAAAATACATAGTAATTTGATATACTTCAATCCCAAAATATCAATAATGACATATAATGGACATGACATAAACATTCCAGTTAAGGGAAAGCTTGACACACCTAAAACAAAACACAGATGATTGAGAGTCAAAAGACTAAGGAAATGGGGAAGGTGTGTTAACACTAGACAAAATGAATGCATTGGCAGAAACCATTATTAGGAATTAAGAGGATATTACACAATGATAAAATATTCAATTTAATAGATGCTATATTAATTCTAAATTTTATGTACACAATAATATAACTTAAAATATATAAAGTGAAAATTGATGTAATTACAAGATGGAATTAAATACTTTCCCATCATCATTAGGGATTTGCCATGGTCACTCAACAAATGATTGGGCACAATGGCTAAAAATGAGTAAGAATATAGAAGAGCTAAATGGTACAATGAATATTCATCACAAAATTGACATTCATAGAACAGTACACTTAAACATTGGATAATACATACTATTTTTATACATATGCAATATTTATGCAAAGTAAACATACACTAACCTTACAAATTTTAAATGACATAAAGAACACATCATTTCATTGCACTGGCATTAAAATAAAAATATTAAAACATAATAACAAAAGAAGACACTTATGTTAAGAAAAGTGAAAAAATATCCCTAAAAAATCATGATTCTAATAAAAACAATAATATACATTATAAATTAATTGAACTATTATTAAAGTACTGTGATTAAAACTTATAAGATAGAGCTAAAGTAGATGTTAGAATAAAATTTATTGTCTTGAAAGCTTAAATTAGAAACAATGAAATATTTAGAAAACAATAGACTAAGTATTTAATTTCTTTAGAGATTTTAAAATAAGCAACAGATTAAAACCCAGAAAAGTAGAAAGAAGTAATAAAAATGTCAGAAGTTAATGAGATGGAAGCAAAATATAAAAATTATCCAATAGTGAAAAATGGTTCTTTGAAAGGTATTAAATAAAGTCAAATTTTATTATATTGAAAGGAAAATAATGGAAAGAAAAAATAAAATATTAACAATGGTGTAGTTTAATAGCTACAGAAAATACAGAGATTAATCAGATTACACCAGATTTACATAATAAAACTAAAAAAAGATGATCAATAATTTATAAGAATACAATTGATCAAAATTGACTTAAGAAATAACACAAACCTGAATATTTCCATATCTTTTAGATCAGTTAAAATGGTTAAAAACTCTTTCCACAAGAAGACACTGGGATTTAGATAAATTCAGGATTGAGTACTACCAAGTTTTCTAATAGCAGAAACAAAAAGATCAATCCATTGTTATTAAGCTAACTTACTTTGACACCAATTAAGATAAGAATAGTATAATAAAAAGTTACAAGCTAATCCCACTCAGGAACATAGAAGCAACAAACTAAAATATTAGCAACCCAAATACAGATATTCAGTAAAAGTGGAACACATCATATCCAAATTATTTTTACCTCAGAAATGTAGAGTTCTTTCAAAAGTTATAAGTGGAATGATATAACTCATCATATTAACATCTTAAATGAGAAAAAACATGATTTCTCAATAGATGAATGAAACTCTTCAATAATATTGTATATACCTTTATGATAAAATGTTAACAAGCGACAAAAACACTGAAAATCCCCGAACTTTATTGAAGTTATCTATTAAAAACTGTTGCATGCATTTATTTACTCATGTAATATAAATCTATCATATCAAAGCTCAACCCAGCACACGCCATGGGGGATCTGAGGTCTCTCACTACTTCTGGACATCCATGAGTATGTGCCCTGTGGAGTTTGAAATCTGGCATCCTCAGCATCTTTCTGTAGAGGACAGGGACCCAAACTTGGAAGTGCTATGGAGTTAGTGCCCTGTGAGGTAAATTCTGAGCAATAATAAAGGTAACGAGAAGATGCTGATAAATTAATTGTTCATCCTATCCCATTTCCCAACAGATCATTCTGAGGAGCAGAGGCAACTTTCAACATGTCTAGAGACACCTTGGATGACTTTGCTTTCAAAGTTCTGGAGTGCTCAGTATTGCCCCATTTCATCTGCTTACATTCCTTTCCTGTCTCACTTGCGTCCCCACCATCGGGGCCTTCATGGGATTATATCCCACCTCCCAGTAAAGAAACAGAAGGCATGCTCTCTTATTTTCTGAGGGATTCAGTGAAAACATTGCTCTCCAGTAAAATGGATCTATGTAATGAAATACTACAGAGCAAATAAAACAAATGAACCTCAGTTTTAAGCATAAACATAGGAATGTGAAAAACAATGTACAATGAACGAACATGTTGCAAAAAGATAGAAACAGTATGTTTCCATTGATATAATTTTACAAAATAGATAAAAGTTAAGCAGTGTAATTTTTATGAATACAAATTTTGTTGGAGAAATATTTTTTTTCTGAAGCAAAGAAGTGTTACAACAAAAATTATCATAGTGGCTATTCTATTGGGGGTAATGGAAGGGAAATATGAATGGAGAGAAGAAACACAAGGACTTTTAAAAAAACTGATAAAGTTTGTTCCTTGGTCTGAGTGTTCAATTTTGTTATATTTGTAAGCTGTACAAAATACATTTATTCCCTTATCCCCATAGGACCTTGTATTCCAGTGCCTTCTGTCAACTCAAAAACGTTGCTTTAACAAAGTCCCCCTAAAATTAGTAGATATTCCGCAGCTCTCAAGGGAGGAAATTCTAAGATAGTTCTATATGTATTCCAGTTATCCCCAGAAGGGCTCATCCTGTTGTTACCCACAGTAAACTTTTTGATTTACCTCCAATGTACTGACTTTCTTTTTGTATCTATGAAGCTCCAAAGAAAACCACCAAAGAACCAACCTTCTGAGTATGCATGCCCTTGAGTAGTCTCCTCTTCCATCCAGTGATGGAAGTGACACTTTGCAATTTGAAACCCACCTCTCACAATGACATGTCTGCTTCCTCTTTAGCATGTTTGGAAATCCTGAGATGCCGTATAAGAAGTGTGACTATGCAACATACTACTGGAAACATCCTGTTGAGAGACCGGTCACATAAAACATAAGAGACCCTATGATTACAGAGAGCCAACTTAATCATATCATGCTGTCCTGCTAAGACTCCAGCAGAGGTCTCTAGTGATAGAGGCCCCTTGAGAAGTCCCACGCGAGACCGACTGAAAAACCAGAGCTGATCTCATTCAATCAACACACATAATTTTGAGATATAAATAAAAAAATTAATTAACAAATGAAAAAATATATAAATAAATATAAATGATAACAAGCCACTAATTCTGGAGTGGTTTGCTACACAGTAAACTAGAACTAAAACATCTTTCCTCCTTCTCTTTCACTCCCTTTGTCATTCAGGTACTTCTTGTCACAGCCTCCCAAACAAACAACCTGCACACTAATCTGGCTTTAGAATGTACCTTTAGGAGAGCCGAAACAAAAACAAAATAATTAGCAGTTGAAATAAAGTCAACTCAATATAAAATGAGATTTTACGCTATTTAATTGTCATACACACTTGCATATACATATATAAGTAAAAAAATGAAGAATCATTATATTTCTCTTTTTTGGGGAATGATGAGAAATGGAACTTGGTAAATAGAAGATATTTGCTAATGGGTACAAAATAAGATATAGTAAAACCTTGGTTTGTGAGCACAGTTTGTTCCAGAAACATGCTTGTAATCCAAAGCACTTGTATATCAAACAAATTTCCCCATAAGAAATAATGGAAATCCAGATGATTCATTCCTCAATCCAAAATAATCATACACAAATGACTACAATACTGTAATATAATACAAAATAGTAAAGAAAATACAAAATATAAAGAAAAATAAACAAATTAACCTGCACTTACCTTTGGAAACCTTCATGGCTGATATGAGGGAGACAAGGCAGGAGGGTTATTGTGTATGACGACTTTCACTATCACTAATGGAATCACTGTTATCTACTGACTCAATGGAATCTTTTTCTTTTCATGCAACTTTAACAAGGAACCTATCCAATGACACTTGCTTTTGCCTCCTTTTGAGGATTTTTGTGGAAATGTGGCATTGCCTTGTTAAACAGGTTCATTGCCCACACCGCTACAGCCTTACTTGGATGGTGATTTTCTACAAAATTTTTCAGTGTTTCCCACCTTTTACACATCTCTCCAATCTCATTTGAAGTAAGGGATTCCTCTGCCTTTTTCTCCTCCTCCTCCTCTGCAGATGAGATCTCCTCCATAACCTCTTGCTATTGCTCGCAACACAGCTCCATCAGTCCGTGGGTGGTCAGCTTTTGGCCATGTTCCTTTTCCAGCACTTGAATGCCATCCTAATTCACCTCCAGCCCCAAGCTCTCCCCCAGGGGCACAATTCTATCAACAACTGGTGGCTCTTATTCATGAGCAAACCCCTCTAAGTCAAATCCAAAAATGCAGTCAGGTCAGTTTTCTCCAAGCAGAGTTGAGGGCTCTGTTGGTGACCACATCCCAGACTTAATCAATGATCTTGAGATAGTTCACGATGTGGAAATGATTTTTCCAAAACTAGGAGGGTAAGGTTTGTTCCTTTGGTCACCTCGAACTTTTCACTCTAATAGTACTTTGGCATAAAGCTTCTTAAAGTTTGAAATGTGGTATAAAGCTTCTGAAAGCTTGAAATGACCTGCTGATCCATGGGATGGAGGATTGGGGGGGTGTTGGGAGGAAGAAACTTGACTTTAATGAACTCGAATTCCTCCAGTAAGTCATCCTCAAAGCCTAGAGGATGAGCAAGAACATTATCCATAAACAGCAAGGCTTTGAGTGGCAGATTCTTTTCTAAAAGCTATTTCTTCACTGAAGGACAGAAGACCTTGTTGATCCACTCAATGAACAAGATAGGAATGACCCAGGTCTTGCTGTTGAACCTCTACATAACGTTTAACTCTTCTGCACCTTGCATTTCCCGAAGGTTCATAGATTCTTGGAATGATACATGAGCAAGGGCTTGACTTTGAAATCCCCACTTGCATTAGTACAAAACAAGAGAGTGAGATGGTCTTTCATGGGCTTGTGACCAGGCATTGCATTCTCTTCTTCTGCAATGTAGGTCCACTTTGGAATCTTTTTCCAAAACTCCCTGTCTCATCACAGTTAAAAACTTGCTCCTGCAGGTAACACTCAAACACCATGAGCTTCTGGAATTCAGTAGTGAATACATCAGCTGCCTGAGCATCTGAACTCACAGCCTTGCCATGCCTCACAACACTTCTCCTCTTAAAGTTATCAAACCATCCCTGCTTTCTTTGAATCCTTCTTCATTTTCTGTTGACGTATCTGGCAGTTTACTTACCAGGTCAGTGTACAAGGCCTTTGCCTTCTTGCAAATAAAGTTCTTAGTCACAGTATCACCTGCTACTTGCTTCTCCTTTATCCAAACCAGAAGCAACTTTTCTACATCTTCTAGAAATGTGGCCATAGCTTTGATATTCTCATGATTCCTTTAGCTGCATCTAGCCCTCTTGTTTCTTATTTCTTCTTTAACATTGTGCAAATGGTCAATGTAGACTTCTTATAAAATCTTGCAATTTGGCCACTCACATACCTTGTTTGTACTTCTTGATGATTTCCTTCTTAACTTCCACCATAATCATCTTCTTCTTACCCCCTTTCTTTTTAACCTTTTTCTGCTTAAGAGCCATTGGATAAGCTCACATGGATGTTGCCTAAGGTACAGTATTAATAAACTCTATCATATACTATATTTAATGTAACTGGCAATAAGGTAGTAAAGGAAAGGGTCTATATCTTCAGGCAGCCTGACGTAGAATGAAGCAGAGCATTCCTAAGCTTACTCCTGTATAGAAAAGCAAGAGACTGTCCATAGATGCTTTAAAGTGACAAAAATACACTAGTGCCAGTTGTGGGAAACTTCCAACATTCTGAAAAGTCACCGATTTCTGCCCAACACTGTAGCCTGAGACTGAGCATCTGAGCACGGGAGGGAATCACCCACAATCCCACAATGAGAGAGAGAGAACCATTGGTTCAGTCATGATCACGTGATGTTTGGTATCATGTACTACTCGTATTGCAAGACGTCACTCATTTATAAAGTTGAAATTTAATAGAAATGTTTGATTGTTTTGAGGAACACTCACAGAACAAGTTACTTGCAACCCAAGGTCCTAATGTAAGTCATTGGCATATACTGTGCCAAAGGGTATATGTTATAGATATTTCTATCCAAGTTATCCTTCTTATTTCTCTCCTTTGATCAGAAGTGACAGAAGCAGGAAACACGGGCTAGTGGAAACATGTTCTTTATTAGTTTGCAAGCCTTCTGCCTTCATCCATTCAAGCTGCTATAACTGAATACCAAAAACAAAAGAAATACATTTCTCATGCTCTGGAGGCTGTCCAAGATCAAGGCTCCAATAGATTCAGTATCTGGGGAGGACCCACTTCTTGGTTCATAAATAACATCTTCTAACCATGTCCACTCATAGTAGAAGTGGTAAAGGAGCTCTCTGGGGTCTCTTATACAAAGGCACTAATCTCATTCATGAGGGCTCCATCCTCATGGCCACCCAAAGCCCACCTCCAAATACCATCATGTTGGAAATTAGGTTTAAATATATGAATATTAATTTGTGAGAAAGGCACAAACATTCATAGCACCTTTTTTCTTTAAGTTGTATGTGAGTAAATGTTTGTCATCCTGAACATGTTTGTCATACCTTCTAGAACCTTGGCCATAGAACCAAGACAAGATTTAGAAAAAAAAAATGTTGACTTTTGTTTAAGTTACCACTTTTGAAGTGTATGGATGGGCTCAAAATTTTGTTCTTTAGAGAAATTCAAACTAGGGCAGGCTTTCATCCTTATGAACTGATCATATTCATAATTTCCAGAAGTAAAAAGAAGTAATAGATGACATTTCATTATCTCTTTAATCCTAAGAAACAATACAATAGGTCATTTCCTCATCTGCTAGTTCACATTTGTCTTTAATTTCTCTCATTCTACATTACAAAGGGCATATTCAATAAATATCTACCTAATACCTAACAAGGTGCATATTTACTTTTTTCAATAGAGAATTTAACAACTTTAGTTAAGTAATATTCTATCTATGAAGTATTGGCTATAGTTAAATTTTTAATAACTCTATGGTATGTTATTTTGAAATAAAATTAAATAATTGCTATAAATATTTCTAATGTATCTTAATATGCTGTTACGTATACTTTGAAACTCTATGGAACATTCAAGTCATTTTAAGTATGTTTTCCTGCAATATGATTTGAAACTTGGATAGCAGGCCTTTGAAATGTATAAATTGTAGAAGAAGAAAATCAGCATAGTTTTCTTTTCCTGGGAAGTGGAGCAGTTAATATTCAACACGAAATGTCTAATCTTTAAATACATTATAATCTAACTGCTTAGGATAATTTTTGCTTTAATACCTTAAGAGTCTGCAAAGCCTGAAGGATGGGATTATTAAGATGGAATTTTAATGTCAAAATTATCAGGGAAGTGAACATATTGCTAGTGTTCATAAAAATTGTATTCAATTTCTGTATGATTTGTTCAAATAAGAGATGAGAATATATTTGATTATAACTAGTAAGTAACCCAAAATTTGATCAGATGACTGGAGGTCACTGCCACATAAGAGCTGTCAACCTCAGAGGTGAGACTATTTAAGACCTGAATTTACTCTAATACATAAATGTACCTGCAGAGATGTGCATAAAAATGTAGGTATGAAATAATTAAATTGTTGGAACATTTTGTAGTGAAAATGGTAGGAAAAGGAGCATATGAAAACTAAAATAAAAAACAAATGTAAATGATGATCATTTCTGTAGAAAATAATGGAAAAGCGTAGGGAACATTTATTACTTTTCATTTTTTAAAGCTTTGGAATAACTCAAAGCTAATCTGTTATATGCATCACAGATTTCTAAAAAATTCACTTTTATTTAGCAGAAATTTATTAGTGGGCAGATTAATCTGTGATATAGAATTTACTGTGGAATGCCTAGTATGGAAAGCAAGAAGAAGATAGCATTTAAATGCACTATTTTAGGTAATTGTTTTAGAGCAAATACATACTTTGCAGTATTTTTTATAATAATGCTTGTCAGTTTCTTAAGGAGGATTATCCCTGTAGCAATACAAACTTTCCCTTCTACATTATCAAATACCTACAATGATGTGCTCATACATAATCATTTATAACTATTAATAGAAACTATAATAAGCAATCAATAGTCATTCAAACTTACAATTATAATTTTTTATTCCACTGTTGGGGGGGATGGAGAGACATGTCTTATGTATTGGCCTTAAGATACAAAAGCTCAGTAGGTACTTTTCTTAGAACAATGCACATTTGTAATTTATGAATGTTCTTTTATATTCTTATAGATATAAATATACAGTTACATTTTCCCTTTTCCCCAGTGCTACATAATTATAACTTGTAATATGTAAATATTTATGAATTCACAGGATGTTCGCTAGGAGAGAAGAATGTTATACTTGCAGATTTGTCTAGTATTTGCAGAATTCAGATCTTATTATTAGGCTTTATGTTGTATTGCAAAATGTAAAAATACATTGTTATAAATATGACTTGTCTAGAAAACATACCATCTGGTGGTTCTGTTGAGAAATGAGAATTATCTCAAAATCATTTATTGTTAGGAATAAGACATTACAATGTTGGTTGAAAATGTTACTCCCTTTATTTTTATATAAGTAAATGGCAGACATAATGCCCTGTATTCTATGTGAAAAAATATGGTGTAAACACTAATATCATGAGGTATTAGAATTTAAATAACCTTAGAGATCATTTAGACAGAAATGCCATACTAAGTGATTGGCAGTCGCTGTCTAAAATGCCATTTAAGGGATTCTATCAGGATTGTAGATTAAAGGATACCTGTGCTCCAGTGAGGAAGAGTCCTTGGCTGGCTGAGAATATACGCCTTAGGTTCTGAATGGGAAATTGGTAGCAAGCATCCTGTGTACCACCTTCCTTTATTTCGTATGAAAGAAGATCACTAAAACCTGGTCAAAAATGAAGATTCCAATCCCTAAAACATCACTGAGCTGTCAGACAAATCTACTACTAGATATTTGTCTGTATGTTTGCTCAAAATCTGATTCCTGAATATAGGCAAGATGGCGGCTTAGGAGGACGCTGGGCTCACTACACGTCCTGCTGATCACTTAGATTCCATCTACACCTGCCTAAATAACCCAGAAAACCGCCAGAGGATTAGCAGAACGGAGTTGCCGGACCCAAACGCAGACGAGAGGCCCACGGAAGAGGGTAGGAAGGGCGGCGAGGCGGTGCGCGCTCCACGGACTGGCGGGAGGGAGCCGGGGCAGAGGGGCGGCTCACAGGCCAAGCAGAGCCCCGGAGTCTGGCTGGCAAAAGCGGAGGGGCCTGACGGACTGTGTTCCCACAACAAGCGCGACTTAGCGTCTGGGAGGTCATAAGTTAACAGCTCTGCTCGGAAAGCGGGAAGGCTGGAGGACAAAGGGAGGGAGAGCTGCTGAGCCCCCTGACAACAGAGCTCAGTTTGGTGGGGAACAAAGGCGCTCGCCAGCGCCATCTCCCCCGCCCATCCCCCAGCCAAAATCCCAAAGGGAACCGGTTCCTGCCAGGGAACTTGCTCGCTCCGCGCAAACACCCAACTCTGTGCTTCTGCGGAGCCAAACCTCCGGCAGCGGATCTGACTCCCTCCCACTGCCACAGGGCCCCTCCTGAAGTGGATCACCTAAGGAGAAGCGATCTAAGCCTGCCCCTCCTGCCCCCGTGCACCTTGCCTACCCACCCCAGCTAATACGCCAGATCCCCAGCATCACAAGCCTGGCAGGGTGTAAGTAGCCCAGACGAGCCACCCCACCCCACAGTGAATCCCGCCCCTAGGAGAGGGGAAGAGAAGGCACACACCAATCTGACTGTGGTCCCAGCGGTGGGCTGGGGGCAGACATCAGGTCTGACTGCGGCCCCGCCCACCAACTCCAGTTATACACCACAGCACAGGGGAAGTGCCCTGCAGGTCCTCACCACGCCAGGGACTATCCAAAATGACCAAGCGGAAGAACTCCCCTCAGAAGAATCTCCAGGAAATAACAACAGCTAATGAGCTGATCAAAAAGGATTTAAATAATATAACAGAAAGTGAATTTAGAATAATAGTCATAAAATTAATCGCTGGGCTTGAAAACAGTATACAGGACAGCAGAGAATCTCTTGCTACAGAGATCAAGGGACTAAGGAACAGTCACGAGGAGCTGAAAAACGCTTTAAACGAAATGCATAACAAAATGGAAACCACCACAGCTCGGCTTGAAGAGGCAGAGGAGAGAATAGGTGAACTAGAAGATAAAGTTATAGAAAAAGAGGAAGCTGAGAAAAAGAGAGATAAAAAAATCCAGGAGTATGAGGGGAAAATTAGAGAACTAAGTGATACACTAAAAAGAAATAATATACGCATAATTGGTATCCCAGAGGAGGAAGAGAGAGGGAAAGGTGCTGAAGGGGTACTTGAAGAAATAATAGCTGAGAACTTCCCTGAACTGGGGAAGGAAAAAGGCATTGAAATCCAAGAGGCACAGAGAACTCCCTTCAGACGTAACTTGAATCGATCTTCTGCACGACATATCATAGTGAAACTGGCAAAACACAAGGATAAAGAGAAAATTCTGAAAACAGCAAGGGGTAAACGTGCCCTCACATATAAAGGGAGACCTATAAGACTCGTGACTGATCTCTCTTTTGAAACTTGGCAGGCCAGAAAGAATTGGCACGAGATTTTCAGGGTGCTAGACAGAAAAAATATGCAGCAAAGAATCCTTTATCCAGCAAGTCTGTCATTTAGAATAGAAGGAGAGATAAAGGTCTTCCCAAACAAACAAAAACTGAAGGAATTTGTCACCACTAAACCAGCCCTACAAGAGATCCTAAGGGGGACCCTGTGAGACAAAGTCCCAGAGACATCACTACAAGCATAAAACATACAGACATCACAATGACTCTAAACCCATGTCTTTCTATAATAACACTGAATGTAAATGGATTAAATGCCCCAACCAAAAGACATAGGGTATCAGAATGGATAAAAAAACAAGACCCATCTATTTGCTGTCTAGAAGAGACTCATTTTAGACCTGAGGACACCTTTAGATTGAGAGTGAGGGGATGGAGAACTATTTATCATGCGACTGGAAGCCAAAAGAAAGCTGGAGTAGCCATACTTATATCAGACAAACTAGACTTTAAATTAAAGGCTGTAACAAGAGATGAAGAAGGACATTATATAATAGTTACAGGGTCTATCCATCAGGAAGAGCTAACAATTATAAATGTCTATGCGCCGAATACCGGAGCCCCCAAATATATAAAACAATTATTCATAAACATAAGCACCTTATTGAGAAGAATGTGGTAATTGCAGGGGACTTTAACACCCCACTTACAGAAATGGATAGATCATCTAGACACACGGTCAATAAAGAAACAAGGGCCCTGAATGAGACATTGGATCAGATGGACTTGACAGATATATTTAGAACTCTGCATCCCAAAGCAACAGAATATACTTTCTTCTCGAGTGCACACGGAACATTCTCCAAAATAGATCATATACTGGGTCACAAAACAACCCTTCATAAGTTTACAAGAATTGAAATTATACCATGCTTACTTTCAGACCACAATGCTATGAAGCTTGAAATCAACCACAGGAAAAAATCTGGAAAACCTCCAAAAGCATGGAGGTTAAAGAACACCCTACTAACGAATGAGTGGGTCAACCAGGCAAGTAGAGAAGAAATTAAAAAATATATGGAAACAAACGAAAATGAAAATACAACAATCCAAACGCTTTGGGACGCAGCAAAGGCAGTCCTGAGAGGAAAATACATTGCAATCCAGGCCTATCTCAAGAAACAAGAAAAATCCCAAATACAAAATCTAACAGCACACCTAAAGGAACTAGAAGCAGAACAGCAAAGGCAGCCTAAACCCAGCAGAAGAAGAGAAATAGTAAAGATCAGAGCAGAAATAAACAATATAGAATCTAAAAAAACTGTAGAGCAGATCAACGAAACCAAGAGTTGGTTTTTTGAAAAAATAAACAAAATTGACAATCCTCTAGCCAGGCTTCTCCAAAAGAAAAGGGAGATGACCCAAATAGATAAAATCATGAATGAAAATGGAATGATTACAACCAATCCCTCAGAGATACAAACAATTATCAGGGAATACTATGAAAAATTATATGCCAACAAATTGGACAACCTGGAAGAAATGGACAAATTCCTGAACACCCACACTCTTCCAAAACTCAATCAGGAGGAAATAGAAAGCTTGAACAGACCCATAACCAGCGGAGAAATTGAATCGGTTATCAAAAATCTCCCAACAAATAAGAGTCCAGGACCAGATGGCTTCCCAGGGGAGTTCTACCAGACGTTTAAAGCAGAGATAATACCTATCCTTCTCAAGCTATTCCAAGAAATAGAAAGGGAAGGAAAACTTCCAGACTCATTCTATGAAGCCAGTATTACTTTGATTCCTAAACCAGACAGAGACCCAGTAAAAAAAGAGAACTACAGGCCAATATCCCTGATGAATATGGATGCAAAAATTCTCAATAAGATACTAGCAAATCGAATTCAACGGCATATAAAAAGAATTATTCACCATGATCAAGTGGGATTCATTCCTGGGATGCAGGGCTGGTTCAACATTCGCAAATCAATCAACGTGATACATCACATTAACAAAAAAAAAGAGAAGAACCATATGATCCTGTCAATCGATGCAGAAAAGGCCTTCGACAAAATCCAGCACCCTTTCTTAATAAAAACCTTGAGAAAGTCGGGATAGAAGGAACATACTTAAAGATCATAAAAGCCATTTATGAAAAGCCCACAGCTAACATCATCCTCAACGGGGAAAAACTGAGAGCTTTTTCCCTGAGATCAGGAACACGACAGGGATGCCCACTCTCACCGCTGCTGTTCGACATAGTGCTGGAAGTTCTAGCATCAGCAATCAGACAACAAAAGGAAATCAAAGGCATCAAAATTGGCAAAGATGAAGTCAAGCTTTCGCTTTTTGCAGATGACATGATATTATACATGGAAAATCCGATAGACTCCACCAAAAGTCTGCTAGAACCGATACATGAATTCAGCAAAGTTGCAGGATACAAAATCAATGTACAGAAATCAGTTGCATTCTTATACACTAACAATGAAGCAACAGAAAGACAAATAAAGAAACTGATCCCATTCACAATTGCACCAAGAAGCATAAAATACCTAGGAATAAATCTAACCAAAGATGTAAAGGATCTGTATGCTGAAAACTATAGAAAGCTTATGAAGGAAATTGAAGAAGATTTAAAGAAATGGAAAGACATTCCCTGCTCATGGATTGGAAGAATAAATATTGTCAAAATGTCAATACTACCCAAAGCTATCTACACATTCATGCAATCCCAATCAAAATTGCACCAGCATTCTTCTCGAAACTAGAACAAGCAATCCTAAAATTCATATGGAACCACAAAAGGCCCCGAATAGCCAAAGGAATTTTGAAGAAGAAGACCAAAGCAGGAGGCATCACAATCCCAGACTTTAGCCTCTACTACAAAGCTGTCATCATCAAGACAGCATGGTATGGCACAAAAACAGACACATAGACCAATGGAATAGAATAGAAACCCCAGAACTAGACCCACAAACGTATGGCCAACTAATCTTTGATAAAGCAGGAAAGAACATCCAATGGAAAAAAGACAGCCTCTTTAACAAATGGTGCTGGGAGAACTGGACAGCAACATGCAGAAGGTTGAAACTAGACCACTTTCTCACACCAATCACAAAAATAAACTCAAAATGGATAAAGGACCTGAATGTGAGACAGGAAACCATCAAAACCTTAGAGGAGAAAGCAAGAAAAGACCTCTCTGACCTCAGCCGTAGCAATCTCTTACTCGACACATCCCCAAAGGCAAGGGAATTAAAAGCAAAAGTGAATTACTGGGACCTTATGAAGATAAAAAGTTTCTGCACAGCAAAGGAAACAACCAACAAAACTAAAAGGCAACCAACAGAATGGGAAAAGATATTCGCAAATGACATATCGGACAAAGGGCTAGTATCCAAAATCTATAAAGAGCTCACCAAACTCCACACCCGAAAAACAAATAACCCAGTGAAGAAATGGGCAGAAAACATGAATAGACACTTCTCTAAAGAAGATATCCGGATGGCCAACAGGCACATGAAAAGATGTTCAGCATCGCTCCTTATCAGGGAAATACAAATCAAAACCATACTCAGGTATCACCTCACGCCAGTCAGAGTGGCCAAAATGAACAAATCAGGAGACTATAGATGCTGGAGAGGATGTGGAGAAACGGGAACCCTCTTGCACTGTTGGTGGGAATGCAAAGTGGTGCAGCCGCTCTGGAAAGCAGTGTGGAGGTTCCTCAGAAAATTAAAAATAGACCTACCCTATGACCCAGCAATAGCACTGCTAGGAATTTATCCAAGGGATACAGGAGTACTGATGCATAGGGCCACTTGTACCCCAATGTTCATAGCAGCACTCTCAACAATAGCCAAATTATGGAAAGAGCCTAAATGTCCATCAACTGATGAATGGATAAAGAAATTGTGGTTTATATACACAATGGAATATTACGTGGCAATGAGAAAAAATGAAATATGGCCTTTTGTAGCAACGTGGATGAAACTGGAGACTGTGATGCTAAGTGAAATAAGCCATACAGAGAAAGACAGATACCATATGGTTTCACTCTTATGTGGATCCTGAGAAACTTAACAGGAACCCATGGGGGAGGGGAAGGAAAAAAAAAAAAGAGGTTAGAATGGGAGAGAGCCAAAGCATAAGAGACTGTTAAAAACTGAGAACAAACTGAGGGTTGATGGGGGGTGGGAGGGAGGGGAGGGTGGGTGATGGGTATTGAGGTGGGCACCTTTTGGGATGAGCACTGGGTGTTGTATGGAAACCAATTTGTCAATGAATTTCATAAAAAAATAAAATAAAATAAAATAAAATAAAATAAAATAAAATAAAATGCAAAAAAAAAATCTGATTCCTACAACTTTCTCCACTTCATCCTAATTTATTGCGCATTCCCAGTACGAACTCTTTAGATACCGGAAGATAAGCATTACTTTTCCCTTTCAGTGTTTCCCTTTTCCAATTCAAGTCATTAAGTGCTCCAGCTTCTTTACTATCTCTATTGTTTGTTCAAGTCCTTCTTAAATATTACTACCAGAATGAAATTTCCTAGATGGTATCTTAACTGTATAAAGTGAAACAATTATTTCTCTTAATGAAAACACCATACTTCTATTTAATACAATAAGAGATCCCATGATCTATTTCACGGTGTTTTTATGCTCTTGGATCACAGTGCACTTGCCATTGAGTACAATATTTAGGGTGTTTTTTTTTTAATTTTCTTAACGTTTATTCGTCTTTGAGAGACAGAGAGACACAGAGCACAAGGAAGGGTGGATCAGAGAGAGAGAAAGGCAGACACAGAATCCGAAGCAGGGTCCAGGCTCTGAGCTATCAACACAGAGCCCAATGCCAGGCTTGGACTCACAAACCTTAAGATTATGACCTGAGCCGAAGTCGGACTCTTAACCGACTGAGCCACCCAGGTGTCCCCTATTTAGGGTTTTAAAATGAACCGCTCCTCTCTGTTCTAAATATTAGGTGTTTATTAATTTCTTCATCTGATAATAATGAAAACCGCATTCATTTTCATAGTTGTTCATTGTTAGCCAATGACCATGCTAATCATTTTATCTTGATTACATTATTTAAAATCACATAATTATCCCTAATTTTATCTACATATAAACAACAATAAGAAAGTCACAAGAAGTTGAGGACCCTGCCTAAAGTTGTGGCAACAATACATTTCACCACACTTTTACATTTATTTTGTTAGTTTGAAACAATTCATCCTTTTGAGTTTTTATTTAGTAATTATGTTACACTCTCTTAGGAGATAAGAAACACATATTCCAAATTTATCTTAGATATTGAATATTTATTTGAAGTGTACTTGTAGTAAATGTTAAATATTGAAAACTAAGAAGTTATACAACAAGCGTCTTAGAGAAAAAAATAAAGATTTCTGTAAATAATCAATAGCGTGTCTCAATTCCAATTTTCTTTAGTCCAAAGGAGAATGTCCTGTGCTCATCACCCTTCTTGGGAAGATCCTTCTTTCTTCCTTGCAGTATATGATATTATGGTAATTCAAATTTTTTCTGCCTCTGCTGCTACTGTTGTGGAAAGACATAAAGACTCTTTGTTACTCTGCCTGAGTACTTCTAATTAATTGTATCTTCTTTGTATTCATTTTAATATCATAATAGTTGATGCTGGTCATCTTACTAAGCACTTACTGGTCATTCAGTCCTCTTGAGTTTTCCCAATGACCTTAAGGTAGGCAATGTTTTAATTCTCAAATGGCATAGAAAAAAACTGAGGGCTGGAGAGAGATTAAACAACACCAAATTGACAGATCACTGAATAGGTAAGGCATTTTCTGAACCTGGGTTCATATTCAGGTTTGATTTCAAAGTTTAGATGCTAGCTCACTGCCTGTATTTTCTCTGTTGCTTACATTCTGCCCATACTACTAGCAATGATACTTCCTCTGTGTCCCACATTCACATTTCAAAGGTATTTCCTAAGTGATTGTTAAGACCTTACTCCCCAGTGATCTCAGAGAATCAGAGATTTTGCCAAATGCCTTGCTTGAGTGAAAATATAAGCTGTGTGTGGCATTTCTTTGATCCACCAGCCTAACAAATCTGTCAAGAAAATAAATCACATTAGTTTAAACAAAAATGTCTTAGTAACGTATCAAAATGATAACAACATACATATCTGAAAATTCATGATATAGGTTTGTGGAATAGATCTCATACTTATGCTTATTGAGTCTAGAAACCACAAATCCCCTTTTATGTAAAGGAGAACATTTACTTAATTTTCTCTTGTTTTATCTTGCATTTTCCAAATGATTTCCAAAATATCATGTATGAAGTCTCTCCAGTTGCATACACTTTTCAGTGAGCTCACAAGCAATGTTCTTCTCGAAACATGAAAGCCCGAAACACAAAACCCGAAAATCATGAGCTTTTTGTGAGGTAGCCGCTCTTTTACCAGAACTTTATCTGTTGCATTCTCTCCTTTTCTGTTTTGAAAAATTTTTAAAGATTTCTCTACAGAAAGATATTCAGTTGTCTCTAAACAATCACTGTTAGAAACCAAGGTGCCTTGTGCACTCACATACTTGTATGAAAAACAAAAACATTAACAGCAGCCAAAGGATTTGCTTCCAGAGCACAGGTGTCATGAAAACCACCTCTAAACCTAAACCAAATGGGGAAACGAAGACTCAAATCAGCATCGTTGTCATTGGACACATAGACTCATGCAAGTCTACCACTACTTGTCATCTGATGCACACATGTGGTGGTAGCAACAAAAGAACCATCAAAAAAAAAATGTGAAAGAGGCTGCTGAGATGGGAAAGCACTCCTTCAAGAATGCCTGGGTCTTGGATAAACTGAAAGCTGAACATGAACGTGGTATCACCATTGATATATACCTGGAAATTCCAGACCAGCAAGTATTATGTGACCATCACTGATGCCCCAGGACATAGAGACTTTATCAAAAACATGACTACAGGCACATCTCAGGCTGTGTTGTCCTGATTGTTGTTGCTGGTGTTGGTGAACTTGAAGCATGTATCTCCAAGAATGGGCAGATCTGTGAGCCTTCTCTTCTGGCTTATGCAGTGAATATAAAACAACTAATTGTTGGTGTTAACAAAATTGATTCCACTGAGCCACCCTACAGCCAGAAGAGTTATGAGGAAATCATTAAAGAAGTCTGCACCTACATTAAGAAAATTGGCTACACAACACAGTAGCATTCATGCCAATTTCTGGTTGGAATAGTTATAGCATGCTAAAGCCAAGTGTTAACATGCCTTAGTTCAAGGGATGGAAAGTCACCCATAAAGATGGCAAGGACAGTGGAACCACAGTGCTTGAAGGTCTGGATTGCATTCTGCCACCAACTCACCCAGCTGACAAGCCTTTGTGTCTGCCCCTCCAGGATGTCTACAAAATTGGTGATATTTGTTCTGTCCCTGTGGGTTGACTGTGGTATTCTTAAACCAGGCATGGTGATCAACCTTTGCTCCAGTCCATGTTACAACTGAAGTCTGTTGAAATGCCCATGAAGCTTTGATTGAGCCTCTTCCTGGGGACAACATGGGCTTCAATGTCAAGAACATACCTGTCAAAGGTGTTCATTGTGGCAATGTGGCTGGTGACAGCAAAAATGAGCCACCAGGGAAAGCAGCTGACTTCATGGCTCAGATGATTATCCTAAACCATCCAGGCCAAATCAGTGATAGGTATGTTTCTATGCTGGATTGTCACATATCTCACATCGCTCGCAAGTTTGCTGAGCTGAAGGATATTGACTGTTGTTCTGGAAAAAAGCTTGAAGATGGCCCCAAGTTCCTGAAATCTAGTGCTGCTGCCATCATTGATATGGCTCCTGGTAAGCCTATGTGTGTTGAGGACTTCAGCCATTTTGCTGTTCATGACATGAGACAGACGGTTGCTATGGGTATCATCAAAGCAGTGGACAAGAAGGCAGCTGGAGTTGGCAAGGTCCCCAAGTCTGCTCAGAAAGCTTAGAAGGCTAAATAAATATAATCTCCAATACCTGCCATCCCAGTCTCTTTTTTAAAGTTTTTTAAATGTTTATTTTTTAGAGGAGCAGGGAGAGAGGGAGACACAGATTCTGAAGTAGGCTCCAGTCTCTGAGCTGTCAGTACAGAACCTGCACAGGGCTCAGACTCATGAACCATGAGATCATGACCTGAGCCGAAGTCAGATGCTTAACTGACTGAGCCACCCAGGTACCCCCACCTCAATCTTAATAACTGGTGGAAGAACCATCTCAGAGCTGTTTGTGTCAACTGACCATTTAAGTTTAATAGTAAATGACTGGTTAATGATAACAATATATCATAAAACTTTCAGAGGGAAAGGAGAATCTTTTGTGCACCATTTGGTTTTGTGTGTGTGTGTGTGTGTGTGTGTGTACTTTCAACCTATTAGTTTTTAAAATCCATACTTTTTAATGGAGACAACTTGACCAAAAATCTGTCACAGAATTTTGAAACCCATTAAAACAGAAGTTTAATGAGAAAAAAAGCTCCAAACCCCAAAGCTAATTGGGTCATGCATGCATGTTAAATTTTTATCAGGACTCTCAAATTGCCTGGTAGAGTGTATCACTTTATTTTACCTGTAATAGTACAATAATACTGTACCTTTTTTTCCCCACCTTTGACAATAGGATTTAAATAACTACCTTTCTTCTTATTGTATACTAATTATACCATATGTGCTAAGTAATATATCTACATCTAACCATGTGTTTTGATTCTATAAACAACTTAAATTCCCATTTACTTTCCTTTTGTATTTTTATAATTATGAATTAATTTGCATCTTTATTCTTCCTAGAACCATCCTTAAGGCCATACTGTATTTTTATTTCTTAATTTGTTCTTATTCACAGGTTCCTCTTTCCATGTTTTGTTGATTATTTAAAAAAAACTTTTAAGATGAAAACAATATATTTAGAAAGCTCATATATGTATACAAGATAAACTTTATTATTTACAAATCCAGCTATCTTTTTAGTGGCTGTCCTTATAGGCAATTGATTGAATTAAGAAAATCTTAGGAATAAAAAATTATTTTAATGTAGGTAAATCTAATTTTTTTCTGAATGAAAATAATAATGTACATTTGTATGTCATAAAGAATTTCCTACTTCTCAATTGATCCTAGCATTCTTAGTATAACTGTTCTATTATAAAGATGAGAAAACTGAGACTCAAAGACATAAAGTGATTTACCCAAAGGAACAATTTAGCTGGTGTGGCATGTATGGGATTTTAACTCCAAATACAGTACTTTTTCTGCGGGAGCTTGCGATTCCTCAAAAATACAAAATATTTCTGGAATACTCCTCTCTGTTGCCTTTTGTGCCCCAACAAAACGTCTTCCCTTGCTAAAAAACCCACTCATTAATTGTATTGAATTAAGACAACATCCAATAGTCCTCTATTCAAAATCCAAATACCCTTAGAGATTTAATAATCAAGCTGTTAAGTAATTAAACCTTAGTAAGAATTAGCTTATGAGATTGCTTTTCATCAACCACTAAGTGAGAAGCAATGGAGCACAAAGTAGAAGAGATGGGATGGAGTGAGAACCAAGCACAAGCAATTCGAAAGGGGACTGACAGATTACAACACTGTTGGTAGCAAGAAATTCTGGGTTATAAAAATAGGGAGTCTCACCAGCACAGCTGCAGTTTAGATAACAAAAGAAAATCCATTATTTCATAATTTTGTCATATGATTGGTCTTGGCTGCAGACATAAGCTGACAATCATTCTATATGAATTAAGATCTTACCTCTGTATTTTCTCTTACTGTCTCATCCTACACTTGTAGGTATGTTCTTATGCTCTAGCCCATAATGGTAAAACTAACCTGACTTTTTCTAGTGTGCCCTTTCCTTGGCCTGTCATACAATTCCATAGATTTCAGCTCAAAATCAAACAAAATACCTCATCACTGAGGTGTCTGTGATCAGCTCCACCCCTTAAAAGGCCTGGTGGATTCATCCACCAGCTTCCTGGTATTTCACTCTAATGTACATGGGCTTATGTCATACAGTTAATTAAGCCTTCTTTTCCCAAATTTCTTTTCTATCTTTCTCCTACTGTTTGCCTCATATTCCTTGATGATAGAAACTAAGTCATATTTATCTTTGCGTTTCCTGTATCTGTAAGGGTCTAGACCTTGTGGTCAAGACAAATCAGTACTTACTAAATATTTAATGAATTAATACATGGGAAATATGTAAATATGGACATAAATATACATCTGCAAAACAAATATCCCCTCCTTTCCCCTTCAAGCTGAACAGTGACCTGTATTTTATCTATTTTTTTAAAGTGTATTTGTTTTGAGGGGGGAGGGTAGAGGGAGAGAGAGAGAGAGAGAGAGAGAGAGAATCTCAAGCAGACTCCACACTGTCAGTGCAGAGCCCGACATGGGGCTCTATTTCACAAACTTGAGATCAAGACCTGAGCTGAGATCAAGAGTTGGAGGCTTAACCACCTGAGCCTCCCAGGTCCCCCTGTATTTTATGTATTTTAACTTGTTTTATTCTTCAGATTAATTTTTCCATAGATTTAAAAAAATGTTTATTTATTTTGAGAGAGAAAGCATGAGTGGACTAGGGGCAGAGGGAGAGAGGGAGAGAGGGAGAGAGAGAATCTCAAGCAGGCTCCATGCTGCCAGTTCAGAGCTCAAGGGCGGGGAGTTGGGGCTTGATCTCACAAAGTGTCTGGGGGAACCTTGAGATCATCACTTGAGCCTATATGAAGAGTCTGATGCTCAACTGACTGAACCACGTAGGTGCCTCCCTAGATTTTTCTAAAGCAATGTATTTGAAACCAGAGAATGGAAGGTAAAGGAAATTTTACTAGGAGCTCATAGCAACCTGGTAAAAAGAAAACTGAAGTCTAAAACTTAAGCTAAGTCTTTCAATTAAAGAAACACAATAGCTTCTGTTTAGATAACAAAGACTCTTTAACTACTAGTGTGCCAATAAATAATGCTATTTTGTATTCATATTGTTGAATAATATACATACAAATTAAGTTGATTCAATGAAACTATTAGTCAAAATTAGGAAAAAAAAAGAAGATAGACAAGTTTTTTACATACCAAAGGCAAAAATAATCAATCAATTTACTGACTAAATTTTAAAAATTTATTCATATTATTTTTAAAAATTTAATTTTTCTGGCCTGGTATAGACACAGACCATGTTCCATATGGGGTGTCCGTAGGTTAGGCCTTCTAAATAAAGGTATTTGTGGATTTTTGTGAGCCTTTGTTTATCATAAATTATAATAGCATCTACCCCCACACATGCTAATGCATAATATGACTTTATACACTTGACTTCCCATTTTTCTCTTTCAATCTCAAGTTCTATCATCTTGGCAGGTCTGCCTTTAACATATGCATTGGAAGGCCACTTGTGCTTCTGTGGTTCTTGAAAATTTTACAAGTTTTGACCAAACAGGATGCAGAATTGTTTTTGAGTTTCTGCCATGAAATGTCTAATAACCCTGTCATTCTTTTGAAAATACTGTGTTAATAAATTCTGACAATGTGCAAAACATAGTGAGAAGAGGAATTTTTGCTTCCCACGCAGCTTTTCTCCAAGTGGTAGAAAAGAGAGAGAAAGAGAGACAGAAAGACCCCACAATTTGGTCAGATAGGCCATTTATTTGCAGAAAGATTACTCCTGAAACTTCCATTCCCATACTTTTTCTGGGGAAGGTCACTTTCAAGGTCTGAGGCAAGGAAAATTCTACTACTATTTTGGAAGTACAAACAGCCATCTAAAAATTAGCCCATCATAAAACCTTTAATTTTAAAATTTTGATAGCCAGCTTTTTCAAGCCCTCCTTTTCCATGTTTTCATACATTCTAACACTAAATCAATTCCTGGTCTTGGCTGCATTAATCCTAAAATGCTAGATTGCACCACATGATGACTCTTTTTATTAGAGAATCATGCATCAGTGAAATCACACACACACACACACACACACACACACACACAAACACAAAGAGAGAGACACACAGATACACACACAAAAGTAGTTTTCTTATTCAAAAACCTGTTTCAACATTAGTTAAGACATAGTATAAGGAAAGGCATGAAGTTCAGCCATCTAGTTGTTCATTAATGAGGCTTTGATGGTATGTTGACTCAATAACTATCCAATCTTTATTACATAGGAAAGGTAATTGGCACCTATATACCTTTCTCATAAATGCTGCAAATGGAAAAGAGAATTGAATTCCCTGTGAAAACATTAAACATAAACAACTACCAATCTTCCTTAAAGCTGATCTGAAAACTCTTGGCAACTGACTAGTATATGCACACTAACTGAAAGCATTGTGTTTGTACTGCTCTGCACTATACCATTTCTCGTGGTGCTCCTCTAAAAGCCATGATATCAGAGGCACCCCAGGAACCTAGAATCTCAGTTATTATAAAAGAAAGCTTTTGGCTGCAAGGTAGTGAAGGCCAGTGGATCAAACGTAAAAGCTTTGCTTTTCAGATTAAATTAATACCATAGGCTCAGTCAGCACTGAGTTAGTGTGCACCACGCACCACATAGCACCTCACTGTATAGATTCTCATGGAGTCAAGTGGTGTTATTCTGACCTGCTTCCTCCCATATTTACCAGGTCCAGATAACCCCCAAGCAGAATAATCATGTATATCAAAAATACTTAGCAGTTTTGTGAAAGGTAAAAAAATTTTTTTTGCTAAATCCTCTTTCCATATGAGACCTAATGAGCACCTCAAGATACTGCCTGTCTGAGGAAAGGAAGGATTAATGTTTAAAGTCATTATTCCACCGAACGCCATCAATTTCGTGTCACCAACACATCGAAAGGTGCAATTTTCAGAAAGCTGTTTTCTGCCTGAGTCTTTTCATTGTGGTTTCACAACACAATTGCCTGCTTAGGCCCTCCCAGTGCACGGCACCCTCTCAATATATGCACTGTTTGGACACAATACGTTCCTGTTTTCAGTTAATTAATACATCACAAGGAGCTTTCTAAGTTACAAAGCCCCCAAATCTCACAAACAAATAAGCTTTGGATATTATCCCTGAGCCATGTTTTCACTGCCTTTTTCCCCATATTTTCTTTTATTTGTGTAAAATATATTTTGACTTCACTGCAAACCATAAGAAAACTTGATACCCAAATAATATCAAGCATAATTCAAGAGGAGTAAACAAAAGTAGGAAGAAAACAAATAGCCAAGCATTATTTTTAATTCTTCACATTCTTTACCACATCTCTTAGCACATTTAATTTGACACATCTCTTCAAGAGAAGATAATTCTTGTTTGTTTGTTTGTTTGTTTTTATTTTCCCTCCCATTGAGAGAACAGTTCCAGCTAAGCGGTATCCACAAGATGCAATAAATCTCATTCTAAGTGTGTGAGAGGTCAATTCTCTTTTCAACTCTATTTATTTCTATTTAAATTAATTGGGGAAAATCAAAACAAAGTCACAAACAATGGTTATTTGTAAAATCCAACAAAAGGATACACTTTTTTTAAAAGAAATGTGCTAGTATAATTTGCATGAATATAAACGTTTTCAAAAACTAAGATGAGATACATTTTGTATATTAACATGGAGCACCCTTAAAACACATGGAGGGATAGAATTTAAAATTCAGCATACATACATGTAAAGTTTTAAAAGTGAAAAACAATCCAAAACTTTAACTATGTTGGGTTTTAAAACAGTGGTATCCCAGTCAAGCTAAAGGTGCTTTTAAGGAATGTCATTCCCCACTTATGTTGATTTTTACAGGAAATCATATAAAAGTAGGAGAGTACACTGAACAACCTACCACCGAGAAAGCAGAGTTAATGGTGCAGAAAAGACTTAAAACAGACAATATCCTTAAAGAAAAACATAAAACAGCGTTAGAGGACTTTAAAGATGACACAAGCAGCAATCTGAGTATAAAATAAAAATTATTGAAATAAAGAACTCACTAGATAGTTTGAAGAGTCAAATGGATATAGTCAAATGGCAAAATGTGTAAGATGAAAAATCAAGTCAAGGAATTTGCCAAAACTGAATCAAGGAGAAATTACATTGTAAGAAAATTGAAGAGTGAACACAGAAACAGAATTAGAAATGCTAATGTGTAGGGGTGCCTGAGTGGCTCAGTCAGTTAAGTGTATGACTTTGGCTCAGGTCACAACCTCATGATTTGTGAGTTCGAGCCCCACATTGCAGTCTGTGCTAATGGCTTGGAGCCTGGAGCCTGTTTCAGATTCTGTGTCTCCTTCTCTCTCTGTCCCTCCCCTGCTCATGATCTGTCTCTCTCTGTCTCAAAAATAAGTAAACATTAAAAAAACAAGAAAAGCCAATATGCATATCACCAAAGATCCTGAATAAAAGGAAAACATACAATGAAGGATAAAAAATCAAAGAAATTCTAACTGAAAATGTCATAAAACAAAAGAAAGATTAAGTTGTCAGTTATAAAAGATTCATAGGCTGTAAAAAAAAAAGATATATAGGAAAGAAAAGAAAAGAAAACACAATTAGACCCTTAGGATGTACTCCTCGGAGGAATATTAGTTATAGTGAAGAATGGTAGATAAGTCATTTGGAAAGTTTATTGTTGAAGAAAGAACTGGTTCTAAAAATATAAAAAGAACTTAAGCATAATAATAGAATGTTTAAACTTTAGAAGTTGAAGCCGTCGGAGGGAAGATGGCGGCATAGGAGGATGCTGGGCTCACCATATCCTGCTGATCACTTAGATTCCCACACCTGCCTAAATAACCCAGAAAACTACCAGAAGACTAGCAGAATGGATTCTCCAGAGCCAAGTGCAGACGAGAGGCCCATGGAAGAGGGTAGGAAGGGCAGCGAGGTGGTGCATACTACACAGACTGGTGGGAGGGAGCCGGGGCTGAGGGGCAGCCCGCAGGCCAAGCAGAGCCCCCGAATCTGGCCGGCAAAAGCAGAGGGGCCTGACGGAGTCTGTTCTGACAGAAAGCGGGACTTAACATCTGGAAGGTTATAAGTTAACAGCTCTGCTTGGAGTGCAGGAAGGCTGGCAGACAACGGGAGGGAGAGTTGTTGAGCCCCGGACTACAGAGCTCAGCTTGGCGGGGAACAAAGGCACTCGCCAGTGCGATCTCCCTCACACATGCCCCAGCCAAAATCCCAAAGGGAACCAGTTCCTGCCAGGGAACTTGCTAGCACCGGGCAAACACCCAACACTGTGCTTCTGCAGATCCATCCCTCCAGCAGGTCTGACTCCCTCCCGGTGCTGCAGGGTCCCTCCTGAAGCAGATCACGGAAGGATAAGGGAGCTGAGCCTGCCCCTCCCACCCTTGTTCACCTTGCTGATCCACCCCAGCTAATATGCCAGATCCCCAGCACCACAAGCCTGGCAGTGTGCAAGTAGCCCAGATGGGCCATGCCACCCCACAGTGAATCCCGCCCCTAGGAGAGGGGAAGAGAAGGTACACACCAGTCTGACTGTGGCCTTAGCAGTGGGCTGGGGGCAGACATCAGGTCTGACTATGGCCCCGCCCACCAATGCAAGTTATTCAAAACAGCACAGGGGAAGTGCCCCGAAGTCCCGCACCACTCCAGGGACTATCCAAAATGACGAAACGAAAGAATTCCCCTCAAAAGAATCTCCAGAAAATAACGACAGCTGACGAACTGACCAACAGGGATTTAACCAATAAAACAGAAAGTGAAATTAGAAAAATAGTCATAAAATTAATCGCTGGGCTTGAAAACAGTAGAGAGGACAGAAGAGAATCTCTTGCTACAGAGATCAAGGGACTAAGGAACAGTCAGGAGGAGCTAAAAAATGCTATAAACGAGCTGCAAAATAAAATGGAAACAACCATGGTTCGGATTGAAGAGGCAAAGGAGAGAATAGGTGAACTAGAAGATAAAATTATGGAAAAAGAGGAAGCTGAGAAAAAAAGGGATTAAAAAATCCAGGAGTATGAGGGGAAAATTAGAGAACTAAGTGATGCACTAAAGAGAAATAATATACGCATAATTGGTATTCCAGAGGAGGAAGAGAGAGGGAAAGGTGCTGAAGGGGTACTTGAAGAAATAATAGCTGATAACTTCCCTGATCTGGGGAGGGAAAAAGGCACTGAAATCCAAGAGGCACAGAGAACTCCCTTCAGACGTAAGTTGAATCGATCTTCCGCATGGCATATCATAGTGAAACTGGCAAAATACAAGGATAAAGAGAAAATTCTGAAAGCAGCTAGGGATAGACGTGCTCTAACATATAAAGGGAGACCTATAAGACTCGGGACCAATCTCTCTACTGAAACTTGGCAGGCCAGAAAGGAATGGCAGGAGATCTTCAATGTGTTGAACAGAAAAAACCATGCAGCTGAGATTCCTTTATCCAGAAAGTCTGTCATTTAGAATAGAAGGAGAGATAAAGGTCTTCCCAAATAAACAAAAACTGAAGGAATTTTTCACCACTAAACAAGCCCTGCAAGAGATCATAAGGGGGATCCTGTGAGACAAAGTACCAGAGACATCGCTACAAGCATGAAACCTACGGACATCACAATGACCCTAAGCCCATATCCTTCTGTAATAACACTGAATGTAAATGGACTAAATGCGCCAACCAAAAGACATAGGGTATCAGAATGGATAAAAAAACAAGACCCATCTATTTGCTGTCTACAAGACTCATTTTAGACCTGAGGACACCTTCAGATTGAGAGTGAGGGGATGGAGAACTATTTATCATGCTACTGGAAGTCAAAAGAAAGCTGGAGTAGCCACACTTATATCAGACAAACTAGACTTTAAATTAAAGGCTGTAACAAGAGATGAAGAAGGACATTATATAATAATCACAGGGTCTATCCATCAGGAAGAGCTAACAATTATAAATGTCTATGCGCTGAATACGGGAGCCCCCAAATATATAAAACAACTACTCACAAAGATAAGCAACCTTATTGATAAGAATGTGGTAATTGCAGGGGACTTTAACACTCCACTTACAGAAATGGATAGATCATCTAGACACACGGTCAATAAAGAAACAAGGGCCCTGAATGATACATTGGATCAGATGGACTTGACAGATATATTTAGAACTCTACATCCCAAAGCAACAGAATATACTTTC
Organism: Prionailurus viverrinus; assembly: GCF_022837055.1. NCBI lineage: Eukaryota > Metazoa > Chordata > Mammalia > Carnivora > Felidae > Prionailurus > Prionailurus viverrinus. Next base: position 80,011,548 of record NC_062568.1, read on the forward strand.
TTCTCGAGTGCACATGGAACATTATCCAAGATAGATCACATACTGGGTCACAAAACAGCCCTTCATAAGTATACAAGAATTGAAATCATACCATGCATACTTTCAGACCACAATGCTATGAAGCTTGAAATCAACCACAGGAAAAAGTCTGGAAAACCTTCAAAAGCATGGAGGTTAAAGAACACCCTACTAAACAATGAGTGGGTCAACCAGGCAAGTAGAGAAGAAATTAAAAAATATATGGAAACAAAAGAAAATGAAAATACAACAATCCAAACGCTTTGGGACGCAGCGAAGGCAGTCCTGAGAGGAAAATACATTGCAATCCAGGCCTATCTCAAGAAACAAGAAAAATCCCAAATACAAAATCTAACAGCACAAATAAAGGAAATAGAAGCAGAACAGCAAAGGCAGCCTAAACCCAGCACAAGAAGAGAAATAATAAAGATCAGAGCAGAAATAAACAATATAGAATCTAAAAAAACCTGTAGAGCAGATCAACGAAACCAAGAGTTGGTTTTTTGAAAAAATAAACAAAATTGACAAACCTCTAGCCAGGCTTCTCCAAAAGAAAAGGGAGATGACCCAAATAGATAAAATCATGAATGAAAATGGAATGATTACAACCAATCCCTCAGAGATACAAACAATTATCAGGGAATACTATGAAAAATTATATGCCAACAAATTGGACAACCTGGAAGAAATGGACAAACTCCTAAACAACCACACACTTCCAAAACTCAAACAGGAGGAAATAGAAAACTTGAACAGACCCATAACCAGCGAAGAAATTGAATCCGTCATCAAAAATCTCCCAACAAATAAGAGTCCAGGACCAGATGGCTTCCCAGGGGAGTTCTACCAGACGTTTAAAGCAGAGATAATACCTATCCTTCTCAAGCTATTCCAAGAAATAGAAAGGGAAGGAAAACTTCCAGACTCATTCTATGAGGCCAGTATTACTGTGATTCCTAAACCAGACAGAGAAGAGACCCAGTAAAAAAAGAGAACTACAGGCCAATATCCCTGATGAATATGGATGCAAAAATTCTCAATAAGATACTAGCAAATCGAATTCAACGGCATATAAAAAGAATTATTCACCATGATCAAGTGGGATTCATTCCTGGGATGCAGGGCTGGTTCAACATTTGCAAATCAACCAACATGATACATCACATTAATAAAAGAAAATATAAGAACCATATGATCCTGTCAATCGATGCAGAAAAGGCATTTGACAACATTCAGCAATCTTTCTTAATAATAACCCTCGAGAAAGTCGGGATAGAAGGAACATCCTTAAATATCATAAAAGCCATTTATGAAAAGCCCACAGCTAACATCATCCTCAATGGGGAAAAACTGAGAGTTTTTTCCCTGAGATCAGGAACACGACAGGGATGCCCACTCTCACTGCTGTTGTTTAACATAGTGTTGGAAGTGCTAGCATCAGCAATCAGAAAACAAAAGGAAATCAAAGGCATCAAAATTGACAAAGATGAAGTCAAGCTTTCACTTTTTGCAGATGGCATGATATTATACATGGAAAATCTGATAGACTCCACCAGAAGTCTGCTAGAACTGATACATGAATTCAGCAACGTTGCAGGATACAAAATCAATGTACAGAAATCAGTTGCATTCTTATACACTAACAATGAAGCAACAGAAAGACAAAGAAAGTGATCCCATTCACAATTGCACCAAGAAGCATAAAATACCTAGGAATAAATCTAACCAAAGATGTAAAAGATCTGTATGCTGAAAACTATAGAAAGCTTATGAAGGAAATTGAAGAAGATATAAAGAAATGGAAAAACATTCCCTGCTCATGGATTGGAAGAATAAATATTGTCAAAATGTCAATACTACCCAAAGCTATCTACACATTCAATGCAATCCCAATCAAAATTGCACCAGCATTCTTCTCGAAACTAGAACAAGCAATCCTAAAATTCATATGGAACCACAAAAGGTCCCGAATAGCAAAGTAATTTTGAAGAAGAAGACCAAAGCAGGAGACATCACAATCCCAGACTTTAGCCTCTACTACAAAGCCATCCTCATCAAGACAGCATGGTATTGGCACAAAAACAGACACATAGACCAATGGAATAGAATAGAAACCCCAGAACTAGACCCACAAACGTATGGCCAACTAATCTTTGACAAAGCAGGAAAGAACATCCAATGGAAAAAGACAGTCTCTTTAACAAATGGTGTTGGGAGAACTGGACAGCAACATGCAGAAGGTTGAAACTAGACCACTTTCTCACACCAATCGCAAAAATAAACTCAAAATGGATTAAGGACCTGAATGTGAGACAGGAAACCATCAAAACCCTAGAGGAGAAAGCAGGAAAAGACCTCTCTGACCTCAGCCGTAGCAATTTCTTACTTGACACATCCCCAAAGGCAAGGGAATTAAAAGCAAAAGTGAATTACTGGGACCTTATGAAGATAAAAAGCTTCTGCACAGCAAAGGAAACAACCAACAAAACTAAAAGGCAACCAACGGAATTGGAAAAGATATTTGCAAATGACGTATCAGACAAAGGGTTAGTATCCAAAATCTATAAAAGCTCACCAAACTCCACACCCCGAAAACAAATAACCCGGTGAAGAAATGGGCAGAAAACATGAATAGACACTTCTCTAAAGAAGACATCCGGATGGCCAATAGGCACATGAAAAGATGCTCAACGTCGCTCCTCATCAGGGAAATACAAATCAAAACCACACTGAGATATCACCTCACGCCAGTCAGAGTGGCCAAAATGAACAAATCAGGAGACTATAGATGCTGGTGAGGATGTGGAGAATCGGGAACCCTCTTGCACTGTTGGTGGGAATGCAAATTGGTGCAGCCGCTCTGGAAAACAGTGTGGAGGTTCCTCAGAAAATTAAAAATAGACCTACCCTATGACCCAGCAATAGCACTGCTAGGAATTGACCCAAGGGATACAGGAGTACTGATGCATAGGGGCACTTGTACCCCAATGTTTATAGCAGCACTCTCAACAATAGCCAAATTATGGAAAGAGCCTAAATGTCCATCAACTGATGAATGGATAAAGAAATTGTGGTTTATATACACAATGGAGTACTACATGGAAATGAGAAAGAATGAAATATGGCCCTTTGTAGCCACGTGGATGAAACTGAAGAATGTTATGCTAAGTGAAATAAGCCATACAGAGAAAGACAGATACCATATGTTTTCACTCTTAGGTGGATCCTGAGAAACCTAACAGAAACCCATGGGGGAGGGGAAGGGGAAAAAAAAAGAGGTTAGAGTGGGAGAGAGCCAAAGCATAAGAGACTGTTAAAAACTGAGAACAAACTGAGGGTTGATGGGGGGTGGGAGGGAGGGGAGGGTGGTTGATGGGTATTGAGGACGGCACATTATGGGATGAGCACTGGGTGGTGTATGGTAACCAATTTGACGATAGATTTCATATATTGAAAAAATAAATAAATAAATAAATAAATAAACTTTGGAAGTTAACACTGGGCGTGGGGAAAAGGAGAATAAGGGCAGCTCCTATGAGTGAAAACTCTCGTTTATTTGAGAGAGGACATAAATATTAACATGTTTAAGAAACTAACATGGAAAACAGTAAGTACACATTTGAAATGTGAAATACAACAAGAGAAAGGATAACAATAGCAAGTGTAACATTCAACTATTTGTCCATCCAATGACCACAAAATAGCACTAAAAAAAAAAAAAAGAAATAAAATTTAAATTGAAAAGTGAATAAAACCCATTGGAAACATTGAATGAAAGCAATAAGATATCATATAGATAAAAAATTTAACACACCTCTTTAGGAAAAGTAATGTCTCAACAGAAAAAAAGAAGTAAGTATCCTGTAGATTTTAATATCATGAGTAGACATATATGTGTCATACATGGCATATGTACTAAATACATGTAAATATATAGAAGTATATGTAAGTATATAAATATAAATATGTTATAGTACTTTACACTAGTGCATTGAAAAACATTTTCTTTTCTGCCCACCCATAAATTATGTCATTTTATCACACATTTTAATTCTAAATATTTTAGAAACCCACAATAAATTATTACTACTTTGCATTAGATAAATGATTTTTTGAAGTAATGAAAACTAAGGAAATAATGATTCCTTTTTTTAATGCTTATTTGTTTTTGAGACACAGAGAGACAGAGAACGAGCGGGGGAGGGGAAGAGAGAGAGGCAGACACAAAATCCGAAGCAGGCTCCAGGCTCTGAGCTGTCAGCACAGAGCCCGACATGGGGCTTGAACTCAGAAACCCAGAGATCATGACCTGAACCAAAGTCAGATGCTTAACCGACTGAGCCACCCAGACACCCCAGGAAATAATGATTCTTGTGTTTACTTTCATTTTTACCATTTCTACCACTCTTAATTTTTTTGTGCAAATCAATACTTTAATATGCAATTATAATGCTTCTACTTAAGAAAATTAATGAACATATCTTTTTTTTAATATTTATTTATTTTTGTAAGAGAGAGAGAGAGAGAGAGAGGAAGGGGCAGAGAGAGGGAGACACAGAATCTGAAGCAGGCTCCAGGGTCTGTCAGCGCAGAGCTCAATGCAGGGATCCAACCCTCAAACTACAAGATCATGACCAGAGCTGAAGTGAGACGTTTAACCAACTGAGCTACCCACGAGCCCCTCATGAGTATATCTTGTAGCACAATCAGCTGGAAATATATTCACTCAACTTTTGTTTGTTCGAAATTTTTTTTAATTTGAGTTTATTTTAGATTAATACTTTTTTATGGATATAGAATCTAGAGTTGACAGTTTTCTTTCTTTTAGTATTTTACTTTTAGTAAATATGTCATTCCATTGAAAATTTGGCTTGCATCATTTTAATTAAAAGTTTTCTCTTATTTTTATCATTACTTCTCTGTATGTAATGTTTCTTATACCCTTAACTTTCTTTGGCTGCCCTTCAGCAGTTTGACTATGTATTATTATTATTATTATTATTATAGTTCTTTTTTTTTCCATGGGGTTGTCTAAAGCTCTTGGATACATGGTTTATTTTCTTTCATTAAATTTGGAAAGTTCTCATTTATGATTTCCTCAAATTTTTTTCTGCTTTACCTCTTTCTCTCCTTCTGTAACTACAATTATATGTATCTTAGACTGTTTTATAATATGTCATAACTCTTGGATTCACTTTTTTTTACACTATTATCTTCATGTTTCACGTTAGGTAATTTTTTTGACTGATTTTGAATATCAGATAAGTATCTACTCATATTGCCTTTAGTTAATCTCTCTCTTGATATTTATTCTTTAATCAATCTGATGATATGATGAAATATAGGTAATGTGATGTGTGTGTGTGTGCACCCATATGTATGTGCACGAGTTTGTGTGTGTGTGTGTGTGTGTGTGTGTGTGTGTCTGTGTGTGCATGTGTATGGGAGGAGAGAGAGACAAGCCAAACCCAAACCAATTCCTAACTAGATTAACTCCTAACTCACATTAAAGATCTGAAAGAGGAAGTGTGACCATGTTTTCAAATATCATGCTACAAATCACATTCAGTGTTTAATCAATAAGTAAAAAGTAAACCTTAAAAAACAAGACAAAAAAGAAAAAACAACTCACTGTCAAGAGATAAAGCAACTTATTTGAGGCTTAGCAATAGCCCAAATATTGAATCTATCACACGGGGTTTTAAAAATGACTATGAATAATATATTTTTAAAACCCAGTGGAAAAGGGAGAGGACTTGAAGAAGTATTCAGCAGCGATACGAAACTACTGGAAAAGCTAAAGATTGCCATATCGGAGGCAAAGAATTTAATCAAAGGGTTCATATCCTGACAGGGCATGGCTGAGAGGGCATCGATAATTTAAAGAAAGGCAAAGGCCTTCTTCAGTAAACTCAAAAAAGACGATAAAAACAAGGGGATATATTGATTTTGAAAATCAATGAAATTATCTTTAACATCAGAAGAGGTTAATAATATAAAAACAAGAATGACAAATTTTAAGGGGAATATGCAGCCTAGTGTATGAAGCATGAGTATATGTAATAGAACAAAAAGTATTTTTTAAATTTTACTTTTTATTTTTTTAAATTTACATCCAAATTAGTTAGCATATAGAGCAACAATGATTTCAGGAGTAGATTCCTTAGTGCCCCTTACCCATTCAGTGCATCCCCCCCTCCCGCGACCCCTCCAGCAACCCTCAGTTTGTTCTCCATATTTATGAGTCTTTTCTGTTTTGTCCCCCTCCCTGTTTTTATATTATTTTTGTTTCCCTTCCCTTATTATCATCTTTTTTGTCTCTTAAAGTCCTCATATATGTGAAGTCATATGATTTTAGTGTTTCTCTGACTAATTTCATTTAGCATAATATTCTCCAGTTCCATCCACATAGTTGCAAATGGCAAGATTTCATTCTTTTTGATTGCCGAGTAATACGCCATTGTATATATTCCCATATCTTCTTTATCCATTCATCCATCGATGGACATTTGGGCTCTTTCCATACTTTGGCTATTGTTCATAGCATTGCTATAAACATTGGGGTGCATGTGCCCCTTTGAAACAGCACACCTGTATCCCTTGGGTAAATACCTAGTAGAGCAATTGCTGGGTCATAGGGTAGTTCTATTTTTAATTTTTTGAGGAACCTCCATACTGTTTTCCAGAGTGGCTGCACCAGTTTACATTCCCACCAGCAGTACAAAAGAGATCTTCTCTCTCCCTATCCTTGCCAACATCTGTTGTTGCCTGAGTTGTTAATGTAGCCATTCTCACAGGTGGGAGGTGGTATCTCCTTGTGGTTTTGATTTGTATTTCCCTGATGATGAGTGATGTTGAGCATTTTTTCATGTGTCATTTGGATGTCTTCTTTGGAGAAGTGTCTATTCATGTATTTTGCCCATTTCTTCACTGGATTGTTTTTTTTTGGGTGTTGAGTTTGATAAGTTCTTTACAGATTTTGGATACTAACCCTTTATCTGGTATGTCATTTGCAAATATCTTCTCCCATTCTGTCAGTTGCCTTTTAGTTTTTCTGATTGTTTCCTTCACTGTGCAGAAGCTTTTGATTTTCATGGGGTCCCAGTAGTTCATTTTTGTTTTTATTTCCCTTGCCTCCGGAGACGTGTTGAGTAAGAAGTTGCTGCAGCCAAAATCAAAGAGGTTTTTGCCTGCTTTCTCCTCGAGGATTTTGATGGTTTCCTGTCTTACATTGAGGTCTTTCATCCATTTTGAGTTTATTTTTGTGTATGCTGTAAGAAAGAGGTCCAGGTTCATTCTTTGGCATGTCACTGTCCAGTTTTCCCAGCACCACTTGCTGAAGAGACTGTCTTTATTCCATTGGATATTCTTTCCTGCTTTGTCAAAGATTAGTTGACCATATGTTTGTGGGTCCATTTCGGGGTTCTCAATTCTGTTCCATCAATCTGAGTGTCTGTTCTTGTGCCAGTAGCATACTGTCTTGATGATTACAGCTTTGTAATATAGCTTGAAATCTGGGATTGTGATGCCTGCTGCTTTGGTTTTCTTTTTCAAGATTGTTTTGATTATTCAGGGTCTTTTCTGGTTCCATACAAATTTTAGGATTATTTGTTCTAGCTCTGTGAAGAATGCTGGTGTTATTTTGATAGGGATTGCCTTGAATATGTAGATTGCTTTGGGTAGTATCGACATTTTGACAATATTTGTTCTTCCTATCCAGGAGCATGGAATCGTTTTCCATATTTTTTGTGTATTTTACAATTTCTTTCATAAGCTTTCTATAGTGTTCAGTGTATAGATTTTTCACCACTTTGGTTAGATTTATTCCTAGATACTTTATCGTTTTTTGTGCAACTGTAAATGGGGTTGATTCTTTGATTTCTCTTTCTGTTGCTTCATTGTTGGTATATAGGAATGCAACCGATTTCTGTGCTTTGGTTTTATATTCCTGCAACTTTGCTGAATTCATGGATCAATTCTAGCAGTTTTTTGGTGGAATCTTTTGGGTTTCCCATATAGAGTGTCATGTCATCTGTGAAGAGTGAAAGTTTGACCTTCTCCTGGCCGATTTGGATGCTTTTTATTTCTTTGTGTTGTCTGATTGCAGAAGCTAAGACTTCCAATACTATGTTGAATAACAGTGGTGAGAGTGGACATCCCTGTCTTGTTCCTGATCTTAGAGGGAAAGCTCTCAGTTTTTCCCCATTGAGGATGATATTAGCATTGGGTCACTCATATATGGCATTTGTCATATCAAGGTATGATCCTTCTATCCTACTTTTTTGAGGGTTTTTATCAAGAAAGGATGCTGTATTTTGTCAAATGCTTTCTCTGCATCTATTGAGAGGATCATATGATTCCTGTCCTTTCTTTTATTGATATGATGAATCACGTTAATTGTTTTGAGGATGTTGAACCAGCGGTGCATCCCAGATATAAATCCCACTTGGTCGTGGTGAATAATTTTTTTAATGTATTGTTGGATCCAGTTGGCTAATATCTTGTTGAGAATTTTTGCATCCACGTTCATCAGGGAAATTGGTCTATAGTTCTCCTTTTTGTGGAGTCTCTGTCTGATTTTAGAATCAAGGTAACGCTGGCTTCATAGAAAGAATTTGGAAGTTTTCTTTCCATTCTATTTTTTGGAACAGCTTCAAGAAAATAGGTGTTAACTCTTCCTGAAATGTTTGGTAGAATTCTCCTGGAAAGCCATCTGGCCCTGGGCTCTTGGTTTTTGGCAGATTTTTGATTACTAATTCGATTTCCTTACTGGTTATGGGTCTGTTCAAATTTTCTACTTCTTCCTGTTTCAGTTTTGGTAGTGTATATGTTTCTAGGAATTTGTCCATTTCTTCCAGATTGCCCATTTTATTGGCATATAATTGCTCATAATATTCTCTTATTATTGTTTTTATTTCAGTTGTGTTGGTTGTGATCTCTCCTCTTTCATTCTTGATTTTATTTATTTGGGTCCCTTCCTTTTTCTTTTTGATCAAACTGGCTAGTGGTTTATCGATGTTGTTAATTTTTTCAAAGAACCAGCTTCTGGTTTCATTGATCTGTTCTACTGTTTTGTTTGTTTGTTTGTTTCGATAGCATTAATTTCTGCACTAATCTTTATTATTTACTGTCTTCTGCTGGTTTGGGGTTTTATTTGCTGTTCTTATTCCAGCTCCTTAAAGCGTAAGGTTAGGTTGTGTATCTGAGATCATTCTTCCTTCTTTAGGAAGGCCTGGATTGCTATATACTTTCCTCTTATGACAGACTTTGCTGCATCCCAGAGGTTTTGGGTTGTGGTGTTATCGTTTTCATTGACTTCCATATACTTTTTAATTTCCTCTTTAACTGCTTGGTTAGCCCATTCATTCTTTACTAGGATGTTCTTCAGTCTCCAAGTATTTGTTACCTTTCCAAATTTTTTCTTGTGGTTGATTTTGAGTTTCATAGCACTGTGGTCTGAAAATATGCAGATGATCTCGATTTGGTATGGTATGATCTCGATCTTTTTGTACTTGCTGAGGGCTGATTTGTGTCCCAGTATATGGCCTATTCTGGAGAATGTTCCATGTGCACTGGAGAAGAATGTGTATTCTACTGCTTTAGGATGAAATGTCCTGAATATATCTGTTAAGTCCATCTGGTCCAGTGTGTCATTCAAAGCCATTGTTTCCTTGTTGATTTTTTGCTTAGATGATCTGTCCATTGCTGTGAGTGGGGTGTTGAAGTCTTCTACTATCGTGGTATTACTATCGGTGAGTTTCTTTGTTTGTGATTAATTGATTTATATATTTGGGTGCTTCCACACTTGGCGCATAAATGTTTACAATTCTTAGGTCTTCTTGGTGGATAGACCCCTTGATTATGATATAATGCCCTTTGGCATCTCTTGATACAGTCTCTATTTTAAAGTCTAGATTGTCTGATATATGTATGGCTACTCCGGCTTTCTTTTGTTCACCATTAGCATGATAGATGGTACTCCATCCCCTTACATTCAATCTGAAGGTGTCTTTAGGTCTAAAGTGGGTCTCTTGTAAACAGCATATAGATGGATCTTGTTTTCTTACCCATTCTGTTACCCTATGTCTTTTGATTGGAGCATTGAGTCCATTGACATTTCGAGTGAGTACTGAAAGATAGGAATTTATTGCCATTATGATGCTTGTAGAGTTGGAGTTTCTGATGGTGTTCTCTGGTCCTTTCTAATCTTTGTGGCTTTTGATATATATATATTTTCATCTTTTCTCCCCTCAGAGAGTCCCCCTTAAAATTTCTTGCAGGGCTGGTTTAGTGGTCACAAACTCCTTCAGTTTTTATTTGTCTGGGAAACTTTTGATGTCTCCTTCTATTTTGAATGACAGCCTTTCTGGATAAAGCATTCTTGGCTGCCTATGTTTCTGATTCAGCACATTGAATATATCCTGCCACTCCTTTCTGGCCTGCCAAGTTTCTGTGCATGGGTCTGCTGCAAACCTGATCTGTCTTCTCTTGTAGGGGAGAGCCTTTTTTTCCCTTGCTGCTTTCATGTATCTCTCCTTGCCTGAGTATTTTGTGAATTTGTCTATGATATGCCTTGTGGATGGTCGTTTTTTGTTGAATCTAATGGGGGTCCTCTGTGCTTCCTGGATTTTGATGTCTGTGTTTTTCCCCAGGTTAGGAAAGTTTTTCGCTATGATTTGCTCACATAACACTTCTACCCCTATTTCTTTCTCTTCCTCTTCTGGGACCCCTATAATTCTGATGTTGTTCCTTTTTAATGAGTCACTGATTTCTCTAATTCTTAAATCATGCTCTTTTGCCTTAATCTCCCTCTTTTTTTCTGCTTCATTATTCTCTATAAGTTTTTCCTCTATATAGCTGATTCTCTGTTCTGCCTCATCCATCCTTGCCGCCACTGCATTCATCCGTGATTGCAACTCAGCATTTTTAATTTCATCTTGGATATTTTTTACTTCATTTATCTCTGCAGAAAAGGATTCCAATCTATTTTTGACTCCAGCTAGTATTGTTATTATCGTGATTCTAAATTCTGGTTCAGACACCTTGCTTGTATCTGTGTTGGTTAAATCCCTGGCTGTCGTTTCTTTATGCTCTTTCTTTTGGGGTGAATTCCTTCGTTTTGTCATTTTGAAGGGAGAAAAGGAATTAATGAGGTAGAAAAATTAAAATTAAAAAAATTAAAATTAAAATTAAAAACACACCCACACACAGAAATTGAATAGATGATGCTAGATCCTAGGTGTGTTTTGGTCTGGGTGTTGAAAGTGGTTTGACACATTAGAGAAAAAAAAGGGGGGGGGAGAGAAAAAAAAAGGAAATCATTTGAGAATTTAAAAAAATGATTATACTGAAGTGGACTAAAATGAGATGATGGGAGTAAAATAGAATTTGAAACAATTTACACAAAAGTAAAGAATATAGTAGAAAAAATTAAAGAAAAATATTTTTAATAAAATAAAAATAAATATGAATTTTTATTTTTTTGTATTTAAGAAAAAGAAAAGAAATGAAAAAGAGAAAAAAGAATATGAAAACTGTTTGAAAACTTGAAAAGGTGAATACACTGAAGTAGACTAAAATAAAATGATGAAAGTAAAATAGAATTTGAAAAAAAATTACACAAAAGTAAAAAATATAGTAATAGAAGTTTAACAAAAATATTTTTAATAAAAATTGAAAATAAAAAAGAATTTTTTCTCTTTCTGTATTAAAGAAAAAGAAAGTGTAAAAGAAGAAAAGAAAAAAGAAAGAAAATTGAATAGAGGAACCTGCTAACAGATTGAAGTAGGACTGAAATTGCTTCATTTTCTCCTAGAAGTCAGTTATGTAGCACTTTATAGTCCATAAACTAAGCTGGCAGTGAGACTTGGCGTTCTTAAAGAGCGAAGTTGGCCCAGTTGGGTGGGGCTCAGTGTAACAGCTACACTCTCCACTAGATGGCGCTGCTAGTCTACTGGGATGGATTGTTGCGGGCGCTCGTAGGTGCATGTGCGCATGCGGTGGAGGGGTGAATGGTGCCACCCAGCTATCCAGTCTGTTCTCCTGGATCAGCAATAGGGCACCCATCCTCTGTCTTCAGCTCTCATCCACTCCCCGCTTTTTCACTCTCCGTGACCAGGCCTCAGGCAGTACCTCTCTCTCGAGTTTTGTCTCATGCGGCTGTTTTCCCTGGCCCCTTGCTTCCGAGGGACTGCGGCTTTGACCCGTTCCTCCCCTCTGTGAGAGAGTCTTACCGAGCAATGGCCGAGTGAGCAATGACCGAATGTTGGCTGCACCCAGGAACGCTTGCTGGACCCCGCTGCTGCTGGTGTCCCAAGACTGCAGCCGGGTGCCAGCCCACCCCTGATAAAGTTCGCGAGACAGTGTAGCAACAGCCTTTCTGGGATTATGGAAAATCACAACATACATCTGGCACCAGGCTTCACCCTTAACGACCTTGCCCCAGCACCAGCAAATGTGGCTGCCTTCTGGGGTCTGCCGGGTCCAGGTGGCTTCAACAGTTTCTACCAAATGTCCTTCCAGCAGTGGAACCGCTTTTCCCCCTGTGGCCCGAGAACCTCCAGACCCCACTCTGTTCCTGGGGATTCGCCTTTCCCACCAGAGCACCGCCAGGTATGGAGCTGCGGAGTTGCAGCCTTTGCGCTCCCCTTGTTTACAGTCTTAATGGAATTTAAAGCCTCTCCTTTCTCCTTTTTCCCTTTTTAGTTTAGTCCCTGCGGCTGTTTCCAATTTCCCACACTCTCTCCAGCTGCTTTCGGGGAGGGGTGCTTTTCCTGTATTCTCTCCCTCTCCCCAGTCTCAGTCCTCTCTCCGCCCACAAAAGCTGTTCCCTACCTTCCGCTGCTTCTTGCTCCCCAAATTCAACTCTGGGCCATGTACCTGCTGAATTCTGTGGTTCAGGTTGTGCAGATTGTTGTGTTAATCCTCTAATCAGTTTTCTAGGTGTGTAGGATGGTTTAGTGTTGGTCTGGCTGTATTTCATGGACGCGAGACACACAAAAAACTTCCATGCTGTTCTGCCATCTTGGCTCCTCCCCAAAAAGTATTTTTATAAGTCACTAAAGAACCAATCTAAAAGATGATATCTGAATATTCCTTAATCACCATATACTATACATTGACTGGTTATAATTATCCAAAAAAATAGTGAGGTAGATTTAGATTTTTATAATAAATTAACTGAGATTTGTAGAAATATAGTATGTCACCCCAAATTATACATAGAGTATGGTAAATATGGGATTCACCCCTGAGACATTCCATTTCCAAAAAATTTGCTCTTTCTTCCACACTGGTGGTCCTCAAAGTGTGTTCTTTCAACTAGCAGCACCAACATCACCTAAAAACTTGTTAGAAAGGCAGATTCTTGGAACCCATTCCAAGCTTACTAACTCTGAAGCCCTAAAGGTGAGTTGAGCAATCTGTTTCAACAGTGCTTCAAATGATTTGATATATACCATGTTTGAGAGCCACTACTCTGGACCATGATGGGTTTTATCTGGTCCATTTTTCTGTATATATATATACATACACACACACAATAAAACCTTGGATTGCAAGTAACTTGTTCTGTGAGTGTTCCTCAAAATGAGCAAACATTCCTAGTAAATTTTAACTTGACAAATGAACGATGTCTTGCAATACAAGTAGTATGTGACACCGAACATCACAGGATCAAAATGAGCCAATGGTTTTCTCTCTCTATCTCTCTTTTTGTGCGGGATTGTGGGTGATCATCTCCCATACTCAGATGCTCCATCTCAGGCCATGGTGCTTGGCAGAAATCAGTGATTTTTCAGAATATTGGAAGGTGCCCACAACTGGCACTAGTGTATTTTTTTGTCACTTTTTTAGCACCTATGGACAGTCTTTTGCTTTTCCATACAAGAGTAAGATTAGGAATGCTTTACTTATGGGTCATTGGATAGGTTCCTTTGGTAAAATTGCAGGAAAAAAAAGGAAGATTCCATTGAGCCAAACACATAGAAGTAATTCCATTAGTGACAATAAAAGTGGTCCTATACAGTAAACCTTCACTCTTGTCTCCCTCACACCAGCCATGAAGGTTTTCAAAGGTAAGTGCAGGTTAATTTGTTTATTTTTCTTTAAATTTTATGTTTCCTTGGGGCACCTGGATGGCTTAGTTGGTTGAACATTGGACTTCACTCAGGTCTGATCTCATGGTCGTGACTTCAAGCCCAAATTGGGTTTGTTGCTGTCAGCCTGTCAGCACAGAGCCCACTTCAGATCCTCTTTCTCCCTCTCTTCCTCTCCCCTGCTTGTGCTCTCCCCCAAAATAAATAAATATTTTAAAATTTTTTATATTTTATTTATTATTTTGTTTTATATTACAGTACTGGAATATATTTATATGAATTTTTTGGGTTGTGGAACAAGTCATCTGAGTTTCCATGATTTCTTTTGGGTAAATTTGCTTTGATATACAAGGTGCTTTGGATTACAAGCATGTTTCCGGAAAGAATTATGCTCATAAACCAAGGTTTTACTGTGTATGTGTGTGTGTGTGTGTGTGTGTGTGTGTGTGTGTGAGTGTGTGTGTGTGTGTATAAGTGATTTTATATATATAATCACTTGGGAATTAATATGATCTACAGATAGAAATAACTGTGTCATAGTTAAGGAGAAAGACAGTACCGAGAGGAAATCACTATGACAGATCTAATACAGATTCAGAATTGACCTCACGAAAAAATATTAGAATCTTAATGTATTCAACCAGGCCTACTAAAATAACATCAGACGGTAAAGGAACTTCCAGCACACCTGTTTATATATTCTACCTAGACAGAAGAGACTGAGCAAATTCTCTGCCTCATTAAAGTTACCCTTTACTACAAGGTATCAAAATATTTTTAAAAGTGAGAATTTCCTCACAGTGACATTTTCAGGGTTTGGCTAACACCAAAATCCAGTGATTAATAACATATATGAGTAGCTTGAGATCAGTCTGTGGACTTTTGCTAAGCCTGTCAAAAATTCTGTTAATGTGAGCAAGGTTCATGATTCCCTTTTACCCTAGATTTATTAATCTGAAAAGTGGAATAACTGTATAAAATTGCTTTCTTTATAGGAATTAATAAAGACATAAAAAGAAAGATTCTCCTAATATAGTAACTAATTTCAATTGATCTAAAACATTTTTGGAACTAGCACAAGAACTTCTCTAGCCCCTAAGTAGCAATGTACTATGTTGAGCAATGTGACCACAAACATACATTCTAGAAAACTGTGCGTCTATTTTAGTACTTGTGCCTTTAATCATACAGTTTCATTGATTTCCATTATAATTTCGAAGTTGTGTTCAAATAAAACAATTGCCTCAGAGATATAATAAACATCAAACTTAAGAATCATTCAAAGAACATGCAGATATCGTCAAAATATAGTTTATGTGCATTTATTCTTCTGCACAGCGCTACATGGAAAGTTTGTTAAATGTTCAATTGATCCACATGATCTTGGCACAATTATTAAAACAATGGGTACTTTAAATCTGTTTTTCCCCTACATACCTTTTAGTTCATAATACAGAGTGGCCCTTACAAAGAATTTTTAAAAATGAGTAAAATTTCCCCTGATTCTATGGCAACAGTAAACAGCCAGCCATACAGATTACTTTAACTAATTCAGCAGAATTCACCAGCTTAAAAAAACCACATGAAGATTTTATTTTAGACAGACCTGATGTAATACAAGTAAGCTGATTTGACTTAACCTTAAGTATTACAGCATCTTTTAAAAGCAAGTCCCTTCCTGCTGTTTTACACTTTAATTACTTCTTTAATCGACTCATTAGTTGATTAACTTATCACTACTGGCAATAAGTACCTGTTCTAAGTAGGGGGGAGCTAATTGAAATGGTGGTCTTTGAATGCTGCCTGGCTGCAGCCCAGCATCTGGGTTAGGCTTTGGGGGCAGCTGGGGGACTTCAAAGTCTGCACATAAAATATCCGAAAAGCAAAATTATACCACTGCTATCATTAATTAAATACTTTACAAGTAAATTGCACTAAATCATTACCTACAATGCTGGTTGTTCCTTTCCTTTCCCAACTTAAAACCACTCTTACTCCATGGACCTTGAATTCAGGTAATTTGAATTGAATTCAGTGCTTTACCAGCTAATGGCAGTTATAGACCACCATGTATCTTGCCAATGGTGAACATCACACATGACTGTAAATGAAAAAAAGAGCTATGGGCATTTCAGAGGAAGATGGTTATGAATATACTGGATCTTAGCAAAAAAAATTAAAGCTTCCTCTTTTATTCTAAGTATTTGTATACAGTGTAAGAATACTCGCGTCATGTAGACATTCTGAAGCTCATATTAAATATCATATCTTTTGGATTCACTGGCTCTGCACTTTACTTCATCTCCATTTCAGCCATATATTTCACTGGTGCAACAAAGAGACAATAGTAGTATTGCATAATTAGGAAGCAATTTATCAAGTGATGATGGTCTCATAACTCTTTCTGTAAGAGATTTAGGTTTTACTCAATACTTAACACCATTTAATGGGGGTTTAAAGGTCGAGAAGAATGAGGAAGAACCGATAATGCATGCCCTGCCAACTTGGAAAAAGGACGAGACTTCTTTCTCCGGCTCTCAGAAGCTTTTTTCAGACAACCAGAAAGACTTTGGTCAGGTAGCCTCCTCCCCTCCAGTTTCTCACAGAATGGGAAACACTACCTTTTCTTCCCATCAGTTGTAGTTTTGATTGAAATTTAATGAGGCAAAAACAAAGTGCTAATAAACAAGAATTGAAGTAATTAATGAACAATAATCTTTATACCTTCTACTTCTATTTAATTTAAGGAATTCATGGTGCTATAATGAAGCCATGGAGGTAACAGTGAGTGTTCAAATGGCATAACCTGAGGCAGTGATGGGTAATGTTCCCAGTTTTGTAATAGGGAAAAGGTTTGGGAAGTCAATGTTGCAATTCTTGACGCCAATCAGCTAGAATCATGAGAACCAGGCAGATTACCTCACTACTTAATGTAATGACTGCAAAATACCATATATTGAGTGGCTATTAATTATCAGGGACTATCAGGCACTTTGACTATATTTTCTTACTTATGCCTCAAACCCATGAGATGATTTCCATTTGCAGCTTGTGAATCTCAGAATAGTTAAATATCTTGGGATTATACCGCTAGTAAGAGAGGCAGCAGGGAAAGAAAGTCAGTTCTTTTGAATCCAATGCCATGTTTACTATTTGACTTTTCCTTTTTCAAAACAGGCTGAAGGATTCTTTTAGCTTTTAAACTAGATTTCAGCATGTTTTATGAAAACGACAAAGGACTGATACAGAGCAAAGTTCTAGTCTCATATTTGATTTTAGCTGGTATAAAGTTAAAGAAAATGTAATGTACTATCTTGTCTTTTGTTTCCATGACTATAATGTAAATAGAGTAGAGTAGAATCTCTACATCATTTGTTGGCCTTAAATGCTTGCTTAAATTTACATTTATATATAAGAGAAATACAGATGCAGACTGGAAAAAATTGTTATAAGTAAAGCAAAGAGGTAATGTTCAAGCTTATTATAATAATATAATAATATATTCCTTTTTAAAAATTATTCCATAACTCAACAAAATGTATTGAGCCCCTGGTCTGTGCCTAGCATTGTTTAGCTACTAGAAATAAAATGAAGAGTAAGGGGCAGGATCCTTGCTTTCCTTAAGTTTATTCTAGTAGAATGAGGCAGGGGGAGTTGAAGGGGAGGAAAGGCATACAATAAGTACATGAAGAAATAATTTCAGACAGTTACAAGTGATACGCAGTCATGGTAATCTTCTCGGAAGAAGTGGCATTTTAAGGGAGCTATAAATGTTGATGGAAGTGGGTATGTGAAGTGATGGATTAACAAGAATATAGAGCCATGCGAACGGTATTCCAGTCAGAGGGAAGAGCAAATATGAAAGGTCTAAACTGTAAAGAGTTGATACATTTGAGGAACTTTGAGAGAACCAGTGTGGTGGGAAAGTGGAAGCAATATCAGAGTTAATAATGTACACAGGTGGACCGAGGTTTTTTCTGCCATGTTTACTTGTTTCAATGTCCTTTGGTGGTACAACTGTAATTCTAATACATGATTTGTTGGTACATATAGCCAGGTGTCATTTCCAAAGCTAATTTATCGATCCTAAACAGAAAACAATATAAAATATAAAATTTAAAATTTAAATTCATTTGTTACACAGTGCCTTAAACTGTAATGTAAAAAGTTAAAAATCCATTGAAATAATTATTAAATTTTATGTATGTGTGCTCTTTAATATTCTTCTGAGAGAGATAAGCAAAAAAATACTATAATACAGTGATCCAGAAATTATATTCTTACTAGGTATATTTTGTATTATATAAGTTTTGATATTTGCTAAAACAAATAGAAAACATGATGGGGGGGGGGGTAAAAATCCTCAGCAAATAACCTTAAAATGGTTTTCCAAAATGTTAGGTTTGATAGGCAGTAGTTCAAGAAAACATCTTTAAAGGCAATTCTGAAGGAAATTAGAGCTGGCTTAGTAAACATTTTCATTAGCTCAGTAGATTTCCCCAAGGATCCAGAGTGGCCAACTATACCCTGTACTTTCCCTCACTTTTCTTCCCTCTCATTTAGGATGACGTTAGCTTTTAGCAGACATGGAAAATGTGGAAATTAATTAATCCAACATCCTTCTAAATCAGGTATTATGATTAGTTTCTAAATGTCCTTACATTTATTTCAATTATTAGCAATACTTTCTTTTTTTAGTAGTAAACTACTCAATGAAATTAGCACTTTAAATTCCAATACTAATCAAACTAACTTTTAAAAAATCATTCTGCTATCATTCTGAATCAGATAGTAAATTATAAAAGCAAATTAGTCATCCAATATAGGTGGAACCTAACTAACTAACTAACTGTATGTCACTACCTATCATTATAAATATACCACCATATATGTATATAAACTAAATATATACATCATTATAAATATGATGCTGTATATAGCTACACCTATACATATATGTAATATTAACTGCAGCTGAAGAGCTAAAGAAAAAATGTGGACACTTATTTCTGCCTAGGACCAATATACCAAAAAAGATACAGGCAATCATTTTGAAATAAGTAGTGTAAAATAAATGGAATATCCTAAATTTGATTGAACTCTTCTCTGTTAATGCTAAACAGTGAAGATTCAGAAGTTGCACATGACCTTAGCTGTTTTATCCATGAAGTTCTATTTCAGACTTATGTTCCCAGCTGCTAGGATTTAGCTTCCCAGTGGCAGGATGACTGCTTAAGTGAAAGCACACAGCCTGCGATTCGCTTTGCCACCCAAATTCCACAACGGGACAATGGATCTTAAACCTTCTAATATAGTTAGTAACTTACTATTTTAACATTGAAGCTCTTGTATTTAATATTTAAATTTACTCTTTAAATATTTAGACAAATAGGATTTCTATAATCTACCTTCGCTTAATAGTTTCTGTTCCAAACATGATTCTCCAAGTCTATCTAAATAGACTCAGGAGAACATAACTTTATTCTGTAATTTATTTCTATGCAGAAATGAGAGACATTTAAAACAAAAAAGAAATGAGAAACATGTGATTGAAATTCTTTGAAATTATTATTTAGACCTTACACTTAGAGTTATATTTTCCATACTTCCTGTCTTAGCTCAGGGTGCTATAACAAAAATACCATAGACAGGGCAGCTTATGAGCAACACAAATTTATTCTGCATGATTATGGAGTATGGAAGTCCAAGTCAGGGTGCTAAAGTCATTGGGCTCTGGTGAGAGCCCTCTTCTAGGCTGAGGACTGCCAACATTTTGTGCCCTCACATCAGAAAGCAAAGCAAACTCTCTGACTTCTCTAGGAGCTCCATCCTCATGATTTTATCAAATCCTCATTACCTCGAAAGACCCCCACCTCCTAATACCATAACATTAGTGGGAAGGGATTTAACGTGTAAATTTGAGGGGGACACAAACATCAGTCCATAACACTTTTCAAGACCCACCCTTGGAGAACCTCTTCACTTTCCCATTTTAGCTCAGCACCCATTAGCTTTTCCACAAAAGCCTAAAATCTTTCATTTTAAGGTGGCCTCATGTGCCCAGATGAAGTTCTTCAGGAGGCTTTGTGTGAACACGGCCCGCAGACTGTAGAAGTGAGTGGAGGAGATCAGCCTACTGACTTTGGATGCTAAGCTGCAACTCACCCGAGTCAGGGTGCTGTCTGACATCAGCTATGCTGGTAGCTTGTCTTGTTGTAGGTCAGTTTCTGCTCCAAGTAAGAGCCAAACAACATGGCTGGGGAAGGAGAAGGAAGAAGAAACGAGAGGGTAACAGGCATACCTCAGAAATATTGGAGTTGGCTCCAGACCACAGTAATAGAGCAAGTCAAATGAATTTTTTTGGTTCCCCAGCGCATATAAAAGCTATGTTTACACTGTACTATAGTCTATTAAGTGTGCGTAGCATTCAGTTTTTTTTAAAAGTTACATACTTTGGGGCGCCTGGGAGGCTCAGTCGGTTATCTGACTCTTGATTTCAGCTCAGATCATGATCTCTTAGTCATGGGATGGAGCCCCGTGTTGGGCTCCACACCGGGCATAGATTTTCTCTACTTGGGATTTTCTCTCTCTCCCTCTCTCTGCCCTTTTCCCCCTCTCTCTTTCTCTCTCTCAAAATAATAAAAAATAGGTAAACTTAAGTTAAAATTACATACTTCAATTTAAAAATATTTTATTGCTAAAGATGCTATCTGTCATCTGAAATTGCAGGAAGTCAATCATTTTGCTGGTTAAGGGACCAGCCTCAAATGTTGATTCCTGCTGACTGATCAAGTGGTTGTGGCAATTTCTTAAAATAAAATAATGAAGCTTGCTGCATCAGTTGACTCTTCCTTTCAGTTGAACACCTAGAGGTCATCGTAGGTTTATTCATTAGCCTAATTTCAATATTGATGTGTCTCAGGAAATCAGGGAGGCCTGAGGCAAGAGAGTGAGATGAGGGATGTCTAGTCTGTGGAGCCATCTGAGCACAAACAACATGGATCTATCAAAAATGCTCTATTTTATGGATGTGGTTCATGATGCCCCAACGCAATTATAATAGTAACATTAAAGATCACTGCTTACAGATCACCATTACAAATATAATAATAGTAATAATAATAATAATAATAATAATAATGGCGATGATGGAAAAGTTGAAATATTGTGAAAATTACCAAAACATGACACAGAGACATGAAGCGAACAAATGCTGCTGGAAAAAAAGGCACCGATATAGACTTATTTTACGCAGTGTTGCCACAAATCTTCAATTTGTAAAAACGGGAATCTGCAAAGAACGAGACATGCCTGAGTGACAATTAGTGGCATTTTTCTCTCATTCTAAAAACATGGAGAATTTGGCTCTATGGTGTGTTGTAATCTTTTAACACAAGAGGAAATATTTTTGGTTTGGGTTTCAGTATCACACATTTTATTTTGCTTTATTTTTGTCTTGCTTTTCTTGTTTTGTTTTCATCAGACAGGAACTCTGCCAGCTCGATCTGATGGCTAAATCTATGTCATATAAAAATGATCATATATATAAAACATACAGAAAATTTTATAGCAGAAATAAGTTAATATTTTGCCATATTTCCTTCAAATTTCTCTCATTCTCTGTGTCAAATAAAATATTAATAGCTCAAGTTTCATACAACCTGAGTCCTTTCTCTGCCTGACTTCCTCAGAGGTAATCATTACTATGACATTGGTGTGCCCAATCTCCTTCATCACATTGTAAATGTAAGGAATATTTAACATTGCCATTTTTTTTACTAAATATATATAATTCTTTTTGCAACTTGTTTGTGTCATCCAACTTACTTTTCTGAATCTTATTCATGTTGATACAGGTTGATTTAGTTAATTTTAACAGCCACGCTGTCTTTCAATGTGTGAAAAAGCACAATATTAAAGTCTCTTTCCTGAATCTTAAAAGTCAAGAAACACATTCCATAAAAATGAGAATATGAAGTAAGAGTAAAGGAGCAAAAGGAATCATGAAGTGGTTTGAATAACTAAATTATAAAACATGCATATTCAGAAGTTGATCAGTGAAATCGCTACAAATGTCCCCAATTATTAGTTGATTTCGATTTTCTCAAATACTACTATTTAATATCTACTTGAGTTGCCTTAACTATAGCCCTCTGAAAAAACATACTTTTAAAACTTTCTGTCTTAATAATAGTACAGGATAGTACAGATTTTCATATTTTTTTTAAATTATGTTTTGTTTTTATTATTATTTTTAATCAGCATTTTACTGATCAATATACAGCACAAATAAAAAATCAGTACATAACAAATATGAAAAAATCAGTATATTTTCCTTGTAAGAGATTCTTTAGAATCATTCATGGTTTGTGGTTCTAGATATCCTCCAGTTGGGTTACATATGATAAGCATTTGTCCTGTTTACGCAAAAGCTGCATCAGAGACCATTAGCAACTTATCCTAAATGGAATAACCACAAACCATAACTAATATTAATATAAACATACTTTACATTAAAAGATCTCATCTGAACAGTCCCCTAGCAAGAGTTAACATTTTAATGCAATTCCACATGTGCCAGAAGAATAAAATCTGTGGATAAGGACAAGAGTTTTTTGAGTCAGGAACAATCGAATTCAAAGCTTTGATTCACATCTTATTATTAAAATTTCAGTTTGGACAAGAGATTTTTTTAAATTCCCACTTATCAAATATCTCCTTTATCCATGTCAGAGTATGAAAATATTTCATACACATAATTTTTAATCCTCATATTACTTTCTGAGATAAAAACCATTATCACTATTTTTAACCCCCACTGAGAATTCTGAGGTTCAGAGGTTTAAGTATTTTGCCCCAATCCCACAGTCAGTAAATCCTGGAAGAGGAGTCAAACCAGTGTTTCTGATCTCTGTAATTTCCCCTATTTAAATCTCATGCATATAGTGGATTGAACAATTTCTCCAAATATTTCTGTCCACCGGGAACTTCAGAATGTGACTCTATTTGGAAATAGAATCTTTGCAGTTGTAAATCGTTAGGTACCTAGCAATGAAATCATTCCGGATTTAGCATGGTTCTTAAATCTAATGACTTTATAAGAGAAGAGGACACCTAAGGACAGAGTAGACCATGTGAAAATGGAGGCAGAGATTGCAGCTATGCCTCCACAAGCCACAGATTGCCAAGGGCCACCAGAAACTTGGAGAGGCAAGCATGTAGTGTGCTGTCCAGGCCGACACCTTGATTTCAGTTGTCTGACCTGCCACTCCTAGAGAGATGCCCTCGCCCTACACTGGGACTGGACCAAGGGGTGCCCTGTACTCTTGGCTGCATCTACCAGGAGGAAAGCTTTCATCTCAGTAAGTAAAGACAATGAAGACGGAAGGGGAGAAGCTCAGTGGATTACATCCCAGACTCTCATTCTGACAGATATCCAGGAGCTTATCTTCAATAAATGTGTCTTCATTTCCTGTGGGATATTAGGACAATTTCCAGGGATTTTAAATGTGTTTTTATGTTTTTATATAATTCTCACTGGTTATGGTTGTGTTCCTAGAGAAGTCCGTGGAGCTCCTCATGCTGCCATTCCAGAGGTGCCTCCCAACATACTAATGACTGTGAAAGAAAATCTCCTTGTGTAGGAAATCTATTTTCATATATAGTATATTTCATTTAATTTGATATATTTAAATTTTAAAAATAATCATTGATAGAAAATACCTTTAAGTGTAGAAATATGAAAGAAGATATGTCAGACTACGTCAGACCACCTCTGATTAGTACTGAGTTTCTAAAATGTTGAATTGTACTGACATGAAAATGGAGTATATAATCAAGAACATAATAACTATTGATAGAATATCTTATAGCTTTTCCAGATGATAATAGTTAAACACAGAAAGAAAAGTACAAGTATTCTAACCTTATGTGATTCAACTACAGATATAAAAACATAGGAGCAGGTCTCTTAAAAGTTATTAAGAGAACTGTTTAAGCTTCACATAAAGTTATCAGAAACACTTTTATTTGTAATATTGGTGTAATCTTCTACATGAATATACTTTTTACAAATAAGCCTGTACCTGCACGTTTGAGCAGTCTAAGTATTTTGGTATATTAAATTTCTTTGTAACATTTTAAATTGCACAGTTTTCCTTGACAATAATTACTTATGAGTTATATGATACCATTTATAGTCATTAGACTTGAAGAAACCGTGCTATAGATTTCTAAATTTATCTCGTGGTACTAACTGGACAAATAAATGGAGGAAAGTGGGTAAACACGATACAGGCACAAAGTTTATTCCAGTATGATATTAAAAAAAAAAAAAGCTTGGAAGACTAGACATTTAAGAGCAAGGAAAAAATAAGAGGAACAAAAAATATAAAATCCAGAGACTCTCATTAAAGAAAGTTGTAATTACTAGTTAAAACTTTTGGAATATTTCAATGTAGTTTCTCTTATCACTATGTTTTCTTTTAAAGATGGTCCAGTCGCATGTAATTCTAATGTTTGAAAAACACTATTTAAAAGCTCCTTTGACATGAAACATTACGGTCATTAAAAACTGTATATGCTAAATGGGATTAGTGCTTGGTTCGGTTACGCAGTTTAACCTGATGCTACCTGCTCTAATGCCTACTTGGCAGCATTTCAAAAAACCAAACAGATGTCTTCTGCTTCCCATAGAGAGAAAGTGTGTCTGTGTGTCTGTGTGACGGAGGGTATATACCATCCGTTGGGAGTTCCAGATGGCTCACAGTGCTACCTGCATCTTGATATTTAGTGCCGTTAAGTATAATTTTGTCAACATTATCCCTTTTATAGTCTTGACATCCTTGAGATGGAAAATTAGTTTCAGAAATATTCTTTTTTCACTAGGTGATTACTGAGTGACATGTGTTAGAAGTATATATGAGTACCTAACATGTTGGGATCTATTTTAAATATATACTGTCTTTATATAAAATATTGTATTTTCTCTACATGAAATTAGGAAAAATTTGGCAATTAATATGTTATTTGTGCATACACACAACAATGTCAGATTTTCAGAGGTTCATTTATATAAGGTCATTTTCCAAAGTGAGACCTTTCTTTGGAAACTTGCAAATTTTGGGCAACATTATAACACAGGTGAAACATCGAGTCTGTCCATTGGCCATAATTTTAAAGGGGCAAATGACTAATTGTCCATACAAAGATTTTGGCTCCTAAAAATACACAGAAGAAACATTAAAGTATGAGAAACTTAAACATCATATTTATATTAATTTTTTGCAAATGCATTCAAAATATAATGAAAGGTTGAGTTTATTTACCAACTTATAATGGAAAAAAATTCTTTGTAATGTACAAGTGATTTTTGTAAGCATACTGAAAAAAAAATAAGTCATCCAGATACTTCTTGATGACTAGCTTTTATTATTTATATTTCTAACTTTAAATCTGTTGCTTTAAATGATTTTACTTAGTGAAATTCTGCAACTACAAAGTGTTTATGCTGTTGGAAACACCAAGTGGTAGCACGGAACCCCAAAATGTCCACATCAAAAACTAATTTCTTGCATTTAAAATTATGTCAAGATTGAACATATTGCTTCATAACCCACAAGTCATCTGGGGCCTACCTTCCCAAGAGAGCTAAATCAGATAGTTTCAAACCTCCAGTTTCCCAATCCCATTGTTTGGTGAAGCTTGAAGTCTTCCAAACTCAGATGTGTATAGATTTGAGGTATGTATGCATACTTGAAGGCTTCTCCAAACTCCAGTACCTTTATTGACATGCACCTGCCAAAAATTGCAAATAGAATCATAGCAATGTCAGAATTTACAGAAGCTTTAAGTGAGTGTGTGTGTATGTGTATGTGTAAGAGAACAAGTGTAGAGTAGTAATTCAGAGGGATTATATTTCTCATCACACATGCTTTTGTACCCCAGAAGTTTAAAACAGAGCATTGAAAATGAGATATATGTATAGAGAGGTAACTGCATTTGGAAGTGTAATGTGATTTGTTATTTTATGGAAGATATGGGCAGAGATTATATACATAACAAATTTTGATAACTAAATTTAGAAGTTAGTCAAGATAAAATCTATCAGATCAGTAGAACCTCAACATTTTTCTAGATTAAAAAAGAGGCCAAACTAAATATAGGTGATACAACTTCACATAGCCTGGTTTAATGTGATTTGAAATTAGTTGTTAAGGCACACGGAGTATGATAAAGAAATACATACATTCAAGCATATATTCATGTATAAAGACGTGCATACTTCAGAGATTGGGTGAAGTATAAAAATCACATGATAGAAAAAAGAAATAGTTATTTTCATCTTTACAATTCCAGAATTTGTATTGTACTTCTACAATCAAAAAGGTATTAATTGTGGAAAGTATGCCATTTTCTTTGACAAGTTTTTCATGAACTTAATATAAAAGCTAAACTATTAATTATCTATGGCATAAAAAGTGTACTTGGGATGAAGTTTTAATTTCTAATCTCACTCAATCTTATTGAAAGCCAAAGTATCTGAAGACCATTTAAGTAGTTAATGGTTCCTAGGTCACATGTACTTAACTTGGGACTTCTCAATGAGTTATAATGGATTGATAAAACAGTTGGCATTTAATGTACAATTTTAGGTTTGTGTTTGTTTTCCTACTGAAAGGTGAAAAATTTGCATCAGATACTCAATGTTGTCTATGAGAAATAAACAAAGGTTGAGAAGCAGTGCCTTTGGTGGCGTTTAAGCAGGTTTAACCACCAAAATAGTATTAAAATTTAGCAGATATAATGTATTGGTGCAAGTTAGCAGACTAATGAATAATAAGTCTGTAGAGGATGTTATATCTTTAAAATGGAAAATGCAAATGCTTGTGCAGAATTTTAAAAATAAATGTCATTTTGCCCCTAATACATATACATGGATATTTGGAAGAATCGGTGTACTCCCATGATACAATGAGTGTCAATAAGAAAGTCATCTGGGACTATTTCTCAGATTAGTTTCTCATGTTATGTATTGATGTGGCTTGTTATTTCATAGCAACCAACACTGTAAAGCAATCAAGACGACCAGTACTGGGTATTAGTTGCTGATGTAAGTGCAACAAGGGAAAGTTTTAATTTATTAAATTAGCCTCAATTTCTTCATTATAGTCAGATTTAACTTTGTATTATCACACATTTCTATCTTTCATTCTCTATTTTACAGGGATTAAAATTGAGATAAAGGAGAAAGAAAGAGGAGTGTGCTTTCATCTTCAGGAGTGAATAAAAAGATGGGGAGCTCTCCTATGGATTATATGGAATTAGTATAATCTTAATCCTTAAATTAAAAAATCCAAGAGAAAACTCTAGATCAGTCTTTAATATTAATAAATGCTTAAAACTTAAGATGGTGAAAAAGGATTCCCATGCTAGGAAAATCTCATTATACTCAATCCAAGTTAAACCTAGGGATATGAAGATGATTTAACAGAAGAAAATTTATTAATAAATTGATAACAGGTTGATTAAAATCATAAAACATTTGAATTTATGTAGAATTGACCTTTGATAAAATTCAACAACAATTCCTAATAAAGATTTATAAATAAGAATGGAAATCTTCTTTAGGCGATAAAGACAACTTACTTTAAACCAAGAGCTTCATTATATTCACTAGTAAAATCTCAGAGGAGTTTTATCTAGATGTACAAAATGAGATCCTCATTATCACAGAACTATTCAATACAGTGTTGGCTATTCTAGTCAGTGTAATAAAGAACTGAAAAAGATACAAGTTCTAGAGAAGGAGAGGCAAAAGAGCCACTCTTATGAGTCACATATGTGACTTTTTCTTAGATTTTTTTTATGGCCCAGAATAGTTTAAATTGCAATGTTGTTCACATTTAGTAAATATTTAAATGTGTCTTTTTACTATGGCCTTTTTAAAATATAAACTGATGAAAGAGGTAGCTGTAAAAAGTAAGGCTTTTTTTCGTGATATTGTGATTCTGTCAAATACAGACTCATGTACTATCAAATTCATACCCATGCCAACATTGTACCATTGGACTTTTTATTTTTAAATACAGGAACTCTAAAATATATTGTTGAGTAAGTTTGCCAATTGTCAATATTTTGGAAAGTCTGTTTTTTCTTATTCTGTGATTAAGTTTATTTCACATTTTTCATGAAATCGCCTTGATTTTCTGGACAACTATGAAATCAGATGATAATTTTAATATTGTTTTTATATTTGAAATAGAAAGATAATATATGTGTGTAGACAGAAAGACATGCACAGACACATACACACACAAGATAACATTTATCCATCATCCATTTTTCTCTCTACACTCAACTAGTTCATGAAAAGTCTGGCAAATATAGTTTTTACAACTGCCTTTCATGGACCAGAAAGGTCAGCGTAACCAAAGAGCCAGGGAATCTGAAGAGAATTCTGTGTAATAATAAATAACAAAAATAATGCATTTGGTAATCTTTCAATGACTTTAAAAAGACAAAGTACCTCTATGAAGAGAATCTTGCCTTATTAATTTGTTGCATGCGACTTGGAGTCCTGTTGACAAAATGCCGCTTTAAAGTTCTATGGCATTCACAGCTAAATGAACATGCTGCTTTTAGCAACTGAATGCCAGAGGCCGGGAGATCCTAACAGGATAACTTTCAGGATCAAAAGAATGTTCATGTAGGAAACTTGGAACAAATATATTATCCTAAAGCCATCAATCAACAAAAAACAATGCGTGCCACTAATCGAGTGCTAACAATGGCTGCATTATTATCCATATGGATCCGTTGAGGGTATAATTCCTTAACTGATATACTTTATAAAAGTAGTGATTCCACTTACCTACTATTCTTTCCAAATAATAGTTATCTAAATAGATAGGCTAATTTCTTTCTATTGAAAAATGCTTGGATTCCTTTTTTTTTTTAGTAGATATCTCAGAAATACACTTCCTTTCTATCTAAGCTGCCACAAAACAAGCAAACAAAAGAATGATGAATAAAAAATTTTAAAAATATGGAGATCTTTTCCAAATAACATCGAACTAAGTAACTACAGATATTTAAAAAGTTTTATTGCCATATTTAGTATCATTAACTAAAAGTATTAGGCAAGATTAAACTGTATTAAAGCCAAGGTATAAAACAAGGGGCAGGGGTGGAGATCAAAAATTGGTGTTATTGAATAGATTCCCATGGTAAATGTTAATGTGGTGTTGGTTATGCCATTAAAATGTAAATCTGGCTAAGTCTTAGTTGCTATCACCTAAAGACAGAAACTATTAAATAGTAATGTGAAAGATTGCCTGAAGTCCATCAACTTGGGTAATATTCACAATTGAACACTATGACATTACAGTGAACTTCTGTTAGAAAACTAGATTTTTAATCTAAACCAATTATTTTTTATTTACTTCTTGAATTAGAAAAGCTGGCTGTTAGAGATATAAACTTAAATTGTAAACTAAGTCTTCATCTGAGAAATCTGTTAAGGAGTTGGTTATGTAACTGACTTTCATAGATGGACTCATTTATCTGCCTTAATGCAGAAGGATTGCTCAGAGGACCATGCAAACTTTCTCCCACATTCCATATATGGACAAAACATCTACCTACTGATGATTCCCATCTTACATACTAAGGCAAAGCCAGTCCCAGCTTTGGGTGAAATGTAAATTCATTGAAAGTCAAGATTTTTTATTTTACAAAATCATAATAATGAAGGGATTTAATAATACATAAGCAAAGTTCAAAATTAAGATGCTGAAAAATTCTATAAATACAGCAAAAGTAGTGACACTCTTTATTATTTACCAGCACATATTCATGCAGGTGTGTGTGCACATGCACCAACAACACACACATCTGGCAATATTAAAACACTAGGAATTCAGGGGGAAGGCTAGCTGAGTTGACACTGAACATACAAAGGTAAATGATTGGAACTTTAATTACTTTGATCTGTCATGCCTTGTAGCTATGTGTCAGCCTAAGCCAACACAAGTGACATGGAACAAAGGCCATGGCTGCTTCAACATAGTAACACATTCCTAATGGCTGATTAATAAGTGTATTGAATTGAATGTGTGCTCTGAACTGAAAGTAAAACTATAGATATTTGGGACCTATCAAAGTGATATCTGTTATATCTGTATATGTTTGCATTAATATGGAATATAGGTACATAACATAAGTATGTAAGTTTAGATGAATGCATATCTGACATATGTCAAATATATGTTCATTTAGAGAAAGAGATGAGGAATTTCCTATTTTAAAATTAGAATATTTAAATGAGTAAAATAATGATATTTTTACACCAAGCAATAAACTGTTTCTTTAGTTCATTTATGGAAAAGTATAGCCAAATCATTACAAAAAGATATATGTAGGATTGAAACAACTGGTTGATTGACTGCTTTTTTAAAAAAACAATATCTCCCTCAGTGGCTTACTATAATATGCATATAGTAGTATGAAAGTGGTAGAGAATTTTGAGCAAGTGAAAAAATATGCTATTATTTTGCTTCACTCTTTTTCTCCAAACCACAAAAATTTCTTTAACATTTGCAGATATTTTTGAAGAACAAATGACAGAGAAGAAAACTTACCTTTCCATCTAGTAGTATGTAGAGTTTTACACTATACATCAATTTCTAACAATGCTTTGAAGTTTTCAAATTTTAGAGATTTGCCATTCTGTGGTTCCACAGAAAAGAGCATAACTAAAAATCTACTTAACTTGTATATTAGAAGTTGTAACCAGAGGCCTGTTCATTCGAGGAAGCTCTTGGGGTTAAAGGCTGGACTACTTATTAATACGAACAACTTCTTGCAAAGGTATAGCATGCCAACAAAGATATTTTGTTTTTCTATGATTGGTAGTGATGTCAAAAATAGAAAAAAAATGAGTATCAACTTTAATTTAGGCATATTCACTGTTCAGCATTGCATATTTAGTCGTCTTTAAATACATATGGATTTTCTATGATTTCTTCAAGTATAAAACGTCCTTCTATGAAACTTTTTCTATATAATTCTCTACTTTGGTTCTTATTTCAATAGACATTGAAACCTAAGTG
This sequence comes from Prionailurus viverrinus, assembly GCF_022837055.1. NCBI lineage: Eukaryota > Metazoa > Chordata > Mammalia > Carnivora > Felidae > Prionailurus > Prionailurus viverrinus. The sequence continues at coordinate 80,042,773 of NC_062568.1, forward strand.
TATCCACATTTTCTATCTTTTTGAGGCTATCTTTTCTTTTTGTAGCAAAATAAAATAACTCAAGTCCAATAACTTCCTTACATAATTCCTGGAATCTCTGGAGAAGACAGTCATCTGTTATGTGTATGTGTGTGTGTGTGTGTGTGTGTGTGTGTGTGTGTGTGTATCTTTGATGGCATGCTATACCTTTGCAAATATATATATTATATAATGTTTTCACCTCTGGCTATGAACTGTCCCTCTAAGGCAACATCTGGTGGCCTCATCTCCGCTTTTCTGTGCCACTTAAGACGTCTGCATTGAATGGTACTTTGGAAGGTCAATACTATAATTCCTCTGGAAAATATCATTAAGGAATTAAAATGAAGAAATGGAATATGTATTTAAAATTGTCTAGCAGAGTTCTCCTCTTCAGGTCATTGTTTTTTCACATCCACTGGGGAGGTTCTTGTTGGCTATTTCTCTTTTTCCCCTGTCTTGCTAGTCCCTTTCCTTCATGGGTACATCTACATTTAGCTCCTTACTTCTTCGGTCTCTTTCCTCAGACTTTACCATAGGAGGCTGGAGATCCCCTCTTACTATACAGATCATCCCGCTGCTGAGCTGCCTATTTCACCGGTATAACCTCTCACACTATAATGGAAATCCTTACCAACTTCTTACAGGGATTTGGCATTTTTCCTCCTCAACATATATTTGGGCCTGCTGCCAACACAATACAAAGGTACTTGGCTTATATATTCATGACTAAGAGTTTATCAAAATGATTCATTCCAAAGTATAAGAGTCTGACACAAAGACAAATTTCAGCTTTCTGCCTTAGAACCACAGGAAATAATGTGTGAACAGATTCAATGTAGCTGATATTTTCCACTTGAGTCTTCTAATAGACAAGGTCAAACAAATATTGTGGTATCTGAATACTTAAAATAATTAAATGCAATTAGAATTAGATATAACACTTCTTCCATTATTTATTTTACTTTATAATTAAAAAATGAATTAGAAAGGAACTCTGTTCCCAGCCACGATGGAGTAGCTTGTATGAGAAAAAAGCTCTGCCAAGAACAACTAATAAAGCTGGATAAAACACAGAACTAAAAAACAAGGAACAAACAAACAAAACAGCACTTGGAAGTAATTGGACAGTAAAGGTCAATAACCAGATGGGATTGGGAAATGATAGAAACCAGAAGAATATAGAATGACATTTTTTAAGTATGATAATAAAATAATAATAATAATTAATAAAAATAATAAATGACAGTATAAAATTTTATCTCCAGTTAAAATACTCTAATAAAAATAAAGGCAAAATAAATATGTGGTGAAACATATGAAAGAAGAGAATTAATTTTTTGGAGCTCACTGAGACCTTCCAAAGGGAGTACTTAAGACAAAAGAAAAATGATTCCTGACAGAAATTCAAATATATAACAAAAAATAAAAAACAATGGAAATGCTAAATATGTGGATAAACCCATGTAATTATTTTCGGCACAAAACGATAACAACTTCTTATGGGTTTTGCAAAGAAATATATATTCAGATATATGCCAGTATTAGCATAAAAGACATTAGAGTATTCTAACATTCTTGCATTGTCTGGGATGTGTTTAACGTTTTAATTGATAGTTGAGTTTAATGTGCCAAATATGCATGTAGTAAAGTCTGGACAGTGTTTTCAAGTGAAGTCTGTGAACTCTTGGGTCATCCATGAGAGCCTCCTGGGAGGTCCAAAGAATCAAACCTATTTTTCTAATTATAAGACTTTATTTACTTACTTATTTATTTGTTTATTTATTTACTCATTATTTTCATTGTATTGAATTTTACTGTTTGCAAAAGTAGTGCTGGTATTTTGGTCTGAATCACAGAGGCACCAAATGATATCAGTAACCATTGTATTCTTCTCATATACTCAAAGGAAAACAAACAAACAAACAAAAACCAGTTTCTTTTAAGAATGCCATTGAGTAGACATTGTCAATATCCTGTGTAAGGAAATGGCAAGCCCACAGAAAGCTATTCTCTTACACACCAAAGTACGATGGTTATCTCAAGGCAACCATCAGGCATGTGTGCAATTATTTGGGTTGTGCGCTAAACTAGCCATTTTTTTCTCAAAACATTATTTTTACTTGAAAGAATGACTGGCAAGGAAATACAGAAATTCAAATTTGGTGTTTGGAAGACATTTGCTTATGAATAAACCAAATGACTTACAACCTGGAGAATAGCAACAGTGTTTGCTGCCAATCACAAAATTTGAACTTTCAAGCAAAAATTAGAATGATTGAAAACTTACAACTGTTAACATAAACTTTATAGCCAGCTCACCAGTACTTCAAGATGAGATTGGTAATGAAAATTATAAATGTTAGTTTTAGTATTAGATATGTATAATGAAAAATATCAATATTTGAAAAATATGCATAACTCAGCAAATGAATATTTTACAAAAGACAAAGTCTGCAATGGTAAAACTAATTTTTTTCAAAATGCAAATAGACTGATGGATTTTCATGTAACAGAATACATAAAATATACTGATACGATATCAGATTCCACATTGCAACTAGTCTTCAAGAAACTATTTGTTGAGATTTATTGTAGTGGCAAAGAAAAATATCAACAATTATCTAAAAAGCCTACTAAACCCACTTTTTCCAGCACAGTTTGTTGAAAACACTATTGTTTCTCCACTGGATTGTGTTGCAAATTGTCAAAAATCAACTGATCATAACTGTGTGAATAAATTTGTGGATACTCTATTATTCTGCTTCATTAATCTATATTTCTACTATGGCAAATCTATACTGCCTTGAAAAGAAATCTTGAAAGTAGGAAATGTTAGTCCTACAACTTTGTTGTTCTTCTTTTAATGCTACGTTTGTTCTACTAGAATCAGATTATCAATCTCCACAAATTCGCTTTGATTTTGATTAAAAGTTTTGATTAAAAATTTGTGTTCTCTAAAAAATATATTGAGAGAATGAAAAAGTAAACCACAGTCTGGGAGGAGATGTTTGCAAATGACATATATGATGAAGGATTTGTTTCCAGAATATGTCAAAAACTATCAAAATTCAATAATAAGAAAGCAACCAAAAAACGTGGAAAAGCAGTTTGAACACACTTCACTAAGAAAAGGTATATTGCTGCCAAATAAGGACATCAAAAGATGCTCAATAGCATTAATCATTAGGATATACAAATTGAAACTACCAATTGCACTACATAGCCAAAAGAATGGCAAAAGTTACAAGCATTGACCATACAAATGGTGTAAAATTGGAGAAACTAGAACTCTTATACATCACTGGTGGAAATAGAAAACCTTGCAACTACTTTGAAAACGGTAGTAATTTCTTAAAAAGTAAATGAATACCTCCTATATCATTCAGAATTCCACTCCAGGTATAAACACATGTCTGCAAAAAGGCTTTTTCACAGCTGTTTGTAGCTGCTTTGTTTATAGTAGTTCCCAAATGGAAATACCCCAAATAGCCATAAACATTTAAATATATAGCAAATTATGGTATATGCATACAATGGAATAAATTTTGCAATAAAAAGTAATGAATTGCTGATGTACGCTAAAATGTGGCTGAATCTCAAAATAATTACAGTGAGTGAAAGAAGCCAGAATGATGACAATAAAAAACAAAGGAGTACATATTATAAGATTCTATACTATAAGTTATATACAAGAACCTAGAAAATGGAAACTTACGGTGATGTAGGGTGAATCAGAGTCTGGGGGAAGGGGGCGTGGTAGGAGGAAGGGATTACCAAGGGGCATGAGGAAACATTTGGGAGTGATGATATGCTTCTTACCTTGAATGTAGTATAAATGTATACATATGTCAAAAGTTACCAAACTTTATGTGCAGTTTATTATATGCTAATTATTCCTCAATAAACCTATTTAAAATGTAGGAAAAAAAATTAAAAATTGATAGGTAGGCATATTTGAGACAGAGCATTCTTATTTTTCAGACTTTGTGTGTTCTGTACTCCTGTAGAGTTCATAGAGTGTATCCACCTTCTTTCTCCTTTGGCATCCAAGAAACACTAATAAGCAGGCATTATCATTTCGGTTTTGCAGGTAGAGACATGTATTCAGATAGTTCAAGGGATTTTATGAGGGTCACTTAACTATTAGGATCAGATGTGTCACTGGAATTTGTTCATTTCCACCCATAGCCCATTTGCTGAGTGCTTATCATGTGAGAAAACTTGTGTTTGATACTGGGAGTACTAAAATGATCAAAGTAGACCTCCATCATGGACCTCCCTTTTCATATGGTTGTGGGATTATTGCTGTTCAGAGAAGCAGGGAGTAATTAGGCCAGGGCGGTGGTGTCACCTCTATTTTCTAAACCAGAAAGATGCTGTTGTGTGGAGACTGGACTGGGACCAGGGGTCTTTGCTTCGTAGAAGCAAATTCCCACGGGGGAATTCATTTGGACAATTCCCAGCCTCCCACCCTGACTTCTTACCCCGCCGCAATTCATTTGCACAGAGTCAACACATTCTTAAAGGACTCCTCTCCTGGTCAAAGTTGGTTGTAATGGAAAGTCTTTTAACTGTTTGTATATCTTGGTTTTTCACTGAATTCCTCCTCCTCTTCTTTTATGAAGAGGAGGTCCTATTTAAAATCAGACCACAGACAGATTCTGCATCTAGTTTAGAGGCAGGTGGCCAGTAGCCAGCCCATTGCCCATCACTGATTTATACAGACTGCACAGGAGTTACATATTAGTCCATTTTAACAGAATTGTCTAGTTAATTTGGCTTTATATGTTTAGGGAATTGATTGAGTTAATTGATTATTTTTTGTAGGATCCATTAATTAATCCACTAATATTTATTTAGCACCTGACAACCACAATCAAGACAGAACCCTTGCCCTCACTCACCCTTACATGCATTTAAATACAGAGGTTTTTTTTTTTTAAATGTTTACTTATTTTGAGAGAGAAAGAGGGAGCACAAGCAAGGGGAGGGAAAGAGAGAGAGAGCAAAGAGAGAATCCCAAGCAGCCTCTGTGCTGTCAGAACAGAGTCCCAGGGCGTTCAATCCCAGGATCTATACTGTGAGATGGAGACTTGAGTTGAAATCAAGAGTTGGATGCTTAACCAACTGAGTCACCCAGGCACTCCCAAATACAGAGGTGTTTTTTTTTTAATTGTGTCATAATGATAAATAAAGGAACACTTTAAAATACGTGTGTTTACACATATGAGGGCTTCATGTGGGAAAAGATTTGGAAATAGAAACCAAAAGGCAAATTACACACACACACGTACACACACACACACATACACACACACATACATATATTAGTAGATGATTTTGGCTAATGTGTAACTATGTAACTGTGCAGCCAGTTCTTTTCTAAATATCATATATATATATACATATATATATATATATATGTATATATATATAGTGAGAGAGAGAGAGAGAGAGAGGCAGAAAAGGGAGACACAGAATCTGAATCAGGCTCCGGGCTCTGAGCGGTCAGCACAGAGTCCGATGCAGGGCTCGAACAGCATGAATTGCAAGATCATGACCTGAGCTGAAGTCGGATGCTTAACCAACTGAGTCACCCTGGCACTCCTGCATAGCTAATTCTCAAACTAATAACATTTTATAGGAGCCAGTTTGCATTTAAAGCAATTAAACCTAGTGATTTTCTTCAAATAGCCTTAAATCAGTAAGGATTTCCACTTCAGTGAACAGACAGGATTTTCTACCTAAGAATCTTGGAAACAATTCTGAATTTCTATACTTTTTTTTTTCATTCTGAAGAAACAGGGCCTACAAATTGAATAACAAATACAGGGTAATTGAAGCAGATTAGGAGACAGGAGATGAAAAGTTTCTAAAAGTAATTAAAAACAATATGCAGGAATGATGCAAAGTGTCATTGAGAAACAGAAGGTAAGAGAAAGAAATGAGAGCTTAGCTGTGTGAACGCTGCAATCATTAATTCAGGGGGTCACTGGGGAAATAACTTTAATGACCACTGTATGTATTTGGGCTTCTTGGTGCTTTGTATGTGTTTTGCTATTTTGAGGTTGTAGGATATTTATTTATTTTTTTGAGAGGGAGAGAGAGAGAAAGGGAGGGAGAGACAGACAGCATGTACAGGGAAGGAGCAGAGAAAGAGGGAGAAAGAATTCCAAGCAGGTTCTGCAACACTAGCAGCATGGAGTCCAACACGGGGACTCGAACCCACAAACTATGAGATCATGACCTGAGCCAAAATCAAGAGTCAGATGCTCAACTGACTGAGTCACCCAAGCGTCCCAGTGAGGTTGTAGGATTTTTAAAAGTTGTATAAAGCAAGCATATATACCAAGCGAAGAAGTCCTTGAAGCATCTGTCGCTAAATTTTCTTAGTCTTTGCTTTTCTTGTGGAAAATTACATTTTGGATTTCTTTATTTAATCAAAGAGATAGTAAAGATATACAAAATTTCAAATCAAATGATCATGAGTTTACTTTTTAAATAGAGTACTTAGTAATGTGATAAATCTAAAGTCGTATTGATGGAAATACATACCTAGAGAATTTAACTCAGCTTGTAAAAAGGCTAAGTAATGATAATATTGGAAAATGTTTAAATCATGCAACTGTCTTGAAACAGAAGATGTATGCCGAGAAGGGGTACATTTCTCCTTTATGTAAGTAGTTACCTCCATATTAGGAAACAAATGCAACAATTCATCAAGGAATTTGATTGATCTATTTAAAAGTTATACTACGTTGTAAGTGTCAAAGGTATCTAAAATGAACTTCCTAAGGTATAAAGAACACACGTGGAGAATCAAATTTAATATTATTTGCCTATTTTCCAATATTAATAATTTACAGAATAATAACTGCTTGGCTAAGGGTCATTATCCTGACAATGCCATTTTGAAAGCAATGGAAAATGAATAAGCTTGGTGATTTTAGGTAACCATACATTTTCTAAAGCAATTAACAATATATATAGGAAGATCCCAAAATGAGTTTCATTCCTGAAAAGAGGTTAAACTGATTAGGTAAGAAGGTTAAAACTGAAGAAACATTGCCTATGATTAATGTGAGATATTTCAAGAAGTACCTTATGAATCATCCATAACAATAAACTACTTAAAAGCAAAAATTCACAAAGGAATAATTTCTTAAAAGGATAAAAACAGAAAAACAGTTAAACAGAAAAATAAAAGCATATTTTGTTCAAAAAAATTGAACAGAATTTTAAAGACATGAAGATGTTCAAAAACATGTATAAAAGACCTAGTTAAATAAATATATATATAAAGTAATATTAAGCAATAAGTATATTTCAATTCAATAAAATTAAATCAATGTTAAATTTTTAATAAAAAATAAACTTTGAAAATACTATATAATTTAAAGTGTATTAGCACCCCTGTTAAATATCATTTTTCCTAAAGGGTCTTTTTTTGCAGTAACTAATAAAAAATAGTAAGGTTTTAGTAACAGTTCAGTGTGTAATAAAGAAGAAAGCTGAATTATATCTCTTAACTACATCAAGCATGATGGGATTTCTTATAGAATTTAAAATTGAGATAATGGTTTTAATGAAGAGAACAACTTTTTATTTCAGATAATACCAGTTATATCAAATCAGTCTACTATCTACTTGTTTTTTCTTTAAAGAATCTTACAATCATATATCACCCAAGTGCACATGTTCACCATTATAAATGGAACCAAATATCAAAGTGGTAAACACTGCTAAGTGTAACTTGCAGTTTACAATGAACAGGTGGTAACAAGGCTGAACTATTTCCCTGGTTAGTCTATAGAGTAACTTATCCAGAATTACTGGAAATCTACTCAAAGCAAGTTAATAGAATGTTAGTAAAAGTTAGTGTTCCATAAAGACTCTCAAAGAAATGTACTCACCATTTCTGAGAAAGCTGTTAATAAATACAGTCTATTTGTTGTTATATAGTATGCCCTAATTTCAATATTACAAGTTTCTCTTTCACTCGTTACAAGGCACATATGTTTTTTTTAAATTTCTTTAATGTTTATTCATTTTTGAGAGACAGAGAGAGACAGAGCATGAACGAGGGAGGATCAGAGAGAGAGAGACACACAGAATCCAAAGCAGGCTCCAGGCTCTGAGCTGTCAGCACAAAGCCCGATGCAGGGCTTGAACCCATGGATCGTGAGATCATGACCTGAGCTGAAGTCGGACGCTTAACCGACTGAGCCACCCAGGTGTCCCAAGGCATATATGTTTTTTAATTGTAGTAAAAAAAAAAACACAGAGCATAAAATTTACCATCTTAATCATTTTTAAGTGGACAGTACAGTAATAGCATTAAGCATATGCACAGTATTATGCAACAGAGCTCCAGAACTTTTTTCCTTTGTAAAACTGAACCTCTACCAAATTCTTTCTTTTCCTATGAATTTGACTAGTATAGACACCTCATATAAAGGAAATCATATAGGATTTGTCTTTTACTGACTGACCTCTTTCACTTAGTGTACCACCTTCAAGGTTACTACATGTTGTGCATGTAACAGAATTTCCTTCTTTGTTAAGCCTGAATAATCTGCCACTGTATGTATATACTGCATTTTCTTTATCTGTTCACCTGTCAGTGGACTTTGGGTTACTTCCACCTTTTGGCTGTGATGCTGCTATGAACATGGGTGTGTATATATTTCCTTAAGACCCTGCTTTTAATTCTTTGAGATTCTATCCTCCTTATTTACATTCTGATATATACCCAGAAGCGGTTATTGCTGCATCATATGGGAGTTTTACTTTTAATTTTTTGAGGAAAGGCCATACCATTTTTTATAGCTATTACACCATTTTATAGTCCTATCAGTGGTACAAAGAAGTTCCAATCTCCCCACATCTTTACAATGTACATACGTTTTTGATACTACATAATTTTTATGTAATAATTAAGTCATAGTGAGAGATCTTGGCATCTATATAATTTTTCTAAATTAAGGTTGAGCAGGCATATTGGGTGAGTTAACCTTCTATCCGATATATATCAGATATATATCTATATCTACATAGGTAGATATACATCCGGATTGGTCAGTTTCATACCCCAATTTTTGAGAAATTTCAGGTTAGACTGTGATCCTACTGAAATACAGGTGAGGATTTTTTGAAACGTGAAAGGAGAGGTGTTGAGGAATAGGGTATATGGCCAGAAGGGGATCCCAGAAAGGGAAGCTGAGCAGGATTCAGTGTGAGATGTCAGGAACATTACAGTCAACAAAACAAGTTGTCTAGACTTGAAATTGAAAATGGAAAAGAGTAAAAACAAACAAACATGTTTACTTACTTAGTAGTGTTATGTGGTACAAGAAAGGTTTTAGAGCCAAAGACCTGGGTTTTGCTACCTGGTCAGTGTTGTATAACATTTGATAAGAAAATCAGCCCACCTGGATGCTAATGTCCTGGTATAGGAACTGGGATAAAAATAACAAATTTTTAGATTTGTCTTTAAGAGTTAAATGAGAAAAACAAAGCGAACTTACCCAGCACACTGTCAGATACATAATAGATGCCCCCATGGCTTTTACTAGTTCTCCCTATTTACTTTCTGGTTTATACCCACTTTTCCATTTCAACATCAAAAGATCCCCAATCTGCAGCTTCCAGCATGAAGACCTCAAAAAAAGTTCCTAAAAATATTACTTCCATTGGGGCGCCTCGGTGGCTCAGTCAGTTAAGCATCTGACTTTGGCCCAGGTCATGATCTTGTGGTTTGTGAGTTCAAGCCCCACATCAGGCTCTGTGCTGACAGCTCAGAGCCTGGAGCCTGCTTCGGATTCTGTGTCTCATTCTCTCTCTGCCCCTCCCCCACTTGTGCTCTGTCTCTCTCTCTCTCAAAAATAAATAAACGTAAAAAATTTTTAAAAATTACTTCCGTATAATATAGTACATTAAAGGCAAATGATGACTTTCCCATGGTATATATATTTTATATATAATTTCCATATTAGCACAGAAATTTTTTCCAGAGATTTACATTAAGAAATAAAACACCAGATAATCTGCCAATGTCTCAGAATATAAGATGAATATTCATTGTAGATATCTTAGTTAATTAAAAAAAAAACCATTTTTCATACAAAACACACTAACGCTACCAAATCTATGAGGTTTTAAAGGGCTAAACCCAGATAATAATAGTAGTCAAAATTCAGGGTTAAATTATTTAGAAGACATTTTATAATCCTGTGTTAAGTTTTGAACAGCTTTCTTTCCTCTGTAACAACTTATTGTGTTAAAATGTTAAGAATATCCATTATTGCAAACAGAATCTGTGGTGTTTTCTGAGATTTTATTCATGGATTTATTTTTTCTCATCCCAACTTTCCACAGCTTATGTCTCTTTAGAATGTTTTCCTGAGAAATTATTTTGATTTCCTTAGAAAAAATTTGGGTGAAATAACTTACTATGTTTTCCCTTGTATTGGCTACAAGGATACCTGTGATCAGATTTGCAGCCCTCAGCTTAAATAAATGGAATATTCTGGAATGTGTTGTGGTGCTTAATTTACTGTGGTTTTATGTTTAATGTCCTTCTATGCTTGCTTTTTCTTTCTTCCATTTTTATTTATTTATTTTATAATTGATGGTTGGTACATAATATTATTAAGGAGATAAAAATGAACACTGGAGTCAGTAGATGTATTCGAACTTTGATACCAAAATTTGATATAGAAACATCAAACGGTGGTCTCTTGTTCCTTCTATACAATGTCAGCACAATTTGAGCCAGACTGACCTGCTTTCTTTCTTTTATTTATTTACTGCTCTAATACTGGTTCTTTTTCCGCTTAATCTTTACTTCATGCTATCCACACAAACAAGAGCTTCATTCATATATGTGATCAAGTCTTTGTGATATGAACCTTTAAGTATATTTTCAGTAACATGAAGATAATACCTGCTCAAAGTGTCCTTAAAATAATTAACTAATTAAATTAAACAATACTACATACCTTACCCAAACCCTATCACTGTTTTCCTTCTGTTTATGAAACTTTGGTAAACTTCAACCTTTTATTACTAACTTAATAAAGACAGAAAACGATGATACTGAATACAAGGAAAAAGAAGTAACACCGTATTTAATGAATAAAAGTTTATGCTTTCCCTGTGCATTTTACAGCAAACCATATTGTCCTTTTTCTCTCAAACATTTTATTCTAATAACAGTGCTTACACATTCTTCAAAGGTCTTGCATGAAAATAAATACCCACAATCAGCAAATAAATAAAAATTATTCTAAAAATACCCATAAAAAGAAAAGAATCCAGGGTTTGTTTTTTTTTAAATCATACAGGCAACTTAGTGTATATATTTATAAATTTGGTAACTATCATGAGTTCTATTCATTCTATTTCAAAAGGAGAAATAAGTTAAATTGTCATCCATGTTTTTATATTCATAGAAAAATAAGTTATCTGCTTGACAGATCATGACCATTGCTGTAGGCCCATGTGTACCAGAGAACACATACTAAACTTTCTACTCAAACTAAAGGCTCCCTCAACATCAGTTCTTTTCATTAAAACAAAAAATTTAATGAAGACATAGATACATTTCAAGATTCATATTGTAAGATAGAATCTTCCTTTGCCAATACAGACATATTGCAACATACAAAATTGTAAGCTGGCTATTGTTAAGGAATTCAAAAGGATTACCCACATTCAAAGAAAGAGATGAACAGAATGTTTTTTTTGTAAAGTTTTTTTGATTAGTAAATTTTATCAAAAATATAGATCGAGCATAATGCTAGTGTTTGTTATGCATGTGTAAATACCTATCAAATTAAGACATTTTGGCAAAAAAGAAAATCAATTAAGAGAATAAGAAGTAAACCACTTACATTGGTATATTTATGGACAGACATATTCTGGCTTTACTCATACAACTGCCAGAAAGTTCCCTTTGAAGCCACCTCATTTATCACACGGTTCAGGCTGGTGAGGCTGGTGGCCATCTTGTGACTAGGGAAGAGCAACAAAGAATTTTTACTCTGTTAGTGGTTGTACTGTGTTGAGAGCAGGAATTGTGAAGGAGATTTGAGATGTCTGAAGTTTGGTATCCTCTCAGATAAACCAATAGCTAGATCATTTAGGTATTAAAATCTGTTGGCCAATGAAATCAGAGCAAGTGATTTCCCCAACAGAGGAAGTGTCCACTCCCAACATGGAGTCTCACATTTCTTATCCAAAACTCATTTTAAGTTTGAGAGGAAGACAGATGAATGCTGAATTTTGTAACAAAAGCAGAGTAGATACCAGCAGTATTGCAGTATTGACTTCTACATAACGAGTGTGGGTTTACAAATCCACCATTTGAAACCTGTCTCTTGCTAGCTCTCTGTTCCTAAACTAGATATTTGTAGGTATGAGAAATGAAAAGATTACTGGCATACATTAAGAGGCAGTTGTCCTATGATGATGAAGAAGTGTTTATGCGTGTTTGACTGGATACATTCTTCACTTTGTTACCATATGTGCAACATGGTCAGATGGTTAATGAGTTTTCAGGGCTGAAATGCATCTGGTCCAACTTTCAACTTATGGCTTATAATACTTCATTGGAAAGCATGTAATTAATCTTTCAGTGGATAATCTACCATAACTCCTAAACTAATTAAGGATAGATATTCGTTTTAACAAGATTTGAAAATTAAGTTTTATATAGGTTAACAACAACAACAAAAAAGCCTCCACATTGATAGAAAAGTAACAATATTTCAGGTAAAACTGACCCCCTCCCTTCTCTTCCAGTAAATCCTGTTGACAGAAATATGTCTCTTCACTGAATGTATGCTGTCAAATAATCTTTCCCTTAAGGAAAAGGACAGTCTTTTACTCATCTTTGAATCCTGAGCATCTGGCATGGAGTAAAAGCATAAAAGGTGTTTATTGATCAAAATGTTATGGGAGTTAGTTCAAAGAGACTCCACCTTGCAATCCTAGAATTTGCACAAACATATGGACAAATATATGTACAATTATATGTGTGTGTCTACACACATACCCACACATGCACAAATACATACACAACTGTATGTATCCAAATTTCACAAATGATTAAACTGAGGCACAGAAATTAAAAAAAAAAAAAAGTCAGACTGTAGTTATGTTTCCTTTGTGATTCAAATGAGAATCTGATGCTGAAGTGCAAGTTCTTAACACTATGATGTATGAGCCAATAAATAGTTCCTCATGTGGATGTAACACAATTTCTTTGATCATTCCAATCTTCTCAATCACATGAGCTTTTCTAATTTATTATAATTATAAATAACTATAAATAATAAATTTATAATAAACTATAAGGTATAATTCATTTTCCACTAAAATTCCCATAAGTGGTGTTACAGAATCCCATGATGTATATCTTTTTTGCTCAAAAAACAAAATTTCTTTGTAAAGCATAATTTATAATACCAACAGCATTGCAAATGTTGAAGATTTTTTTCACATCTTTGACAGCATTGGACCTTTAAGAGCTTTTTTTTTCCTTCAAAGTTTTGCTAGTGTTAAAAATAACATCCTTTGTTTTAATTTACATATTTGATTTTAGGTTTAAAAATTTCCACTAGTTTATTTACTGGTTGTATTTTTGCTTTAATTTCCTATTCATGCCATTAGTAGATTTCACTCAATTTGTATTATCTGACCTGTTATCAATGACATGAGATCTTTATTATACTGGCTGTCAATTTTCCCTAGTCTTTTGTTTATTTTACTTTTAATGTACATTTTTGGAATCATATTTTATTTTCAAACCAACTTGCTTTTTCCTTGAAGAGTTCTATTGTTGACAAGATATTTTTGGCTCTAGAAATTTGATAAGATTTCATTAAATTTTTTCCATTTGAATGACTTTTCTATATTTCTTTAGTCTAGCAAGAACACATTTTGATTTGTTGGATGAAGTGATGCTTCTTTATTTGAATATAAATCTTGAAATTATTTAACCTCTTCTGGTTACCATAATGTTGCCTACCACAACACTTAGCGCAGCATCTGTAGCAGAAAACATTCTCAACATATATTTATTGAATTGAATTTGATTCAATGTCTGGCATATTGAAAGCAGTCAATAAAAATATGCTTATGACTTCATTTATTAATTCATTCATAGGTTCATTCATTAATCCAACAAATTCTTATTTAAAAACAACTGCTTGTCAGTCACAGTGTTAATTATCTAAAGAACAAATGTTAAGACAGAACTTTTGACTTTATATAGACATATACCAGTGCAATCTTTGTATATTAATAATAAATGAATAATTATAGTGTAGTCTATGGAATAGACATAAAGACAAAAATACAATTTAAACAGTTGAAGAGTCATTATAGGTTTAGATACATTTGGGGAAAAGGAGCAAATTAAAATCTATACCATACTCAGTATCTAAACCCTCAGCTACTTAGATGCCATTAGACATTTCTAAATCTGTCATTTTATTGAACCATCAACATGAAAAGACTAAATATGTATAATACATTATTATTCACATTCTCAAAGTTTTATCAGAATTAAAAGAATAAAGCACTATGGCCAGAAAAGCTAAGTCAGCTATCATGAAATCAATGAACTATGCATGATGTCCTTAATCTGAATACTCTCCCTTTATACTTAGAGAATGTTTAAGGGAAGGTCAAGGGGTTATGCTGGGGAGAACAGAGTTCTTTGTGGCCAGTTAGAGATATACTTGGGTATTTTAATCTTGTTCATCTACTTATATTACATGAAAGCAGTTTTGGTATGTGTGTTCAACCCTCTCTGGTTTCCCAGGGACTCATTTTTCATGTGCCCTTTAAAATGAGGATTTCTTAGAGAAGTTACTCAGACCTTTAAAATAATGCAATTATTGGGTAATTTCTCTAATCTTATTTTCCTTTTAAAATGTCAGTGTCTTGGGGCGCCTGGGTGACGCAGTCGGTTAGGCGTCAGACTTCAGCCAGGTCACGATCTCGCGGTCCGTGAGTTCGAGCCCCGCGTCAGGCTCTGGGCTGATGGCTCAGAGCCTGGAGCCTGTTTCCGATTCTGTGTCTCCCTCTCTCTCTGCCCCTCCCCCGTTCATGCTCTGTCTCTCTCTGTCCCAAAAATAAATAAACGTTGAAAAAAAAAATTAAAATGTCAGTGTCTTTTCTGGGGGTGCCTGGGTGGCTCAGTTGGTTAAGTGCCCGACTTTGGCTCAGGTCATGATCTCGTGGTTCATGACTCAGGTCATGATCTCGTGGTTCAAGCCCCACATCAGGCTCTGTGCTGACAGCTTGGAGCCTGAAGCCAGCTCCAGATTCTGTGTCTCCCTCTCTCTGCCCCTCCCATGGTCTCTCTCTCTCTCTCTTAAGAATAAACATTAAAAATATTTAAAGACAATAAATAAAATATTAGTGTCTTTTAGTTAAGTCTATTAATTCTTGTTTCCCCCTAAATTAATACTACAATTGATACTAAAAGAAACAAGAAAAAGGAAAAAGAAAAAAAAAACCTTAAGAATTCTTGACTGAATAACTGAATTTATTGCACACCATTACATATCACTCCCCTTCCTTTTCTATGTGCACAGAATGACTGCTTAGTTATTTTAATGACTCAAATACCATGTTCTAAAATCTCTGCCTTTTTGACCTATTCATTTTCAATATCAATGCCAAACCATGGAATAAGAAGTTGCCTCAAGCTTCTTGTTTATTTATTTATTTGGAGACAGAGAAAGAGAGCATGAGTGGGGGAGAAGGGCAGAAAGACAGAGATAGAATCTTAAGCTCCATTCTCAGTGTGGAGCCCAATGTGGGGCTCAATCCCATGACCCTGGCATCATGACCTGAGCCAAAATCAATTGTTGAACATTCAACTGAGTGAGCCACCCAGGTGCCCCTTAGACTTATTTAAACCCTCAACTAAATAAAAATTAAAAATCTCTGCTTGTCACCACCCTATTTAGCATATGATTTTTTCTCTTCACAAAATTATGAAACATATTCAAGAGAACATCCATATTAGTACCCTTGTTTAAACTTTTCTTAATTAGTTTAGAATTGTTTTCTAACATAATTTAACAATTAAGTAATCAACTGGATATTTAAAAAAATATATTAGGTAGAGACATCAAAGTGGAAAAAGATAATTAAATGCATGAAGTTTATAATGGCATCAGGTTAGCATGGAAGATAGATGTTGGATATATTTCATTCAACAGGAACATTTATAGAACTTCTTCCAGATAAAAGTAATAAGAGCAAGACTTACTCTCTATCTGCAAACAATTATAAAGCTAAACAAAATATTAACAATAACTGTTTTAGACACTGAATTATAAGCAGCACAGAACTATGATCTTTGAGAGAAAGGAAAACAAATAGTAGAAGCCTTTTAATTGCAATGGCTTTCTGCATGGAGCCAATTTCAAACTGCAGTGCTTGTTGGGAATAACTTAATAGAGACCATCATTCTGGTTGAGATGAGAGGGCAGAAGTCAGACCTTGGAGAGACCATGTGTACATAATTTTCAGGGCTCAATGCTGGTGCAGAGAAAGCTGTGTAAAGAAAAGCTCCAAAAATCTGTATAGTTGTCCCCTCCAGTCATTGGTGGAAGATGAATCTGTTTGTGCATCCATAGGATGAAATTCTGTAAGGCTGTGTAAGGAAAAACTTCTGAGGAAATACAACTATCAGGGAACTTTAAGCCAAACAATTCTCTGAACTCAAAACTGCCAGGAAGCATTAAGCTCTTACCAGACAGAGTAGAGAGCTTGTTGAATAATAATAGTCTATTGAATAGCTACCCAAGGAAGGATTATACGTAGGAGTGGGCAAACTATCCTCAGAATAAGGCTAATGTAGAAGTCTGCAAGTAAAGAGAAAATTGATAAACATATAGCAGATATTAACAATATTCGCAAGCAGCTTGATCTAATTGGCATTTAAAGAATTTCAGAACAGCAATTCTTTTCTAGTGCACTTGAAATATTCCCTAAAATGGACTATTTGTTTGATCATAAAAATGTCCTCCTAAATTTATAAATATTTAAGTAATGTAGTCAATAGTCCTTAACTACAAAACAAACAGAAATCAATTAAAGAAAGATGTATGGAAAATACAAAAATATTTGGAAATTAAAAATAAATTTCCATACAGTATATGCAACAATGAAGAAATCACAGATAAGAGAGAAAATATATTGATCTGAATGAAAATTAAGATAGAATATAACAAAATTTGTGCTTTGCAGCTAAGCAGTGCTTATAGGAAAGTTAATACTTCAAATATTTTATTGAGAAAAAATGAATTATAGAGCCAATTATCTAAGCTTCCACTTAAAAATATAGTAAAAAAAGAGCAAATTAAGCTCCAATTAAGTGAAAGGAAGAAAATAATAAACAGAGAATCAATGGGATAGAAATTGAACCAACAATAAAGAAAAATAAACCCAAAGGATGATTAAAAGTGCTTTCAGGGGCACCTGGGTGGCTGGATTAAGCTTCAGACTTCGGCTCAGGTCATGATCACATGGTTCATGAGTTCGAGCCCCACATCGGGCCCTGTGCTGAAAGCTCAGAGCCTGGAGCCTGCTTTGGATCCTGTATCTCTATCTCTCTCTGCCCCTTCCGCTTATACTCTGTCTCTGTCTCTCTCTCAAAAAATAAATAAACATTAAAAAAATGCTTTCAAAATGCATCAATAAATTTAATAAACTTCTAGTTAATAAAATAAAAAAGGAAACTAGAGAGAATAGATTAAAATCTCCAATATCAAAAGAGAAAAGGGCACATCACTACAGATCTTATATATTTGAAGGACATTAAGGAACATTATAAAACACATTTATGTCAATATATTTAATAACTGAAGAATGGGTAAATTTTTCAAGACTCAAATTATAAAAACAGACACATAAAGCAATAAAAATCATGAATATTCCTATAGCATATAAAGAAACTGAATATGTAATCACCAGAAAACTCCAGATTCAAATAGCTTCATTGATATAATCAATCAAACATTTAAAAAACATATAATAATTATCTTACACAAACTCTTTTAGAAAACGGAAAAAGAGAAATAATGCAGAAGCTGTTTTATGAATTTGGAATTATCCTAATAAGGCCAGCATTACCCAAACAAATATATTACAACAAATGGAAATTATAGATTAATATCCTCAGTAATATATATACAAAATCATGAACAAAATATTAGAGTTCAGCAACATATGTATATACAAATTCATATATATATATATATATGAATATATATACAATTCTACTAACCACTTAAGGAAAAAGTAATGTTCATACCCCCAATATCTTCCAGAAAATACACAGAGGATACATTTCTTTAATCATTCATGAGGAGCATAAGCCTATTTAAACACCAGATAAAGACATTACAAGAAAACTACAGACCGATTCCTCTTACGTACATTGATGTAATAATCCTTAACCAAATATTAGCAAATAAAATACAAAAGTGTATAAAATATTTGTACAACAACCAAATGAAATTTTCAGGTATGGAAAATACATTAAAATTTACAAAATGTAAAAAACAATGAGAAGAGTTCAATGACTAAAAACCATTTTAATCCACCACACCAATTGTTAAAGAAGAAAAATCTTATAATCATATAAATTGATACAGAGCAAGTATTTAACAAAATCCAACACCTATTCACAGTAAAAACTCTCAACAAATGAGGAATAGAGAATATTCTCAACATGAAAAGGAACAATAACAGAAAGTCTATCGCTCACTTCTACTTAGTCGTGAGAGGCTGAACATCTTCTTCTGAAGATAAGATTGAAGGCATGGATGACCGTTTCACCACTTTTAGAAGTCCTAAGTAGTATAATAAATTATGAAAAAGGAATAAAATATATACTCATTGGCAGGAAGAAAGAAAACAGGCTTTATTCACACATGACATAACTGTCCCCTAGTGAATCTCCCCTAATATAATAATAAGAGTCTCCTAAAACAATAAGTGAGTATAGCAAGGACATAGCACACAAGATCAATATTCACTAACCAATGTTGTCATGTATTCCACCAATGAGCCATTTGAATTTGAAATTAAAAAATATATATATAATTTACGATGTAAAAATAAAAATGAAATCATTAGCAACATGTATAGGATCTGTATGTGCAAAATTACAAATCATTCATGAAAAATAATATGAAATAAATATCAATGAGTACATCCTGGTATTAATTAAATAATTGTGGAAAAAATAAAGCTGCTGTACAAAAGAGTCCATGTGATTTATACAGTGACTTTACCCTGAAGGGGATGGAACATAACTTTCTGCTCCTTCAGAGCAAGCCATGTATTACAACATCCTTTCAAAAAGTAAAATATGGAAAGGGAGAAAAAAAAAACAGTAAATTTACTGTTGAGAAACAGTTACTTCAGTCAGGTGGTCAAGCCTTGCATCAACAGTGATAAGTCATGTCCATAGTATACACATTTGATGTCATGTGATGAAATGGCACTTCACCTCTGTGGTCTTTCATCCAAAAGTCCATAACTCCGTCTTACATGAGAAAAACATAAATAAATCCCAATTGAGGAACATTCTCCAAAATACCTTGCCAGTACTCCTCAAACTGTAAAATTAATCAAATAAGGGAAGTTTGAGAAACTGTCACAGCCAAGAGAATTTAAGGGAATATGAGGATTATGTGTAATGTGGTATTCTGCATAGACTCTTGGAACAGAAAAAAGGACATTAGCTAATAAGAAAAAAACTTGAATAAGATACGGACCTTAGTAGAAAACAATGTATCAGTATTGGCTCTTTAACTGTGACAAATGCTTTATACCAGTGTAAGATATTAATAATAGAGGATGCTGAATATGGGATAAATGAGAAATCTCGGTACTATGTATCTTTATAGATTTTGGTAAATCTACACCTATTCTAATATGACAAGTTAGTTTATCACAACAATCAAGGTAATTCAACACATTAGCAGAATAAAACAGAAAGAATAACCATCTCAATATATTCAGACTAAGCATTTAATAAAATTTAATAATCATTTATATTATAAACACTCAGCAAAATAGGAATAGAGAAGTTCAACCTTTTATTAAGCTTTACAAAAATGAGTTTATGTCATACTTAATGAAAAAATTCTGAATGCTTTTTCTCTCAGATTAGCACTTCTGTTAAACATTTCACTGTAGTTCCTAGCCTTTGCAGTAAGGCAAGACAAAGAAATAAATCCCCATAAGACCAGAAAAGAGTAAACAAAACGAATAAGCAAAACTAACTTTTTTCACATAGAACATAATTGTTTGCATAGAAAATTCTAAGGAATCTACAAAGCAGCTGTTAGAACTAATAATTCAATATACTAAGGCAATAATACAAGGTCAATATTCAAAAATCGATAAAACTTCTATATACAAGCTAACAATTGGACATTGAAATAAAAATACCATTAAAATATCACCCCAAACCCCAAATAGTCAGGAATAGATTAAACAAAATATGTATAAGATTTATACACTGAAACTATAAAACACTACTGGGAGAAATTAACCAATTGAGAAATGTATGATGCCTGTGGACTGGAAGATTCAATGATTTTAAGATGTTAATTCTCCCCAAAGTGAACTGTAATTTCTACTGAGTTCCAATTAAAATCTCAGTAACATTTTCTTTTCAGTAGAAATTTACAAGATTAAATTATAATATTTGTGGAAATGCAATTAATCTAGAATGGCTAAAGCTATTTTACAAAAGGAGAGTAAAATGGGAGTACTTATATACCTAATGTTAAGATGTATTATAAAACAACAGTAATTAATAAACTGTGTCATTGGCATAATATTCTATATATTGATGGTGCAGAATAGGAAGTCCAGAAACAGACTCAAATATATACCATCAGTTGTGACAATATTGTGTCAAAGAGGCCAAATTAATTCAATTTGGAAAGAAGAGGCTTTACACAAATGGTGCTGGAACAACTGATATCCAGAGGGAAGAGAATACACTACAACACCTCGCCATACACAAAAAAGAAGTAAAAATGGATTATAGTTTCAAGATAATTGAGAACATTTGTTTATAAGTGTGTGTATATTAATAGCAACATTATTCATAATAGTCCCAAGATAAAGTGTCTATCCACTAGTAAATGGATAAACAAAATGTGGCATATCCATACCATGGAATAAGAGCAATGAAAAGGAGGGAGAGACTTAGATATCCTATAATACAGATAAGCCTGAAAAAGAACATATCATGAAAGAAGCCAAATGTAAAAAACAATATATTGCATAATTTCATTTGTATAAAATTTCCGGAAAAAGCAAATCAATACAGACAAACCGTGGAATTGGGGGTTAGAATGACAAAATTTTGCTGTGGGGGAAATGTTCTAAAAGTTGATTGTGATGGTTAAGTTCATAACCCTATAAGTTTATTAAAATTCATTGCAATATAAACCTGCAATAGGCAAAATCACGGTATTTAAATCACACCACTCTAACACTGTGGAAAAAATGAAAATGACCATACAATCCAGTAATTTTCACTCCTTGGTATTTACCCAAATGAGTTGGTAAATATCACACAAAAAACCAGCACACAAATATTTCTAGCAGTTTTATTCATAGTTGCCAAAATTTGTAAGCAACTAAGATATCCTGCAGTAGGTGAATAGATAAATAAATGATGCTATATCCAAACAATGGAATATCATTCAACAATGAAAAGAAATGATCTATTAAGCAATGAAAATACATGGAGGAAACTTAAATGTATATTACTAAGTGAAAGAAGCCAATCTGTAAAGGCTGTATATTGGATGATTCCAACCATTTGATGTTCTGAAAAAGGTGAAACTATTGATAAAGTAAAAAGATCAGTATTTGCCAGGGGTTAGGAGGTAGGGAGGGTTGAATAAAGCAGAGGATTTTTAGGATAGCGAAATTACTCTGTATGGTAGTATAATGGCTGATGTATGTCATTATATGTACATATAGGTTTTTTGAAACCCATGCAGTGTACTTAGATTAAACTCTAATGTAAACTATGGGCTTTAGGTGATAAAGATGTATCATGGATTCATTGATTGGTTCATTGGCTGTACCACTCTGGTACTGGGTTTTGACAGTGGGGAAGCTGTGCATATGTAGAGGCAGGGCTTATGTAAGCAATCTCTGCACTTTCTGCTGAATTTTTCTGTGAAACTAAAGTTGCTCTAAAAAACAAAGTCTTAAAAATTGAAAAATAAAAGAAAATGCATCATAAGTCTAAAATAAAATCTAAAACAATAAAGCTTCTAGGAAAAATAACATAGAAGACAATTAGCATTACAAGGAGGTCACCATTTCTTTTTTATTTTTTATGTTTATGTATTTTTGAGATAGAGAGAGAGCCAGAATGTGAGCAGGGAAGGGGCGAAGAGAGAGAGAAGGGGCAAAGACACAGAATCTGAAGCAGGCTCCAGGCTCTGAGCTGTCAGCACAGAGCCCAACATGGGGCTTGAACTCACCAACTGTGAGATTATGACTTGAGCAGAAGTTGGACGCTTAACCAACTGAGCCACCCAGGTGCCTCAGGAGGCCACCATTTCTTGAATAGGACAAAAGATAACACATAAAAGGAAGAAAGGATACATTATATCATGCACCTAAAAGCACTATTCTTCAAAGCACTATTTAAAAGTAAAAAATGAGCAAGCCAGCCACACACTGGTAATAAATATTATATATGTGATATATATATGAAATATATGAGACATATGTATATGAAATATATGAGAAAAGATTTATTGAGTAATAATATGTAAATAATAACACTAATAACAGAGCCCAGGGAACACTGGGCAAGTATTTTAATATAAAATTCTCAAAACTAGATATATACAAGTTCAACTAACCTCTGAAGTGATGCTCCATATATTTATTGAATAGGAAAATACAAACTCATACCATAATGTGATAATGCTCTGTATCTTTTAGAATGGCTATATTTTAAAATATCGACAGTTTCTGGCCCTTTACTGAACACGTTTTGCAACGTGTTCAATATTTGGACACTGCTTTCAAATATTCTTGATTCAATTGACACTTCTGTGTGATGTTTTTAATTCCCAAAATATTTTACATATTCTTTTTTTTAAATTTTTATCTCCTTGGGTTGGCTTGTAATATCTGTCTGAATTTATGTATTGTTTGCACTTAAAAAGATTTAGAGAGAGCATATTATCTCTGCTTCTTTGAGGTATGTGTGGAATTAGGAATCACATCTTATAACTTCAGTTTCCTTGGATTTTTCCTTTTATGAGATGTGCCATTTATTTAATTTTGTTGTTTTTGGTCCTTTTCTTTTTTCTCCCTCTCTTATCACTATACTTCCTTTTCTATGATTATTACTCATATTTGAATTTGGAAGAAGAAGTGAGTACCAGGCAAGAGAGGTTAAATTAGGAAGCAGTAAAGAGGAATACCCACATTACACAACAAAGTTCTTAATTTTTTGATCTTGTAGCTTAGCTGCAGATCATTTTTACATTGTTACCCTCCTCATTCTATGATCAAGACAGATGGAAAGCTATCTAGAATATTACCCAGTACTATGGAAGAGAAAAAGTGATCCCTACAAGTAATTTGGGGCAATTAAATAATCTTTCATTACTGATGTTCACAACTCATCAACCAGAACAGGTCACATGGCTCCCAGTTACTGTAAGGAGTTGAGAAGTACAATTGTGTCCTGTGCCAGCAACATTAATGACTGAGTTTGGGTTGGTGGAGAGTGAGGTTATGTAGTCTAATTTTAATGTAGGTTTGTTTTTCTTACTCCTCACTCATGAAGGCTGTTACTTCCTTTGTATTTGGAGTGTATTTCTGCTCAATTTTTGTCCTCAAGATGCAGGTAGGATGCATAGAAATATTTAAGTCACCGGTTATTTTCATTTTGGTCTAATTATCACACACAAATGAATTCCTCTGCATTATCTTCCATGTCTCTTGACCTTCATGCTTCCTAGGTATGGTTCAGAAATCATAATTTCTCCCTCACCAAGTTCTTTACTGAAATCCTGAACTGTCAACCTGAATGTCTACAGAGAGCAGTTAGTCAAATCCCTGGTTCACCTGACTCTAAAGAAAAAGTCATTGGGATAGTCCTACACTTCAGTTTTTCCATTTTGAGAGCTCAATTTTCTAATAACATCTTCAGAGACATGAAGAGTCCCCAGCATTTACGATCATTTTGTTCCATATTTACTTATACCCAGCAGGAATATCACAAAATTTTATTTTGGTTTGAGAGTATTTTTCTAATTACACTTTTTGTTTTTATTATATGCTTTATCAAGGAAAACAGGAAAGTTTAAATGAGGGAGAAAAAAAGGAAAACACCTTTATTCTCCTATATTTTAAGGAAAGTTCCTGTGACCATTTACTAATTCTTTAATGGAACAATATTCCTAACTGCTCACAAATTCAATACAGCATTTTGAGGTTTTGCGGTTCATTTTTCAACGTGCCCCTCTTTCTTATCCCCTGGATTGTGTGAGTGCTTTCTTCAAAACATCGATGCCTTATTCTTTCCTTTCTTTCCTCATTTCAGGTCTTTGGTCTTTATTTTTTCTTGCCTCTATGCTTAAACCTTTGCTTCCCTCCCCTTGGTCATTCACCATCCAATTCATTCGAATTGCTAACAAAAGAATTTTCCCCAATATTCCCTAAGACAAATACTATTCATTGCCTAACACAGTTAGTCTCCGTGCTTTTCTCCAAGCACACTTGGAAGGAAAACTAATTTAGTTAGAATTCATGCTATATGAATATAAATGCAGATTGAGACTAACTATTAGAGAAGTTTAAATATTTGTTTAAGAAATTTAGACTTCAGAGACCATCATATACATAGTCATACATATGTACACGAGCATACACACACACACACACACACACACACACACACACACACAGAATATTTTCTATTGACTACTGTGAAGCAAACTCCCTCCTATTAACTGTAATAGCATTTTCTTGTTCTTTTATAGTATTTTGCAATGGATTTTAAAGGTTATTTTGTGTCTCTTTAATGTCAAACACAATGTTTTTTTCATATCAGTGTCCAACAGGCATCTGATTCAGATAGATAAATTAATTAATTAATGATGGAAGGGAAAAAATACTGTTGATGGGTTACACTCATAACTATTTAAAATTACAGATAAGAAGGATGATTTACTCTTTACAAATATATAATTTGATGCCTTTATTTCTTATTTACAGGGTATATGACAAAATACATATAATTAATCCAATAATAATCGATGAGGTGAGATCATAACTTCTTTTTCCATCTTGATTTTATTTTTGAATCAAACTTTGCATACTGTCCCTACAGACAAGGAAAATTTCTGGAAAGCTTCTTGTTTTGCCAAAAAGTTCTAGCATGCAGCCATAGAATATTATAGCTGCAAAGCATGAGTTTATTAGCACTAAAAACTAATTTCATTGCCTAGAAGTATAGTTATTTTATTTTTTAAAAATTATTACTACTTTGCATATACAGTAAAAATACGAGATGGGCAAGAGTGTGCATGTTGTTTAATTAAATTAGATTCAGTAAAGAGCCATCTAAGAGCCATTCTTTTAACAATTCAAACTAAAACAATTATTTATAAATAAAATATTGTATTCTGTTTTTGTAGTTAAAATAATAGGGCTAAATATTTCTCTTATCATTATTTTTCCCTATTCTTATTATTAGAAAGGATCATTACAAATTCCTGGAATTTAAGAGGTTTATCAGCTGTCAAGGTGTTTTATGAATATGACTTTTAAGATCTATGCTGCCATATTTTTCCACCATTAATAGAGGATTTGTTACAAATACAGAATATTAGACGTATTTTTCTTTCCTGCACTTAAATGAGCTGTCTTTAGGATCAGCCTTAGAAATACATTAGCCTACATTGGAATGACTCAGCATTTCCGATAAACCTACCATAGCCTGATACCTTATACCTTGTTTCCTGAAACTAATATTTTATGCATCTATTAAACATGCAAAAATTTTAATAATAATAATAGCATTTTATACATTCAACACTCAGCAAGCAATCATTGTCCATTATGTCAGGCACCGTTATCAACAGTCCATACCTGGTTTGTGAAAATTAGGAGAAGGTGCGAAGAAACTGGATACCCACATCTTCCAAGTCATGACACATTTTCAAATCAATAATACCTGTGCAGCCCACTGAAACTACTGGTAATGTAGGTAACTGGACGTATAGATTTAAAGCTGGTGGTGTCCAAACAGGGCTCCAGCTACCCAAACTCCAATCAGCTACCTTGAGGGCTGAGTGGATCAGAATAATGGCCCAGCTGCTACCCACTCACAGCAAGATGATGAAACACTGTCTCAGAGAAGCTGAGAGCAAGTCTGTGCCCAATGGAAAAGACTTAGATGTAGAGAGGCAACAGGCAAAGGAGACAACTGTTAGTGGCAGTTTTGTCTCAGCTATGTGCATGACCCATATGCAGCAACCAAGGCCATAAATCCTTATCTAAAATTCTCCCAAGATGCCTTTTAGAAACTATTTTTTCCCATTTAGAAAAGGTAATGCAGTGTATGTATGCCATATATTATTAACTTATTTACTGGGATCTGGAGCAATCTTATAAGACTATCCACAAAGATCTTGATGCCAGATAAGTTCATGTCAACTTGGCCTCATGTGGGTTCAATCTGCCACCAAAGGAGTTCAAAAACATCATCTGATTTTTATAATTGTTTTGGTTTCTGAATTGTGGGAAAGTTTTTGCGAAGCTGCAAAATATTAGGTAATCTACTCTTATTATTACCTATAATATATATTCTAGTACATTTTGAGGTGAGTTTTGAGGATGAATAACCAAAAGGTATATTTAGGACTATGGAGGGACCTGGAATACCAAGGTATCATACAACTCAATCCATTTTATTTTTTATTATTTAATGTTTTATTTTAGAGAGAGAGAGCAAGTAGGAGAGAAAGGCAGAGAGAGAGACAGAGACAGAGACAGAGACTCTCTTAAGCAGGTTCCACCTTCACACTCAGCATGGAGCCCAATGTGGGGCTTGATCCCATGACCGTGGGATCATGACCTGAGCTGAAATCAAGAGTCCGACTCAACCGACCCAACCACCCAGGCGGCCCTTACTCCATTTGAAATTTACAAAACAATTAAAATAATTAAAATTGATTGCATTTTGAGGGCCCCAATATTTTGAATTTATTTTTTTGTATTATTATTTCCTATCCTTTTAAAAGACTATATTTAAAATTTGGGATGCAAAGCATGATGCATTCACTGTGACTGCAAATTCAGTATTTCATCTCACATGAGTAGCACCATCTCATTTTGGAAATGGAATGCACACTCTGATTATTCTGAAAGTAGAGATAGTTTCTGCAGCATTCTGTTTTTTATACAGCACCTTGTAATAGTTAGGCTTATTGCATTGAAACAATCTACTCTAAGGGCACTGCTTGTATCAAAAGCCTTCTATACATAATGTGAAAGTTTCTTCAATTGTGAGCAGCACTGTAGTAGTAGTTAGGGCTTTATTACTTAGTTCTAATTTGTATTGATGGCCTAAAAAAAGTAGCGTGCTTTGCAGTTCTATGAAAGAAAAGATTATAAATGGAGATTAATTATAATTTTGCTAGCTCAGTACTTGTAAAACTAAAGCAATTTATATTCTTTCTCTTAATGATCTCCATTCCTGATTGCAGTAATGTAATCTAATTGTGATTATGATAGTATCTGAATCATGTGGGCCTCAATGTGATTGAAACTACTCTTTGCATTAAAAAGTAATTTTGGAGTAATGATGAAAAGTTACTGTGGAAAATTGGCAAGTAATATATTTTACTCTGTATCTTAAATTTCTGCTTTCATTTTTGATTATATCTCCTAGCATGGATAAGTACGATATTATATCAAGGATTTATTACATCAAAGCTTTATCGATGATAAGTATGAATATGAGTATCAGGGATAAGCATGATATTATTGAAATACTAGTGATATGGTTGCATCAGAAAAACGACTGAGGATTTAAAATGCTAGGATAAGGTTTACTGAAACCAGAAACCAAAAAAGGAGGGGGAGGCTTCGATATTGCCCAGATATGATAGCCTGGGAAGAGATAGGCTGTGAGTGTTTTAGCTGACGCAGCAGATACTGCTTGGATAGACATTAGGGAAAATAAGGATAGCCAGGTATTTTGTGAATGTTGAAATACACCTCTAGGGCATGAGGAGAAAATCGAGTATCAAATGTTTTTCTTCTAGATAAAATTTCCTTTCCAGGGTTGAAATTTGTTTGGGGGGTGGAATAAAAAAAGTACATCTTGCATTTGTGTTCAGCTAAAGTAAAAGATTTGTGAAATCGTACCCTAGAATTTGAAAAAGAAGTGAATGAATGCTTCATGTTTGAAAAATCCTTACTGTTGAAACACTTAGACATGTACATATTATGAAAATAAAGGAATCCAAGAGAGGTTGCCCTGGGAAAAGATATTTTGGAAAGAACGCAAAAGCCACAAAAGCATATTTATCAGAATCTTATAATGCATGATGAATTTGTGAGAGAGAATTATAATTAAAAAAGGTTGTGATGCATTTAATATTCATTTAAATGATGACTAAAGAGAAAGCTGATATAATTTTAAAAAGAACAACCTAAGCAAAATTATGTTTAAAATATCCAGAAACAGATATTAAAAAATGAGAATTGAATTGGTAATGTGTAGTAGAGAGAAGCGAACAATTGGAAATCTATCAAAACATGAAAAACATATCAGCTCTTTCTGTTGTTCTTTGTTTTTATTACAGAAAATGCTTGCTAACCCCTCAAGTTGTTGTATGGTTGGACTAAGAACAGCAAGAAGGTAAGCTGTCCCTAATAGTGATTCCAAATGTAAGAAAGGAAGTCTTTCAGACCATCTTCTCAGAGTGACACCACAGAGGGGGAAAAAAAAAGATAAGAAAAAAAATTACAAACTCATTTTCTAGTTACTACTGACAACGATAAAAAGCCTCTTCCGCCATCCCTGGAGTCTGTGAAGATCCATTTTAAAATGTCTCCTGCAGCATTGATGTAACTCAGGAGAAGAGAAGGCATTGCCTACATATAAATGGCTCACTGTTCTAGCAGGAAGAAGCACATTAACTCTTTCAGGTCACTAGAGTCCATTTACCAAATTACTTTTCCTTCTCTCTCTCTCTCTCTCTCTTTCTCTCTCTCTCTCTCTCTCTCTCTCTCTCTCTCTCGGCACAGCAAATTGTACTGAAGAAGTAATGCAACTCCATGAAGTGCATCATTTACTCCCATTCTGTCTTGGATGCTTATGTACAGATAAGTGCCTCGTCTATTGCCATTTGTAGACTCTCCCTTTAAGGGGAATACACTGTGAAATAGATACTCTCCAGACTCAGTCAAGAAGAGAACATCCTGAGCCTCTATGGTACATTACGGCCAGTTATAATAGACCAGGGAGGGAAGTGTGTCTACTGCCATAATGACTGTAATATGATGACCCTGTGAACACATAGATGCATCAAAGTGTATCACTGAAACTTTTGTAGTTTTTCTTTATCAGTGATAGTATAGCTGTAAGAATGTCCAAAATAGACAAGCTGTTTCCCATCCTGCTGGTGAACTTATTCCCAGTACAGAAACAGGATGTGCCTGCTTCACCTCATTTCTACCTTATCAAATAAATTCCAAAGTGTTCTCTCTCCAGGAGAGAAAAATCCATCTTTTTTTTTTCTAATGAATTATGAGTTTGTTGGCCATAGTAATTCTGCCAGCCTCTTCCATAAGAGTATGGAACAGTTCTGTAGTAGAACAATAGTTAGATTTCTGGGCAAAGACTTTAGACATATTAAGCCTTTAGTTGGGGGGAGGTGTTGGTTTTGGAAAAGTCTTGGTGGGAATAGCTCATTTATTTTTCACACACTCAGCAAATATGGGTAAAGTGTCTGCATTCAACAAACACTGAAGTAGGCACTGGGAAAACAAGGGTGATCCCACCAGACATGATACTTTTTCCTGTGGCCTACAAGCCAATGAGAAAGTCACTTCATGGTGTCCAGTGCCTTTGTTCAGTCCCTCCCATGTTGTAATGGGAAGATTGAAGAATACTAGGCAGACACAGTACAAATACATCTGATTTACTGTTGGCGGGGGAGACACTTCCTAGAAAAATAACTGGAAAATGTAAAGCCTTAGTGGACCCTGGGAAAAGGAGGTTCAAAGTGCCATTTTTATCTCTTCAGTGTGTCTAGATAGAAATATCCTTGTAACACACGAATGGTTATATAATCTCACAATTTGTTGGGTGAAATTGTTCTGTGTTACCAATTGTCAGGAGGACACAGAAGTATAACAATGTATTTTTAAAATATTTATTTATTTATTTATTTATTTATTTATTTATTTATTTTGAGAGAGAGAGAGAGAGGGAGAAGGGCAGAGAGAGGGAGAGAGAGAATTCCAAGCAGCTCCACACTGTCAGCACAGAGCCCAGTGCAGGGCCCAAACTCAGGAACTCAGGAACAGTGAGATCATGACTTGAGTTGAAATCAAGAGTGAGACACTTAACCCACTAAGCCACCCACACACCTCTTTATAACACACTGAAGACTCCCCCTCTTTTTCTTTAAATTTCAAGTGTTTTGTCTCCAGCCACTCAGTGACTGCCTATTTACAATGATATTTCTCCTGCAAAATTAGTTTTGGTTACTGACATGTAACACATTTTGGGAGAAAATGATAAGTTAGTAAATTTTGATATCTAAAGCAGTGATGTTCAGCCTAGGCTGGAATTTGAATCACCTGGAAAACTTTTCAGAAATACTGATTCCCCCATCTACACTAATTTAACCAGGAACCCGGGAGAGCTGACCAAATGACTTGAACTGACCAACATGCAGAAGGACCACATGTACCCACCCAATAAAAACAGTATATTCACAGTATAGGCTGTAGGACCTAGCCAGTCAGTAATGGCAGAACAAATTAAGTCTATAAAATAACAGAAGAATGGTGGTATTAACATCTATTCTTACCTGTTCCTCTTTTGTACAAGAACTCTTGTTACTGACCTTGATTCAGAAAATGTCTCAGCAATTCCTTTTATATTTTGACCAGGTTATCTGTTCAAAACCATCATAGCCACATCTTGACATGACCCTAGGTAATAGTCTTTCTAGTTTAGAGTTTGTGTCCAGTGTTTGGACTCAGGAGGAAAATTGCATTTTAAAGTCCATAATTCTTAATATTTATGGTGTCTTGAGTGTCAGTGCCAAAGACCATGAAATCATGGGATATATTTGGTCGATCAGAGTAATAATGATTACCATTTATTGTGCTTCCATTCCAATGACTATGCCAGATATTTTCCATGTACAGCCTCGTTTAATCCCCAGATATGGTTGTCCTCATTTTATGCACAAGGAAGCTGTACCTCAGAGAAGTTTCATGAATTTACTAAGGCAACACAGCTCACACAGCTGAAATTCAAAGCTAAGGTATGTCTGACACTAAAGCCTAAACTCTTCTCACTTTACTATCTCTCTCCCTGTACAGAGAACACTGAAACTGTGTTTTGAAAAGTCATGTAGAAATTCCTTCAAAAGCTGGGACAGTTTTCTATGACAAGGGACATATAACTGCAGTTATAGTCACAGAACAACCGAGTTATGCTTGACAACAGCCCATGAAAACAAGACCTCTTAAAGGGAGATTAATGCCATCAAATCCTTTCAACTCAGACCTACACCTGCTTATACAATTGGCCTTTCACATACCAGTCGGTAAAATCCAGCCTCTGGAGAGAGAGACACATGCAGTATTTATATTGTTGTTGAAAGTTTCACGGCCTTCAAGCCACACAGGTTGGAATTGAATTTGAAAACCTGTCTTCTGACTTCTTTTGAGGAATCACTAATCTTCCAAAGGATGCTGTGTTTGCTCTGTACAAATGGCATGGCTAGAAAAAGTGGTTAAGCTGTGGCTAAGAGGCTAAGTTGTTTTCTTATTTAGAACAAAAAAAATTACTTGCCATGTTGAAGCTGTTCAAAATCAATATCGGAAAGAAGAGAACACTTCCTTAGCCTTTGAAACAATGATAGCCCTTATCTTTTTGACTTCGAAGAGAGCATATGAAATAGGGAGAAATGGCTAAATAAGAGGCTGAATTAAACAGTCTCTTGATCTGGTAGACCCAGGTCAGGAACAGCTGGTTGGATGTAACTGCTCTGGTGCTATTTTTCAAGTAATGGGAGGTGAACTCTGGCATCACGCTATTACTGAGGTGTTAAGCCAGTCACTGTTTAAGTGGAGAAAGAGCAATCTATTTTTGCGTTATTTTCTATAATATCCAAATTCCTAAGGGTTGATATCTTTTGCTTTAAAAACAAATACCAGATATTATTTGATTAAGTTTCAATTGCCCAGTGCTTTATTTTTTCTGAAAGCTGGTGTGAATACTACAGTTAACTAATTCCTAAATTGCGTAAGTGGTAGGCTATTAGAATCTGAAGAATCACATAATGATTCCATTTAGCCTCTTTTTTTAAATCTCAGTTTTATAATAGTCAATGTTGTCTTTTGCCATAAGAAGAGAGGTAGCCTAAAGTACTTCCCAAAGTAAGAGAGTTGCAGGAAAAGGCCTATTGCCAAAAGCCAGTTTCTTAGCAACAGCACCCTCTCAATGTGTCACAAAGTCTGAAGCCCTTTGGCCCCTCAAAGGAAGTTCCTTAGGTGTCTTTTACACATTGAATGCTTTGTGATAGTTGAGGCCTGCTGGCTGTCAACTCCGTCCCTTAAGGGAACTTGACAGATCTTAAAAAAAATCAATTTTAAGCTCACATGCCCCAGTGGGTGCCAAAGCCACTTCAGAGAGCCTGAAAGATGGCTGAGTCGACAGGATTTGACTTCTAGAGGTAGAAAGGTGACAAACTCTATCATGAGAAAGGGGCAGCTCGGGGCCTCAGAGGCCTAACCTGCTCCCAGGATCTGGGGCCTCGTGTTGTATTGAACCTATTTATCTCTTTCATGGGCCTAAGGTACCACAGGGAAAGAAAAGTTGTTCAAAAAATGCTGGCAGAATTCAGGGGTGTAAATGATGAATTACTTTTCATCAGCTGAAAGGAAACATACTCGGGAACAATACTGAAAGGGAGCAGGAGCGGCTGACCCCCTGCTTCAGAGCAGCCAATATCTTCATTCAAGAAGACAACCATGAAATTACACAGAAAATGGGATTGTCATGAACAGCCCCTTGAAATCTCAGTATACAGTCATTACTGCATGGGAAAAAGCCTTCATCCACACATCATAACTTGTAACAGACAAGGAGGGGGGAAAAAAGAACAGAGGGGGAAAAAAAGGCCTTGGAGTTACCGGTAGGAATGTAGAAAATATTTGTTGATTCAAACTTTCCCCCTTAGCTTTCTCGATACTTTTACACAGCTTTAACACTGGATTAACTTTATGCTGGTTGTTGATTCTTTTTTTTTTTTTTTTTTTTTTTTTTTTTTTTAGCTATCTGGAGAGAGTGCATGTAAATTTTAGGCAAGTGCCTAGGGGAGAAAGAACTATCTTGATATATTCATAAGGTCTTTACCCTATAAGACAGCAATTAAATGGACCTGTATCATATACACCCAAGTTATTGCCCAATTAATATTCCGAAGCTCAATACTGTATATTACTGTATATTACTACATAGTCCTTGCTTAAATTCTTCGTTTAAATGGGAAACTTTGGAAGATCAACTAATTTTCAGGTCTATGTTGGAAAACTTTGAATCAGATAGAGGGTGGAGTCATAGTACAGAATTTTTAATAGAGTAGCTAGAATGTAAAATCTTGAGGTTCAAAAAACATTAAAATAAAAATATTACAATTGTGTATTTTACTTTGGCATTTTGGCTACTTTCTCCCATGAGTTTAATTAGGTTGCTCTAGTCCTCCCCCCCCCCCCTTAAATGATTACTCATTACACTATTTTCTTCCTCTATGTCCCCATGGTTCAAATGACTAACCCTCATGAAAATTTAAATTATAGGTTTTGTCACCATTCCAGTTATAAACAAATAGGAAACTATGACAATTTATGGAATCAATTTCTCTCCCAGGTGATAATAAAAAGAAGGCGGATTAGAAAGTGCCTGTTCAGACCAATTCGTTCCTTGATAACTTCTTGGAGACTACTGTTTGGAATTTCAGTGTTCCTGATAGCCTTTATCTATGCTCTTTACTATAAGTCTGTGTAAAAGTAAACAAAAAAGAGATAAGTTGCATTGATTGGATGAATAGCACTTATTTTCCCTGCCTGTTTATAACTTTCTTTCACCAAGCAATTTAGACCATAAAACCCACTGCAAAGAATTCCCCAGCAGTGCACTACAGATAAGAAAGTTACTTCCCTAGTGAGCTTCTCCCGCATTGTGTTCTTTGGTACCTAAGAAGGTAGGCTTACCATGCATAAACTGTCTTGTGTATTATCATGTTTGGGAAATGCTGCCCTGGTATAATTGATGGACTGAGTGAAAATGCCTAATAGATTCCTATTCAGGATGCAATACACAAGGAGGTTCCTAAAGAGAAGGAAATGTCTCGTGCACAGGGAGTCAGGCTTTGGATGAAACTGTAGAGAATATTGTCCAGAGAATAAGTATATAGAATGTAAGTAGAATGATGACATGATCATGCTTCACCTTACAAGTTAAAGCACAACCACATTTCCATGGTGATAATTGTCAAAGCCTATGATAGCTTTTGATAGTTGTCATGGCTGTTGTAACTACTACTATTTCAGGAAATGCAATTTACCCAACATAGTATAAGAGGTGTATAGAAAGCAGAATATCTGTTTAATTAAAAAATAATTTCTTATTGTAATTTAAAAGTGTTGAAGACTTTATTTTAAAAGACGATAATCCCGTGGGGCTAACGATTCACTTTTCTAGTTTATTTGTTAAATGTAAGCAAAGGTGGTGATTTTTTCCCCCTATGTCTTTACTCTTGGTTTATTTTCCATATTGATGTACCACAGAATGACATTTAGCAATGTGTCCATCTGGAGCTACATTTATATAGCCGGCATTAGGGACTGGAGAGAAAAAATATATAACAGTTTAATTTAACTAAACTCTAATTTTCAAAGTTTAGGTTAAATCATATAGTCATATATTGACAAGCAGAATTTTCCTCGCCATGGACTCTTATGTTTCTAGGAGTTCAACAAAGCTTTTCCCAATATTGTGTGTGTGTGTGTGTGTGTGTGTGTGTGTGTGTGTGTGTGTATGTTTGTGCGTACACATGTACGTATAAGTTATAACTTCAAAAACACCCCTTTTCTTTTGACCCTGTTTTAGTCTTCTATGCTTCTACTGTATGTTTAGAATTTCCACCCCTCGTGGCAAAATTACACACTCTTCATAGCATATTTTGGACCTTAATAAGTAGTTATTTAATATATCACCAAGGTATTTTTTAGTAGCAGCAGACAATTATTATGATTATAAAATACTGTTAACATCTTTCACTGAAAGACTACAATTCATAATTGCAATGATTGCAAAGCAATCCATTGTCCCCTTCCACCCCCGCAAAAATTTTAAAATTAGTACATACTTTCTTTCTTTTTGTCTTATGTATAGCTCTATATCAAAAACATGATCAAATGCTGTTCACTTGGCCCAGTGAAAGCAAGGTACACCCACAATTTTGCTCCAAGGAGGAAAATATGATTAATAAACAAGTAATATTCTCCAGGAGTAGATATGCATTCTATCCTATAGCCTTGCTGACCTTTAGTTAGTTTTAGCATTTGACGCTTATCCTTCTTCTAAATAGTATAATAATTTTTTATTGAGGTAGAACTGGTATATAACATTATATTTGTTTCAGGTGTGCAACTTAATATTTCGATACTGTGTGTACTACAAAGTGAGCACCACAGTAAGTCTAGTTAAAATCAGGTTAGAGGAACCAAAATAAAGTTCTTTGGCAGATAGGAATCCTGTTTACTTTCCAGCTCTGAACTCAGCAGGTTAAGTAATTGGGCTACAGAAAAGTTCCTCCATTTCTATTTCCAGCTGGTGATACACAAAAGGCAGGAAGTTATCTCATTAATGGGGCACCAGCTTTATGCAAATTATAGTAACAAAAAGGCTTCCCTTCATACTTTTTCATAAATTACCTAATAAAGTGGGAATAAATGGCCATATTCAAGAGCCTTTGTTGTATTTTTAGCACAAGACTCTTTCTGTTACTGCAAATATGACTAAATGCGCCTTGTTCAAAAGGGGTGTTTATGAAATAAGGCCACTCAAAAGCTTTTATTCCTTAACAGCCTTCAGTTACTTTTATGGCACAAAATTAACATAATTAGTCACAGAGAATAGATGACATAAGCAGCGTGCCATGCACAAAAGGGGGAAGCAGTATCTAAGGAAGGTATTTTGAGAGATCAAAAATTTTCAAAGTGCTTAATACTAGAAGGTCCTTTTTATTTGTGCACAGCCTTAAGATACTTTTTTTTTAAACTCCATGAAATTCACATAATGAGATGCAGTAGACAGATGACATTAGCGATGTGCCATTAGAAAGAGGTCAGTTTCCTCTGAAAGATAGTCACTGTTCCTGCTCGTCATTAATTTGCAGCTTCAAAGCACTGAGC
Source organism: Prionailurus viverrinus (assembly GCF_022837055.1). Lineage (NCBI taxonomy): Eukaryota > Metazoa > Chordata > Mammalia > Carnivora > Felidae > Prionailurus > Prionailurus viverrinus. The sequence goes on from NC_062568.1 coordinate 80,079,568, forward strand.
ATATGATAGCCTGGCATGTTAAGCAAGTTGCAGTTATCTTTAAATAACCATTTTTTCCAGTTATTAGAAGCTAAAGTTTTTAAACTACCGACTGAAAGCAAAATTAAAGCACACAGCAGTGTAAGAGGGGAAAAAAAGGGAAAGAAAGAAAAGCTGGAAGATTAGGAAAAGAAAATCAAATATGCTTTTAAAATGAAGTTGCTATGCTCTTCCCTGGGGGTGGCCTGATTTAACTTCAGAGCTAGAATTTTGGGGGTAGTCATGGGCCTTAAAGATTGGAGCGCTTGCTAGCAAATAAAACAAGCGGGGAGTTTTGGTTTCTGCGTCCTCATTATGGCACACATTACAAGGCTAAAAAGTGAGTTGTGTGGTTATTTATAATTCCACTGAGGGGGAACAATGTCATTTTGAAGCCTGAGGGCTCTAGGAAGTAGGAGGGCAAAAAGAGTTAAGAACGCTTGGGTTCCTGTTACAGAGAACTGATCATATAAAAGTGCATTGAGAAATATCAGATTATCTTATTTGAAAGAGAAGATCAGTGAGATCTCTCCAGTTTGGTTTCTGAATAAATCACAGACAGAAACAGCTAAAGAATTAAGTCTCTGCATTTATCTGAGTTCAAACCTACTATTACAAGACTCTTCCGTATCAATTTATTTTTAAATCATTCATTTTTTTGCATAAGAAATACACAAATGCAGTACAACATTCATAATATTCACAAAGACTTACAGACTCTTACATTTCAAATTCCTGTGGAGTGTATTTTTCTCTTGGAAATTCTAGAAGCATTACATAGGGCTAAGCTGCTTTAAAAACACCCCGATTTATAACTTCATGTCCCACCACCAAAATAAAATTCAGTCACCAAAATCTCCAGTGAGCACATGGTGACTGATTTTCTGCAGTATTTTTAGCCTGCGTGTCAGTGGAGTGGCAAGGCCAAATGGCATTGGATGAATAGGTGTTAGCAAGAAAATAGCAAGCCACATCAGTTAACATTTTGGAACTATTGAAACAGAATATTTGTTTGTAGATCAGCAATAACTAGAAAAGAATAGCGAATATCAAATGATGTTGTGACATCTCCGCGGACGTTTTACTTTCAGTCTTGTTATTTTTAAGCATCGTCTAGATGGCTGGAATGGCATCCTTGCGGTGCTGGAACTACCTGGGGCTGTGCAGGGTTGGGGAGGATTGAACGCAGCCTCCACTCCACACAGAAGACAGGAAGTAAAGTCGCGACCACAGGCTACGCTGTGGCTATGGTGGCACCACACGGCATGGGGCATGGGCCTCGGCAGGATGGACCAGCAGTCTGCCTGGGAGCTTCCTGACAGAAAAAATTGTGTGGCTTAACACAAATGCGCCTCTTCCTTCCTAGAAGTTGGTTTTATACCACCTACCTGGCTTTTGACAATGTTTTCTTAACTTCCTTTTAGTTAATAAGACTCTTCTTTCTCATAGTATATTTTCAAATAGTTTGGCTGTTTCCCTCTTGCAACTGGCCAGTAATGTATTAGTGTTTGGGAAACAAACAAGAGAAGCTCTAAGTGAATATTTCCATCTTGTTGCATCAAAGAAGAATCATTGAAGGGTGAGTAGGAATCCACTGCAGTGATGAAACTGGGAAGCACATTTTTAAAAAATGTTTATTTATTTTTGAGACAGAGGGAGCACAAGGGAGGGGCAGAGACAGAGGGAGATGCAGAATCCGAAGCAGGCTCCAGGTTCTGAGCTGTAAGCATAGAGCCCGATGGGGGGCTTGAACCCACAAACTATGGGATCATGGCCTGGGCAAAAGTCTGATGCTTAACTGACTGAACCGCTCAGATGCCCCAGAAACTGAGAAGCGCATTGAAACAAGGGGGGCCTGGAGATCTGAAAGGGCACGGGCCATGCAGGACAAGGTTAGTTCTCCTCCCATGCATTTGGAGTCTTAATAAGCCAGACCTGGGATGTGGCAATCCAGGAAGTTTGGAAATAATAGTGGTAACTGTTCAAATTGAAAATTTCAATCTTAATTCTTATTTTATTTTATTATTTTATTTTTTATAAACTTCATTTATTTATTGAGAGACAGAGAGAGGCAGAGAAAGACAGGGAGAGAGAATCCCAAGCAGGCTCTGTGCTGGCAGTGCACCAACAGTGAGATCATGACCTGAAGGCCAGATCACGAGTTGGATGCTTAATGGACTGAGCCCTCCAGGCGCCCCCTTAACTTTTATTTTAAAACAGCATCTTATACCAATTCAGCTGACTTGGACTGCTGTTAGCTATTACTTTAGATTTGGAGAGGAAATAATAATAACAATTTCTACCTTTTAAAAGTGCCTACTGTGTGCTGGGCACTATAATAGGCGCTTTGCGCATCTTCTGCCTTTTCCCCTCTCAACCCTCTCAGTTCTGCCAAGTAGATATTGTTATCTCTATTTTTCAAATGAGAAAACTTGGACAAATAAGAAGCTCAGACATATTAATTGACTTGCTCAACATCACACAATTTAGGAATTATGAGGCGGATTCAAACCCAGTTCTGAATGGCAAGGACTGTGATCTTCCATTATATACTCTGCACAAAAGTTGTACATTTAAGTAGAAGATTAGAATCCATCCTCTTCTACTAACTTCCAAAAAGTGCCCTCAAGGATCTGAGTATGAAAGATAAGACAGGACACTTGGATAGTAATGTTGGAGTTTTCTGAACTTCATTTCCTAACTGGTTTCACATTTAGCGTTTTAATGGTTTAAAATGCTATATACATTTGTAAATACGATTGATGATACAGATTTTTCTCTAAGAATCCCAAGCTGTAAAATAATTGAGAATGTATATAAGTGCCAAAAATAAACAAAAACAATCTAACACCTCACAAAATACATATCTATAATGTAGAGTAATTGAAGAAAAATCCCCATTCAGTTCAAATGCTGTAATTGCCTTTTTGTCACTGTCCCTTTGCATGAAAAATGCTATAGGATAATTATATGTGTTTAGCTATACAAAAGAAACAGTGGTAGTTAATACTATATTTTTTCTTGCAAAATGGATTCCATCTACTTTTATTAAGGAGAATAGTTATAGTAGAATGAGATGCTTATTAATCTAACTGGTCTAGGTAAGGTCTAGTTCACTTTAATTAAAAAGCTGATTCTAAGGAATCACGTGTATACAGACACACTGAAAGCACCTCAGATTTTATGCTTAACCTTTTATTTTAATTCTGAAGCTTCCTATATTGTTATTTTAAGTACATGTTAATAATATGCAAGCTGATGCTTTGAAAATTCTCTGAGATGTGGTTAATGAAGAGAAACTGCACCATAAATTGCATCCAAAATATGCAGCCCATGCAGATGTAATTTTTCTTGAACTACAGGATTTTGCAATGAACATTTTTTAGCTTGTTTGGATTTATTCTCTATTGTTTAAAAAAAGTACCATCAGGCACTACTGCTCGAAACAACTACATATAGTAACAATCTTAGTTTAATAAGATCCTTCGGATAAAAATAGATTTCAGATCTCTCTTGTGCTAAGGGAATGCAAATGCCAATGAAACTGCACACTAGTGTTTTCATAATTTAAACTTTGTCACATGGTATAATGCACTTGCTCACTTTCCCCTGAGTTCTGCCAGAGGAGGCCTAGTGGCTCTGCCAGTTTATGATCAATAGAGACAGAATGTTCTACAAGGTATTCTGGGAACTGTAGTTAACGGAGAACATTTTTCTTTCAAATGCATTTGTTAAAACAATGCCCCAAAGAGACATGATATTCCGGCGACTGTCAGAGTTTCTATGATAAACCCTGCATTTTTCAGAGGGTTGTAACTGGCAATTTGGCCATTGCTAAACGGCACCATCTGTAGTTTAGCCTGCAGGTTTGCACGAACTGAGTTGCTGTGGCCCTTTAGGAACATGTATCTTTTAAAGATCTCATGTAAACCTAGGTTACAAAAGACATGGAGGTAGTTGGTCTTTTCACTGACTTTCATTTCAAGGTGAACTATCAAGCATAAAGAAAGTGCACTCGGAGTGGGTGGGAGGGACTGTGGCCACTTTATCTCATAGTCGATTATTTTACACTTTTGCTTGTTTTACTTTCCATATTATATTATTATCATTTGGGAGTGGGCAGGAAAGTTTCCAGGAAGGAAATAAAATACCAGGATTCCATCTTTTGCTGGGAGAAATAACTATCATTTGGACTGTAGGCTATCCTAGGAGGCAGAAACTAACATCTTGTGGGAGCAGGCATATGTGGGAAATGAAAGAAATAGGACTCTGGCAACCTGGGGAGCAGTGCCCAGCTAAAATGGGTGGTCAGTTTGCAGCTCTAGCAGATGGCTCTCCTGCCCGGGTTGGGAGCGAGCGAGCGAGATATAGATATAGATATAGATATAGATATAGATAGATATATATATAGATATATAGATATATAGATATATATAGATATATAGATATATATAGATATATAGATATATAGATATATAGATATATCTGAATTATGGATTTTTTATAAGATATCTTAATTTTTAAATGTCGGCATCATGTTCAAATTTAAAATCAATATAAGCCAGGGGAACCTGGGTGGCTCAGTCAGTTAAGCATCTGACTTTGGCTCAGGTCTAGATCTCAGCGTTCATGAGTTCAAGCCCCACATCTGGCTTTTCGCTCCCAGCACAGAGCTGGCCTCAGATCCTCTGTCTTCTCTCTCTGCTCCTACCCTGTTCATACTCTTTCTCAGAAATAAAAGAGTATTTTTTATTAAAAATTAAATGTAATTTTTAATAAATTAAAACATTAAAAAAATCAATGTAAGCCGGTGCAAGTCAAATAAAACATTTTTCTAAACCAGATTTAGCCAATCTGCTTCAATTTGGGACCTATGCTTTAATCTTGTATCTTCACACTGATTAAGTGTTGATGCCATCTTAAAAATGAGCAGAACTATTGAAAAAGGAGAAAGCTAGAGAGATAAAATTTGATATTTTTACAGTAATCTGTTTCTATGTGTTAAGTGCATTGATTAAATTTAAATTCTTTGAATAACTTTCTCTTAATTCTTTAATACTTTTAAATGCATATTTCTGTAATGTATGTGCTCACACTATAATGACTTCACAGGTGATCAATATTTTTTATTTCTTTTATGGTTTTGTTTTGTTTTGTTTTTTTTCAGGTGGACCAAAATCTATACAGCAGAAATCATTATGGAAAAATTAATATTATTAAATCTAGATAAAATTAAGTAACAAGGAGTGCCTGGGTGGCTCAGTTTAGTTTCTGACTCTTGATTTCAGCTCAGGCCATAATCCCAGGATTGTGGGATCAAGCCCGCATTGAGCTCTGCTTTGAGCTTGGAACCTGTTTAAGATTCTCTCTCTCCCTCCCCCCCTACCCGTCTCCCCAGCTCGCATCTTTCTCTGTAAAAAATCAAAACGAAACAAAAACAAACAAAAAACAAAAACAAAAAACCTGCACTCTCCTGACCACATTCTCTTATGTTCTCTTGAGACAAAGATCTTTCATACTGCAGCAAAAAGAATCAATCAATCAATAAAACTAATTAACAAAATAATAAATAAATTTATATTTACCTCCAAAATGTTATTTTCTGAAGAATCCTCTGGGAATTGAGCAAAAGAAAGTGATAGTTATAGATAGATTTTTGTCTTAATTGCATCCTTCTTTAGGTATTTTCCAATACCCTAATTTTGGTTTCCTAAAGATTGAAGTACAGTGAAATGGGATTGTGTACAAAGCAGTCACAGAGAACAATACCATTATGGAGAAGACATCAAAATAGGGGGGAAATCTTGAGTTTTTTCTAAGAGAATATGTATAAAAGTGTGTATACAAACCTGTACAGTTCTGCTTTTTTTCAAGTATAGTTAACATGCAATGTTAGAATTCTATTTTTTTAAAGGAAGATAAAAGCATGCCCAAAACCATTCTTACTAGTTAGACTATATATTCCAAAATCAATGCATTTTATATTTGTAATTAATGTAAGGATTGCTATTAGCCTATCTATGTTTAATCTCTACCTACAATTTTCCAAATTGTGCTCATTTTATTTGGAACAAATGTGCCATGCTAGCATATCAAATGTCAAGTTATCTCATAGGAATCAGTTTCTATTTTAAAATTATTGGATATTTCAAAAATCCAAGTATGTCCCCTATCTGGCCCTTTAACAGATGCTTGTTGCCTTTATTTGTTTCCCTTAAAATTCTGGTGATTGCTGAAAAGAAAAACGAAAAGTACATGTACTCTTCACTGAGGCAGAAAGAGCTCTAATCGTAAAGTTTCCGACCAGAACAGGGTCACCTACACTTAAATTTTCTGTAAACAAATAAGTGCTGAGACAGCAGATCAACTTCCTTAGTGCATTTTTCCCCCTAGTAAAATCAGTTTGAGATAAATTGCAAAATAAATAAATGTCAAATAACAATTCCCATGACTCGTATTTGAACTGAATTTAATGATTATTATGAAGACAAAGCTGTGATAGGCCTCTGTATAGAATGCATAAAGGGGGGAAGTCTGAAACGATTTTAGCTCAGGACCATTTTAACAAATGAATATATTTCTTAAATTGCCACATCAACCAACCCTGCTATCTAATTATGGCCAGCAAAAGGGGCTACAGATTAACTATTCCAAAGCCTGAGTCATTATTTTTAGTTGACATGTCTCAACATTCAGTTAATAAACCCAAAAAGCATTTCACTCATTTCAATATTCTAGGTTTCCATTTTACATCAGGTTGAGAATACAATGGGAAGTGGCATTGTTCCAAGTCAGACATTCTTCAAGGACTCCATTCAGACTCTGTGATCTTGTCCGCCATCAATATTTGAACCATTTTCCAAGCTAAAATTCTCACGGATGCTTCTTAGAATAAAAATGTGAGACACCTATTACCCATCGTTTCAAAATTATTTAGTAAGATAAAACATCTGTCCTGTATCCAACAGAGGGGAATGGCCTAGGAGCATGAGATTCTCTAGCCCCACCTGCCTCATTTTGAAAGCATATGTCTCTGCACTCATTAATACATAGCAAGCAGCAGGCTTGAACCTGTCAGGGAGAAAAATCTTAAATTCCCTGATTATCAAAAGAAATTTTAGACCAACGATATATGAAAGCATTTATGGAGATTATAGCAATATACTTGCAATGTTTTAAAACTTGATTTGGGTTAAGCTTGTCCTTTGGGAAGTTGTGTAGCTGGCAACATTAAATCAATTGGTTTCCTAGTAGATGTACATTTGTTGATACTATGTTTACTTATTTTGAAAGAATCTTTTTTTAAAATTTTTATTAAATTTTTAAATTTTTGTTTATTTTTGAGAGAGAGAGAGAGCACACAAGTGAGTGGCAGAGAGGGAGAGAGAAAGAGAGAGAAAGAGAAAGAGAGAGAGAAAGAAGGAGAGAGAGAGAGAGAGAGAGAGAGAGAGAGAGAGAGAGAGAGAGAGAATTTGAAGCAGGCTCCAGGCTCTGAGCTGTCAACACATAGCCTAACTTGGGGCTTGAACCCATGAACCATGAGATCATGACCTGAGCCACAGACAGATGCTTAACCGACTGAGGCACTCAGGTGTCCCATTTTGAGAGATTCTTTAAAAGTTATTATAAAACTTGAAGCTATATTTGCTATCTGCTATGTATCACATAGTCATCTCTATTTAGTAGCTATGGGAGACATTTCTCTTGGCTGGGGGGATACAATTCTGTTTTATTCAAATAACACTAATTGTATTTTCCTTATTGTAATAGCTACCAAAAAGCTCAGAGCCATATTTATGGTCCACTTCTAAGAAAGGTATAAGGCTTCACTGACTCTACTGTACCTTAACTTTATTACTGGCATCAGCTCTCTCTCTCTAAAACTTTGCCTTATTTATTTTACCTAATTTTAGGGTATTCATCTGGTCCTGCTGAATCTTCAGAGGTTGCTATGAATCCAATTTTGAACACTGTGAAATTATAAAAATTAGTTTATAAATTTTTCCTTTTGCCCTATGACTTTTTGGAGATTATGAGTTGAATAAGGAATCATTAAAAACCTTTAGAAAGTCCAAGGTTTTTTCCCTAAAATAGTTCAATGTGCTTTTCAATCATTAGTTACACCTTCTCAGAAACTCATAAGAACACGATAATAACGACTTAGTTAGGGCAAAGGAGTAAGACAGCTTTTGCGAAAAAAACAAGCAAACCTATAAAAAATGAAACATTCAAAGAAGTAAGTTTTGTGGTTCTATTTTTGTATTTCATGTAGTACCAAACATACTGTGGCAAATATGTGCTAACTGATTATTCACTTTTTTGGCACAGATGTCCTTCCTTTGCAAGTGATTAGTAGACATCTCCAACAAAATGTCCTAGTCTCTCACATTCAGGATGTCCCGAAACGAACATTTCCTTCTGCATCCCTTCTCCTATACTATTGCCACTAAATATGGAACCGCAGAGAAACCTTTAACTTTTACCTTTCATCACCCCATGTACACAACCAGTTCAACACACGGATTCTTAGTCTCCAAAGCCGCCTCTCTTTTTTCATTTTTCATATCAACATTCTACCCTGGGGCATCATTACCTTTGCTTGGGTGTTCTAAAAAAAATAACATTTTCTGTTTTGTATCCAAGGCAAGAAATTCTTCTCAAATTAGCTCAAATAAAAAGGGGGCGGGCAGTCATTTGAGTCTACAAGGAGGTATTCTGGGCACTGAGGAAAACGGAAACCAGGTCTCGATATGGGCAGGACATAAAGCAGGGACAGGAATGTCACAGCTTCCTTTAGGTTTTCCCTTTCTTGTCTCTTAACTAGTGCCCACTAACTCTCCAGTACCATGTTACCATGCATAAGGCTTCACAATGTTTTGCCTTAGCCTAGCATCTGTATGAGTTTTTAGCTTATCATAATAAAAATTATCTGTCAGTCTTTTAGTTAATATTTTCAAAATAAAAAATAAACTTAAAAAAAACTCACAAAAACCAGGGCACCTGGGTGGCTCAGTTAGTTAAGCGTCTGACTCTTGATTTCCACTCAGGTCATGATCTCACATTTGGTGAGATCGAGCCCTGTGTTGGGCTCTGCTTGGGATTCCCTCCCTCCCTTGCTCTCTGGCCCTCCCCCTTGCACTCTCTCTGTTTGCCTCAAAAGAAGTAAAATAAACTTAAAAATAAAATAATAAAATAAAATAAAATAAAATAAAATAAAATAAAATAAAATAAAATGAAATAAACTTTCCAATATAAGAAGTTTAATTGAGCTAGGTCAAACATCACAAGTTCCTGCCCAGCCTGAGGCCACGCCCTGAAAGTGACAGATCTAGAATCACCCATCTTTATCCAAACAGTGGTATTTGGTTGAGTCGACCCCATTCAACAGACTTTGTGGGTCTAGGGGAGTTACTTGAAAAGGAATGAAGAGAACAGGGAATGATAGACAATTCTAATGCAGTTACATGTATATAAATGTATATATGCACAAGTTTATCAAGTCCATATTTTTCTCACTGTGGTAGAATCTAGAACCTTTTGCTAAATACAGTTTTAAGCAAAAATATATCCTTGCTTTGATTTTTTGATTTGCTTGATTTCTCTAATAAACACAGTATTAATCAATTCTGATGCAATCATAAACTGTCCCCAAATTCCAGTGGCTTTTAAAAGATGTGTATTTCTTGTTCACTTCAACATGATGGTTGTCTGGTGTTCCAGTTATCTTCTTATGTCAGACGCTTGCGAAGGGAATAGCCACTATGTGTGACATAATAATCTTATGGCAGAGAAAAAAGAGCAAGAGAACAGGCAGAAGTGTTCTAAACTGTCTTAACAGTAGTTTAAGATGTTTCTTAAAGCTTCTGCTTACGGGGGTACATGGTAGTTCTGCTCACATTACATTGGCCAAACCCTATTACAACACCAAACCCAGCATTGCTGTGGTAGGGCTGTGAACCTCCCCCATTGTCAGGGTGCAGCACAGCACCCGTTGCAGATGAGAGTATATTAACCCTTTATAAGATAGGATGGGAGCAAGAAATTGCATACAGCGTTACAACCCACCGCAACCTCCCTTCGTGGCTCAAATTGCATACTAATAAAATTCAACTAAAAAAAATAATAAATTTCAACTCTTTATTGCAATGGTGTTCAAAATATTGTACTGATCTCCAAGGTTCCTCAGATAGGCTGCGATGATGACGAGAGAAGCAGAGGGGCAAGGTTCGTGGCACCCACCTCGCCCATAGTAGCTGTGCTTTTATCTGTTTTTATAACTAGGATTTACTTTAGGGAAAATAATAGATTTATTCATCTTCAGAAAAAGGGGTTAAAACCTCTTTCTTTGCTTTTCAATCAAGATCTTCTTTCATATAATAACAAAGAAGATCTTGATTGCCAAGCAAAGAAAAAAAATATCTTTAAATTTTCCAAATTTACCTTCCTTACTCCCTTCCATTCACTTTCCACTTCCACCCAACCTCACTGGACATAATTGTTTTGATAATTCACTTTTCTTTCCTTCTATGACTTTCTGCACACTGTCCTTGCTACATAGACCATACACTCCTTTTAACTAATTCCTTTTATTCCTCCATGTTTTGCAAATCCAATCAGAATTAGTTTGCTAGTGCTGCCTAACAAAGTACCACCGACTGAGGAATTAGACAGAAATTTTCATCACAGTTCTGAAGGCTAGAAGTCCAAGATCAAGGTGTTGGCAGAGCTGATGTCTTTTCTAAGGCTACTCTCCTTTTCTTGTAGATGGCTGTCTTTCTTCAGTGTCTTCACATGGTCTTCCCTCTGTGTATCTGTGTCATAATCTCTTCTTCATATAGGCATACCTGTCCTATTGGGTTAGGGCCTATCCATATGACCTCATTTTACCTTGATTATCTCTATAAAGGTCCTCTTTCCAAATACATTCATGTTATTTAAATTTTTTTTAATTTTATTGAGATATAATTGACATAAATTTATAATTGTATAAATTTAAGGTGTACACTGTGTCGATTTGAGACACTTATATATTGTGGCATGATTACCACCATAGTATTAGCTAATACCTCTATCATTGTCATATAATTATCTTGTGTGTGTGTGTGTGTGTGTGTGTGTGTGTGTGTATGTGTGTTAGCAACTTTGAAGTTTATACTAAAATGTTGTTGCTTATAATCACTATTCTGTGGCACTAGATCTCCAGGGCTTATTTATCTACTAATTGCAAATACCATCACATTCTGAAAGTACTGGGGTAGGAGTTGGGGCTTCAACATATGAATTGCAGGGGGATACAATTCAGCCATAACACTGTCATTCACATTTTTGTAAAAATTCTAACTCAAATCTTGTTGAAAATATTCGCTCAACCCTTGTTGAAATAGATTTTGGAATTATAATAGCTTCATCATGAGTCTTTTGCATACAATAGAAGAGAAGCATATTTTAATACCCTTTGATAGCTAGTATAGTAACCTCAAACACGTAATCTTCAACAATCCTACAAAAGTGAACTCTGCATGGTCGAGCTCTTGTCTTTCTTTTAGCTCAGTGATCATGCTCTGAAGAGACCTTTCCTGACCACATTCTAAGAAGCCTACCTATTTGCTCCCTTACATTCCACTTCACTTACAGTTATGTGTCCTTTTATTTTCTTCATTGCTTTATTTGTTTACTGCATTCCTCCATCACTCTGTCTCCAACAGGTCAAAGGGCTTGTCTGTCTCACATGTCCACCACTGAATCAGCTATTTTTTTAAACATTTTTCACCTCTGAGAGACAGAAAGAGATAGAGCGTGAGTGGGGGAGAGGCAGAGAGAAAAGGAGACAGAGTCTGAAGCAGGCTGCTGGCTCTGAGCTGTCAACACAGAGCCTAATGTGGGGTTCTAACCCACAAACCATGTGATCATGACCTGAGCCAAAGTTGGACGCTTACTGGTGGAGCCACCCAGGCACCCCTGAATCAGGTATTCTAACACAATTGCTGGGCATATTGTAGATAATCAGTGACTCTTTATTAAGTAAATGGAGAAAAAGTAGTGTCAGATATTAAAAAGTGAAACAGTAGGCAAGTAAACAAAAATTCAATTGTCAAAGGAATAGTCCAACAAAGCCAGTAATTCAATATTTCACAATAAATCCTTAATTATCAATGTGCTGGAAGCAGTGTTTTGTGGAACAATAAAATTTTTTCTAAAGGGCATTGAACAATCACTAAGCTGGTAGGGAGCTGATTATAATTCAAATAAGATGATAGGAAATGAGTTACTATATTTTCTACAAACATTTTCATATCCATGGAAAAAATAACAAAAATAAGATCTACTTTCAATATGTAACTGCAATTAAATATGAAAAGTTTTTCACTTTTCTTTAAAATTTATGTTTAGCCTCCAAAAAAAGGTTTCTTTAACACACTGACAATAAATAAATATATCATCATTAGTCTATCTAAATCTATCCATATATATACATATATATGTATATATGGATACATCTACACATATAGATGTCATTATAAATAATCATGAAAGTGGTAAGTTGTCCATTCCATAATTGTAACAAATAGGGGTGTCACAGTAAAGTTTTGGGAAGAAGACCCATGCTTTTAATTCCATATCCTTCTTGTGAGTCTAGCTCATTGATGCAAAATATTAAACCATTGAACAAGAAAATAGATTCTATGCAAGAAGTAGTTTCTTTAGTTGTAAGGAATTTGTAGTACTGAAGACTAGATTGTCTGAGGATAAAGTTCAAAATAACCACTGAAAAAAATAACACAAGGATTTGATTCTTTCCCAAGGGAGACTGTAAAAAGAGCAAATAATTTAATGCTAATCTAAAAGATAATGAGAGTTAACTATGGAATGAAAATTTCGAAAAGCTTAGTGTACATGTAATCTTTTAGCTGTTTTTCTTTATCAAAATCACAGCTGAAATTGTAAGGGGATTTGTATATATCTTTATATTCTGCTTCAACATTTTTGTATTGATTGTAAAGAATTTCGCATGGCTGTGTGTACGAATGGCTTTTGAATTGCCACATTGCCACAAACCTCCCCCTTTATTCTGAGTTTGATGAAATAAATTTCCAATAAAAAGAAAAATGAACTTAGCAACAGGTGAAAGACAAAGGCATTTGTCATTTCAACAATATAGATATACCTTAGTTCTTTGGTTAAATATTCTATGTTTGCCCCTTTCTTTCTTTTAGTTTACATATTCAGACAATAAAAGGAAATGTTATGTTATCCAAAGGATAACAGAATTATTTGACTAAATTTGAAATTAAAGTTGGAGCAAAATGGCAATAATTATTTTCTCTGTCCATACTCTTATTTGGTACTGTTCAAATGATTTAGAAGCTTTTTCAATATTATGTACAATATATGCCAGTAGGTGGTGGTAGTATTTTCTACAAGCACGACAATGCTGATTTCATTAGTAAATAATCCCAAAATAGAGATCATTTTCATATCTTCAGAATTTCCTAGAGCAATACAGAGACTTCAGAGATAATCTTCCCTAAGTTGTATTCCCAGACTCTGTTTAAAAACAAAGCTAAGCATTTTAATCAGTGTATCAGATTTTTGAGGGTGGAGGGGAAAGCCTCTAATAAATTTGGGGGGTACGGATTTAATTCCACAGCGTTGGCCATTACATTTTCTTTTCTAACAGATGCCAGCCATTAAATTGGAAAATTGAAATAGAAGATAAAAGGTGGATATGCGTATCCAGTTAGTGGGTGATTTTAACCAGATTTTCTCCTTCATCATGGCTCATTTGCATTGTGAATACTTGGAAAAAGACAGCTTTTGTGGAGTCTTTGCTGTGTTTGTTGCTCCTACAATGTAATGCTATTCAAAGGGTCTGATTGTGTATTCAGATATCACATACATATTGCCCTGAGTCGGGGATTTCCTGTAACTGTGAATGATAAAGATTCTTTCCTATTTAACATACAATTCACCCATTGTGTCTACATGTGTGAAAGGGTACCTCTGTGGGATCTACATAAGCCCGGGAAGAGACCAAGAAATGTGGGGATGCAGTATTTTGGCAGATTGTAGAAGAGAGGTACAGTCAGTAAGGGGGAGAAGAGAGGCAAACACTAGACATCATTCCCTAAAGGAGCTGACTTCAGTTTGGAATGGGATGGTTCAGAAAGTGATCTGGGATTAAGGGCCTTCTGAAGTGCATTTGTGAAGAGTTTTCCTGATCTTAATTTAATCTAACTTTCGGGAATCTAAAATACCCCTTCCAGTTCTTGGTCCAATTTTATTTTTAGAAATCAGGAACTGGAAGAATGTACGGAGACATGATTCACATTTAGAAAGCCAAGATCTCTTTAAATTTAGATATAAGGATAGGAGGAGAATAGTTTAGAACCATGTTACTCTTGAAGTCTGTTCCTTGGGCTGGCAGCATCAGCATCACCTGGGAGCTTGTGAGAAATACAGAATCTCAGGCCTTACCCTCCCCCAGACCTACTAAATCAGAATCTGCTGGTTCATGGGATCCCATGGGGATTTGTATTCATGTGGAAGTTTGAGAAGCACTGATTTAGAAGATTTCCAGTTAACGGAGCTACTTACTCTTTTCTGAGGATGGAAAAAGCAAGCGTTAAGTGATCTTTTTATATATCATGCCTAGTCTCAACAGAATATCTCGTCTAGAGCATGAACTTCAGTCACTGAGGGTCCTCGTTTTCCTACCTTCACTTTATTTGGGGATTCTGTTTATACTGTAGTAAAGGATTAAAAAAAACAAAACAAAAAACAGGAAAAGACGGACAGATGGCCAACCACAAGAAAAAAATCAGGAGGGTGCTGCAATTTTAGGGATGACTGAATCTTAAAGATCATTTAGTTCCTTGGTTCCCCTGTCTAGGCAGCCAATGGCAGTGTCCTTACATATTATGCTTCTGTCAGGACTTAGTGACTAAAGTGTCCTGAAAAGCTTTGCACATAAAAACTGATGTTGCAGCTCTTTTGAAGCCGAAAGCAAAAAATCCCAGATAAGATTAAGCACCAAAATTTTGGAAAAGTAGTTATTGGCAGCAGCATAGAAGCAAATTAAGGTTGTGAGCACCAGTGAGCTTTCAGTTGTTCTACAAGGTTTCCTGTTAAAATGAGTCTGGAAGTGTTTAAAATAGATTATGAGCATTTAAAAACAATTTAGTCAATTATTACTATTAGAAATGCCCATCTTTTTTAAAAAGTGAGACTAACCCGTTATGGTACTGTATCCATTCCCACTTTTAAATCTCTTGAACAAAGGGAATTCAACACTTGTATTCTAGTTTCAATATCCAGCATGATATAAGAATGGTCCCCCATATTTCTACCAAGTAAGTATTAATACAATTTTTTTAATTATGAAATTTATATAGTTTATTAATTCATACTTACTCGATTTAAAATAAAGCTTAATCCAAAGTTATTTTGCCTGAAGTATCAAAAGAGATTTATGCAATAAGTGGGAACAAACACAGTATTATATTGTATATTGTAAGACCCAATGTGAGACATTCCAGGTAGAGAGGAAATGCAAATAGTTACCCGTTGCCTTAACTTTAACCAGAGTATTTGCAACGACATCCTCTTCTGTTTCCACTTTATATTCATCCACATTCAATGGTAGAGAGTTACTTTCTAAAATGGATCTGAGACATCGGGGTGATTTAATCAGTTATTCTACTAAAGGAAAATAGTCTATTGAAGTGGACAATTCGTGGTATTCAGAACATTCAGTTATTAAGATTGGTTGCTGACACTAGGGACTCTTCCTCTTGGGTTTCTTTGATTTCCATCAGCATAAACCTGGTGCCACCACCAGCCCGGACAATCTCTCCTGCTTCCCCTACACTGAACCTTTGTAAATGGTTTATCTATAAAGAAACCCTTCCAGACACGTCAAATTTGGAATGTGGTATATGTTTCATTTGGGGACCCTGTCAGATTCAGGAGTATATAAAAATAATTTAAAAGAAAGATTTAAACCAAAGGAATTGAGGTGTTTGTCACAGAGCTTGTTAGTAGCAGACCTAGATAGAAATCTGGTGATTAACAGCTCCCAACTGCACTTTTTCTCTATTATCAAAGTAGGAGATTAGATGCAGAAAGAATCCCTTCCTGAGCATATTCCTCACCCAATGCATTCAAAGAGGATCATGATGCGTATCTGGAGGTTATGCCCTGCCCAAGTCACTTTCCTCTGACAGGCATTCAATGGCCCAAGGCCAAAGCAGGCACACTAGAGTGTCCACCTGAAATTATAAAGCATGATTTCCCTTAATGTTGTCACTCAAATTTGACTTCAATGAAGTTCATGAAACATATTCAGTACCAGTCACTTTTCATGATTTGAGCCTTTTCCTACTTTTTAAAAAGATGTTAGAGATAGAAAAGAAAGAGAACTTGAGATCAGCTTACTTTTGCAGAAGCACACATGAAATCATTGATGAAATATTTTTCAGACCATCAGTTTTTATTTTAATATCATTGTTTATATATACCATGGAATAACCCTTCAGCAAAATAATTGTGGGATAAGAAATATCTCCATAGGTGTCTGCTCATTTTATGCATATATACACACATACACACTTATTTACGTATTCATTTACACACATATATAGATACATATATACAAACACATACATATGTTTAGTTCATTCTGTCATCCATCATGCATTAAGACGTGTTACAGCCCTACACTGAGTTCTCTATTTTGAGCTAGGCTGAGAATCTCAATTTTCAAAAGCCAGGAAAGTCAAGTGTGACAATGTCCTCTTGGAAACTATGGCAGGAGCAACAATACGTTAGGTCCTAAATAAACACTTGATGATTAGTTGAGCAAAATTATTAGCAGTGAGCTTGTCCTGAAGCACTGCTTATCATTCCAGTATTTTAATGTCATTATTTTCCATCTTAAATTCATGTTGGTGTCAAGAATACTTTCTCTAAATATCAATACCCAGAGTGATTGTGAAATTTCATCAGTGAATCTGTTCTCAGAATTATCTAACCTGAGGATAAGGAGACCCTGTAATAATAGAGTGCCGGATAATACTACAGAGAGGGGACAAACTTGGCAGAAAATGAAGGTAAATGGCCACAAAGTCAAATTTGACTTTTCTCGTAGGACAGCCTTGGCCCAGTTCTGTAAGCATCCAAAGCCCTATTTGGAAGTTGTTTTTGAAAAACCTCATTAAATGATTATGGAGCTCACTTTAAACTCTTGACTTGAAACAACGGTATCATTTCACTGTTCTTTAATCTTACAGTAAGGACATACAACCAACAGCCCAGGGCTAGTCTAGGAGTGTCCTTTCCAGGCAGGTTGGGCAAGATCTGTCCCTGAACCCACAGCGCAGCAATTGGCATGTGCAAAGGAAGTGGAGGAGGCCTGGGGGTGGAATCACGAGATTGTGAATAAGGTAGGCAGGCATGAAAAGTCACTGTGCAGGAAACAATAAAGTCATAGAACTGGGTGTTTGTGCAGCACGTCGTGTGGGAGGAGGAGAAAAAGAGTCTTTTTTCTTGGTCAGGAACCAAACTGAACAGTTTGCAAAGACCAGTTAAGTCCTCTCAAGTGAAGAAGTTGCTGCTGCTTTGGGGCCCAGTTGCCTTTTCACACATGGTTTAGCTTATACTCTGTTCCTTGTGTGGAGACATAATAAATCGAAGTTGATCAAAACAATTTCTCTTCCTCCATATCTGTCCATGTTGACTCAATTCTCATCACTTACCCCTTTGAAATGAACTATGTTTCCTTTCCTTCTCCATCTTTTTTTTTTTTCCTTTTGCTCCTAAGAGGAAAAGGTGGTGATCTTAAAGAATGTTGCATTCCAGGTCATCACAGACTCAGATAATAAGCAGAAGGGGTCCTAACTAAACAACCCCACTGTTGGGGAGGTGTCCATCTATTATATTATTCTGAGTTTTTAGAAGGCATTTTTTCCCCAGAACCATGTAGGAATCCAAGCATGAATTAGCGATTGCAAACCATGGCCATGTAACATTTTTCCTTCTTTTTTTTTTAAACAGAGATATGTTTGTTTAAACTGGAAAACATGACTTTGACAATAAACAAAACAAACCAAAATTTCATTTGTGTGAGGAAAAGATATTTTGTTAATTACATCCACTTAAGTGTGTACTCTATGTGTGTGTATGTTTTATTTCTATTCATTTTGATATCATGTGACCATAAATTTAAGGACTCCTTAAAAACCATGTCTAAAAATATGTTTTTCTTCTCCAGTTATAAAAGTACTAGATTCTAATAATAGACATTTTTGGGGGAAAAAAAAGGAATATACCATAATCCTCCTCTTGGGAAAATCACTACTGATACTGTGATTTATTTTTTCAAGTTTTTTTAAATATATATATATATATATATATATAAACCTATGCAACTGCTTACGTACAAAGCACATTATGGAGTAAATAAAATTTTATCAGGCTATGTTCTTTTTTTTTAATGTTTATTTAATTTTGAGAGACAGAGAGAGAGAGAGAGAATGTGAGTAGGGGAGGGGCAGAGAGGTAGGGAGACACAGAATCCGAAGCAGGCTCCAGGCTCTGAGCTGTCAGCACAAAGCCAGTCACAGGGCCCAAACTCATGGAACCATGAGGTCATGACCTGAGCCTAAGTGGGATGCTTAATGGACTGATCCACCCAGGAGCCCTTTATCAGGCTATTTTCTAATGTAACTGTTCTACATAATATTTGTTTTTCATTCTAGCATATTTTCAGTTGAGCTCATACTATTCTATTATGAAGCACTATCCATGGGCTTGAATTCAACCGATCATCCTGTTTATAAAAGAGCATTTGGTTTTTCCAAAGGTTCACTGTTATAAATAATCCTGCAATAAACATGTTCATGCTTGAATCTTTGAGTGGCTGAAATTTTTTAAGCTAAGTTTCTAGAAGTGGAATTAATGCAAAAAGATACAAAAGTTTATGCATAACAAATTTTAAATTAAAAAAAATTAACACTTATTTTTGAGAGACAAAGAAAGACAGGGTGTGAGCGGAGGAGGGGAAGAAAGAGGGAGACACAGAATCCGAAGCAGGCTCCAGGCTCTGAGCTGTCTGCACAGAGCCCTACGTGGGGCTGGAACCCACAAATCGCCAGCATGACCTGAACCTAAGTCAGACACTTAACCAACTGAGCCACTTAGGCGCCACCAACAAATTTTAAATTTTTAGTAAACATTTGCAACTATTTCCACTTTCCCATAAAGTTTATAAAAACTAATATGCCTTCCAGTAGTTTATAAGTCACCTATCCCAGAAAAATATATTTTTTGGCTAAAAAAAAAACTTGATTTAAATTTACTGCATTACTTATGAGAATAATTTTTAATAATATATTCGTTAACCCTATTTCTTGCTTTGTGAATTGCCTGATCATGTATTTTGCTCAATATTGTACTGGATATTGGTCTTTTTTATTGGATTCAACAAGTTTTTTATAAATTAAGAATAACACTACATGTCTATTAGATGAACTGTAAATATTTCCTTAGTTTCTGGTTACTTTCAAATTTTAATAGGTTGCTTTGAAATGTAAAAATTCCATTTGATGTTATAAAACTTATTGATTCTGACTTGTAAATTTCTCCATTACTTAGAAATTTAGAAAAATTCTATATAATCACATTGCATAGTCGTCTAAAATGGTTCTATTTAAGGTTTGAATTTAACATTTTAGTCAAAAAGGAAATAATTTTAGCATTGAATAAAGGCAAATATTCATTAGGTAGAAATATTTAACTAATGTTTTAGCATCATTTAGTAAGAATGAATGCAAGAAACTATTGAATCTTGATGTCAATTTAATCATATTCCAAATTCTTTTGATTTCTTTTCTGAACTACATTCTGATATCGTGATTTGTTTATTAATTTTACAACAAGGCACACTTTTAAATATTTAAGTTAAACAATATATTTAAATATTTTATAGCTTAAGAGGCTGCCAGCTCTTTTTTTTTTAAAGGTGCCGAGTGGCTTATTGCATTTAATTAAAGCATACACTTTTTATGTTTACAGAACATCTACTTAGCCTTTTTGTTTTAAATTAGTTTTCTTTATAGATTTTTTTTCTTTTCTTCTTAGGATGATATATTTTATGATGATCAAATATGTAACTAATACAAATTTCAAGACTAAACTTTAGAAAAGTCATGTCAGTGAAGTTATGTGCCCATTGTCACTCAACAAGCCAGTAAATTATAGCTCTGGAATCAGAACTCATGTTATTACAAATTTCCAGCCTGATGCTTAACCCACTGAAACTCATAGCTGTATTGTTTATAGGCTGAAAAAAGGCCCACTGTGGGGCTCCTGGCTCACAAGGAGCTTTCCCTACGCACCGCGGAGAGCCTCCCTATTGGCTTCCAACAGTTTCTCAAAGCCTCCATTCTCGAAAGAGAAGGACCTCAAGACAATACCCTTGCCCTACTGTCTTATCTTTGTGAGTTAAAAAATAAAATAATGTTCAAAATCTCTTTTGAGAATGCTATTATTGAAATAGACAGTCTCTCTGGGGGTAGGCTGGGGTTGAAAAGGGCAGGTTTCTGGAATGTTATGGGGGCCTAATGATATGTCTGTGATATAAAACAGTTTCTGATATTTTCCAAATGGGTTATTGTTCATGTTTAAGTGATTATAGCAGTGATTTAAGCCAAGCTAAATATTCTCTTTCCACGGTTTACTTCAACTCATTCTAATCCCTCTTCATGCAAACTGGTCCAATTTAGACTTTTTTTTTTTCTTACGTGGGTATTAGATCATGTGGGCAAAATTTACTGGGTGAAAGAGTGTGGAAACAAAAAATAAATAAATAAATAAAAAAGAATAAGAAGAACAATACAGGCAAAGACTTAATGGTTGGTAGGAGGTAAGGGGCAGGATTGATTGCAAGTGTTCTAAGAGAAAAATGACACATCCATCTAAGCATTGGGAATCATTTCTTGCCAATGAAATTTCTGAAGCTGTAGAATCATGTCTAAAAGAAATGATTGAAACCTCTTGTCTGAGCCACTTACAATTGCACCTAATAAAGCTTTTGAGAACTCTATACTGTTAGTAAGGGATGATGACCTAATAAGTCCAGTCCATTGATTCTGTGATAGTCTTGGCAAGACCCACTCATGGAATAACTTCATAATCAAATCTAAGACACCCTGCAAGCACTATATAAATTCATGTCTCCAATTTTTAGATGAGTATTCAGATACATACTTGTATTAGTAAAAATATTTTTCCCTTACAAAAGACTGTATCCCTCTATCACTGGAGAAAGAAATGATTTGAAAATAAAATATAAACACAAAACAGTGATTTATCAAATTATACAACAGCCCTGATGCTTGTTGCTAGCTGTTGGTATTGTTATTTCAAGACGAAAGAACCATGTTAGAGACTCAATTATTATTTTATCAAAATAAAAGTGAAGAAGGAAGAAAAACACTCCAAGCTGACAATTTGCGTATCACATTTCAACATGATGTGATTTAAAACAGCTGATCTATTAAACACTCAAATTAGACTTTACAAGCAAATAACCAATCTACCTTGGCTTTAGCATTGCCTCTGGCACATTTATAATATGAATATCTGCACAAAATTATAACAGCCTCCCTTTTGGTGCCTGGGAAACTTATTAACTATTTGACATTCAAGGCTAGGACTTCCCAATGTGAAAAGTTAGTGCTAGTATTTGATATTGGTCTGATTGAACTTTGTGTGGTTTCTACAAGAAGGCTAAACTGGCATCTCCTCCCTTTTAACCAAATATCGATTCCATTTCAAAATCCTTTTATGTTCTAAATTAACCTGGGGATTTCCACCTTGACATCTATAGTTGCAGTGAGAAATGACACGCAGAAACTTTCGTGTTAACCTATCACGTGGGACAGAATTTGGTTTCTGTAATCATAAGCTCAGAGCCCTTTAGAGAGCTTCTAAGTGGTAAAAGGAAAGGAAATTGGAAGGAAGAACTGAAGATATTTTTCTCCTATGAATTAGCACAAATACAGATTTATAGCCTACACATGTGTTTTGTTTTTACTGATGGCTGTAACTAGGGACACCTGTAAGACAAAGCCAAAGGGGAAGAATTAAAAATAAATGGAAGAAAAACGTAATAATAATAGCTTCAGAACTTGATTTGAAGCCTAGTATGTGAGACTTTAAAATTCCCCTTTCCTGGAAAATGTTTTATCATTTAGCTTATGTAATTTAGCATACAGTATGAAGGCTGAAATATAACAACATTTTTTAAAAGATTCTTTCAGTATTTCCAACGGAAATGTTGAGCTAAGTGTAGAATTTGTGGGATCAGTTAGCTTATAAATAATGATCCTTTATGCTGGCATTGGGAAATCCCTGTTCCCACAGCTAGTTCAATAAAGCAATTAATATCAATAAATGCTGAAGAAAGCAAATCTCTATTCACTTTTGTCTGGATTAGTTAACATGAAAAAGATCCTATCCCTCTCCTGGAGTATTTAAACTTCCCATAGGACAACATTCTAATGAAAGGTAAATAAAGTAAGTTTTTGACATATGTTCCTCTTGTCATGCACTATCTACTTATTATAAGATGGTTGACCTTGCTCCTCCCTACAGAAATTTTTAATGTGTTTTTTTTTTCATTTACGCGAGGCTCTTATAACAAACTTGTCTTGTAAATATACCTTAGCATTTTTTTCTGATATCATTAAGTCCGCTTTCTGTTTAATTTCTTTGAAGAAAACATAATTTCCAAAATTGAGACATGTCTTGTTTCTATATAATACTTATGCATACCATGCAAAATAGCTCACAGTGAACTCAGGATTTACAGAAGGTATATGAGAGAAAGTGATTTTTATGTGACGTGGCATGTTTTACTGAACCTCTTAAAAAAACAATCTACACAATGAAAAAATGCTCTGTCAAGGTGACGGGTGAGATCTCATTGACCTTATTGATAGATAAGGATTTGTACATTCAAACTTTCAAAGATCAGTATTCAGTAAACCAATGCAGCCTGAATTTTCACTACATTTGGCTAGGTTGAGATTTCACACACAAGCAGTAAAAAGCTTAAAAGATATTATCCTGTAGCGTCCAAGAAATGCGGTAATAAGGTAAGAGTTGAAATGCGTTGTTGGCAGGAGAAACCCATGGCTCATGCTTGATTTACAACACACCCGGTTTCGTCAGAGCTGGCACGCGTGCACTCTTTCTGACAGTGTGGTGATAACATACTACAAGAGCTGAAGCTGCCAATTCTTACACCTCCATTCCACTAGCAAAGAATTTTAAAACAAAATTTCAATTTTGCAACAATACCCCACTGCTTTGTTATTACCCCAAATCTGACAAACTCGTTCTGCCTATTTATAAATTTGAAAAAGAAGAGATAGCTAACTTTAAATATACTTAACCAAACATATGTACATATATGTGTTCGTTGTAGTATACCAAAGTTATATACAGTTAAAATCTGTTATGAGGTGCTTATGACTAAGTCATAAGCAGATAGTAGTTTAATTTTGAAATGGAGTAGACATCTTCAAATCAGTGCCTTAAAATTCAAACACGGGGTGCCTGTGTGGCTCAGTTAAGCGTCCAACTTTGGCTCAGGTCATGCTCTCACAGTTTGTGGTTTCCAGCCCCACATTGGGCTCTGTGTTGACAGCTCAGAGCCGGGAGCCTGCTTTGGATTCTGTCTCCCTCTCTCTCTGTCCCTCCCCCACTTGTGTTCACTCTCTTTCTCAAAAATAAATAAACAAATTTTAAAAAATTCGAAAACATAAACATGTGCAACATTAAACAAACATTACAAAAGTTTTTATGTTTAATCCAGTTAAAAGTATACTTTAAAAATTTTTATGTTTAAATTGAGCTATGTCCAAAAGTAGATAATATTCCGGATGTTTATATCAAGGGGTTAGTAACACATTAAAGTGCAGTGTGTATTACTTAAACTTTTTTATTCTGAGATAACTGTAGACTCACATGCACTTTTGAGAAATAACGTGGAGTGATCCTATGTACCATTTACCTAGTTTTCCACAGTGGTAACAACTTGTATAATACCATATCACAATTAGGATGTTGACATTAAAACAATCCACTGATCATTTTCAGGTATCCTGTTTTACTTGTACTCATTTGTGTGTGTGTTTGTGTATATGTGTGCGTGAGTGTGTGTGTGTGTGTTTGTGTGTGTAGTTCCATACAATTGTGTTATATTTATAAGTTCCACTACCATGGTTAAGGCACCGAAGAATTCCATAACCACCTTCATCTCTCTTGTTGTTTTTTGATAATACCTACTTCTCTCTCCCTCTTTCACCCCATCCTGACCCTTGACAATCACTAATCTGTTCTCTATTTAAAAAATTTTGTCATTTCAAAGATATTATATCGATGGAATCATATCATATCTAGCCTTTCACTCTGCAAAATTCACGGGAGAGCCATCCAAATTGTTATGTGTATCAAAAGTCTGTTTCTTTTCATTGCTGAGTGGGATTTATTCCATGATATGGATATGCCACTGTTTAGCCATTCATCTGTTGAAGGACATCTGCCCTTCTCCAAATTTTGGCTATTATTCCAAGTATCAATAGTTTTTCCTTTCTCCTATTGAATTCTTGTGTTATTCTATTATATTCAGAAGCATATTCTATTATTTTAAATAATTTAACTTAAATATTTAATAATATGTTAATTTAATTTATTTTATTTAATAATATATCAATTTAATTTATTTATTATTAGCTTAATAATATATTAATAGATTTAATGACTTATTTAATAATTTAAATTTAATTATTTTGTATTATTTTAAGTATGTTGAAGCTGATTTATAATCTAGGACATGGATACTTGAAAAATGTATGTTCTACTGTTGTTGGCTAGAGTGATATAGATGATGGATAGATAGATAGATAGACCGATATAAATTAGATCCTGTTGGCTGATTATTTTGTTCAGATCTTCGATATCATTGCTGATTTTCTGTGTAGCAATTCTATCAGTTGCTGAGAGGAGAATTTTTAAGTCCTCAACTATAGTTAAGAAACGGTATATTTCTCCCTTTAGGTTTATTAGATTTGGGTTCAGTATATTGAGACTCTCTTACATATACATTTAAATCATTAAAACTTCTTGATAGATCATTTTATCATTTTGTAATGCCCTTCTTTGTCCCTAGTAATTTTCTTTGCTCTGAAGTCTATTTATGTGATGAAGTAAAACCACTCCTGTCTTTTTTTTAAGTGAATATTTGCATGGGTATTTTCCCCATCCTTTTATTTTTAACCTACACATGTTGTAACATTTGAAATGAGTTTCTTTTATTTTTTTTTAAATTTTTTTTCAACATTTATTTATTTTGGGGACAGAGAGAGACAGAGCATGAACGGGGGAGGGGCAGAGAGAGAGGGAGACACAGAATCGGAAACAGGCTCCAGGCTCTGAGCCATCAGCCCAGAGCCTGACGCGGGGCTCGAACTCACGGACCGTGAGATCATGACCTGGCTGAAGTCGGACGCTTAACCAACTGCGCCACCCAGGCGCCCCAAAATGAGTTTCTTTTAAATAGCATATAATTCAGTCATATTTTCTCATTGACTCTGCTGATCTGTCTTTTAATTTGTGTGCTTCCAGTACTCATATTTAAATAATTATTGATATGTAAGAGCTTAATTCTGTCATTTAATTATTTGTTTTCTGTTTTCTGTTAGAATCCTTGTGGGATTTTGAATAATTTTAAGGTTTCCATCTTGATTTATTTATTGAGTATATCTCTGTTTAGTTTTCTTGGTGCTGTAGATATTACAGTATACACATGTAACTTATCACACTTTAGTGGTATCCATATTTTACTGTTTTGAGTGAATTGTCTAAATCTTAGTTTCATTTATATCTCTTTACCTTCCCCACTTTTAAATATGATCATCTCAAGTATTATACGGTGTTAAAATTTTCATTTCATCATCAAATATGATTCATAAAACATGAGAAGAATAGTTTATTGTATGTACCCATATTTTGGCTCTTTCTGTTGTTTGTCCTTCCTCATGCTGCAAGATATTTCTTTTACCATTTTTCTTTTCTGTTTGAAGAATATCTTTCAGCCATGTTTAAGGGTAAATCTGCTAGTTACAAATCTTTTAGTTTGTTTTATCTCAGAATGTTTTTATTTCCCCTTTCTAAAGGATAGTTTTTCTGGGTAGAGAATTTACAGTTGACATTTCCTTTCCTTCAGTCTTTCCACAGTGTGCTGCTTCATCTTGGCCCTCACATTTCCAGGTGAGAAATTTGTTGTAATTTTGAATTGGCATTACCCCATAGGTATTGTGGTATTTTTCTCAAGCTGCTTTCATTTTTTTCTTTCTCTAAATTTCAGAAATTTAATTACAATGTGTCTTGCTGTAGATTTCTATAAATTTATCTTATCTGGAAATTTCTTAGTCTTTTGAATCTGTATGTTTATGTCTCCCACCATATCTCGGTCATTTTCAGCATTATTTCTTCAAATACTCCATCAATCCCACACTCTTTCCCCTATCCTTCTGAGATTCCAATAATACAATTTTGGATCTTATGTTATTGTGTCACAAGTTTCTGATACTGAGTTACTTTTTTGGCGGGGGAAGGGCTCTATTTTCTTTCTGTTGATCAGATTGCAAATTCTACTGATTTATCACTGATTCTATTTTCTGTTGCTTACATTCTACTATTAAGAACATTAAGAAAGATTTTTATTTTGGCTAATGTATTTTTAAGTTATTTAATTTCTATTTTGTTCTTTTTTGTAACTATTTTTCCCTGAAATTTTCTATTTTTCCTTTGCTTTAAGAGAGTTTGATATTGCTTACTGACACATTTTTATGATGACTGCTTTAAATACTTGTCAGATAATTCAAACATTTGTTTCACTCTGGATTTGGCATCAGTTGATTGTCTTTTCTCATTTAGGTTGTGATTCTTCTGGTCCTTGGTATAATGTGTGATTTTCTTATTGTATTTTTGACATTAATGTAAATTAAATTTATTTTGGACAAAATGTAAATTAAAACACCTTCCTCAATCAAAATGTAGATGGTAGTATTTGAAAGTGACTTAAAGGGTTTTAAGGGTTTTTTTTTTAACTTGTTTTATTTTTTTAGTTTTTTAAATTTACATCCAAATTAGTTAGCAGATAGTGCAACAATGATTTCAGGAGTAGATTCCTTAGAGCCTCTTACCCATTTAGTCCATCCCCCCTCCCACAACCCCTCCCGTAACCCTCAGTTTGTTCTCCATGTTTATGACTCTCTTCTGTTTTGTCCCCCTCCCTGTTTGTATATTATTTTTGTTTCCCTCCCTTATGTTCATCTGTTTTGTCTCTTAAAGTCTTCATATGTGTGAAGTCACATGATTTTTGTCTCTCTCTGACTAATTTCACTTAGCATAATACCCTCCAGCTCCATCCACGAAGTTGCAAATGACAAGATTTCATTCTCTTTGATTGCCAAGTACCAAGTAATAATCCATTGTATATATATACCACATCTTCTTTATCCATTCATCTATCGATGGACATTTGGGCTCTTTCCATACTTTGGCTATTGTTGGTAGCACTGCTATAAACATGGGGGTGCATGTGTCCCTTTGAAACAGCACACCTGTATCCCATGGATAAATGCACGGGACTGCATTTACTGGGTCGTAGGGTAGTTCTATTTTTAATTTTTCGAGGAACCTCCATACTGTTTTCCAGAGTGGCTGCACCAGCTTGCATTCCCACCAACAATGCAAAAGAGATCCTCTTTCTCTGCATCCTCACCAATATCTGTTGTTGCCTGAGTTGTTAATGTTAGCCATTCTGACAGGTGTAAGGTGGTATCTCATTGGGGTTTTGGTTTGTATTTCCCTGATGGTGAGTGATGTTGAGCATTTTTTCATGTGTCGGCTGGCCATCTGGATGTCTCCTTTGGAGAAGTGTCTATTCATGTCTTTTACCCATTTCCTCCCTGGATTATTTGTTTTTTGGGTGTTGAGTTTGATAAGTTCTTCATAGATTTTGGATACTAACCTTTTATCTGATAGGTCAATGCAATATCTTCTCCCATTCTGTCGGTTGCCTTTTAGTTTTGCTGATTGTTTCCTTCACTGTGCAGAAGTTTTTATTTTGATGAGGTCCCAGTAGTTCATTTTTGCTTTTGTTTCCCTTACCTCTGGAGACGTGTTGAGTAAGAAGTTGCTGTGGCCAAGATCAAAGAGGTTTTTGCCTGCTTTCTCCTCGAGGATTTTGATGGTTTTCTGTCTTACATTGAGGTCTTTCATCCATTTTGAGTTTATTTTTGTGTATGCTATAAGAAAGTGGTCCAGGTTCATTCTTCTACATGTCACTGTCCAGTTTCCCAGCACCACTTGCTGAAAAGACTGTCTTTATTCCATTGGATATTCTTTCCTGCTTCGTCAAAGATTAGTTGGCCATACGTCTGTGGGTCCATTTCGGGGTTTTCTATTCTGTTCCATTGAGCTGAGTGTCTGTTCTTGTGCCAGTACCATACTGTCTTGATGATTACAGCTTTGTAGTACAGCTTGAAGTCTGGGATTGTGATGCCTCCTGCTTTGGTTTTCTTTTTCAAGATCACTTTGGCTATTCAGGGTCTTTTGTGGTTCCATACAAGTTTTAGGATTATTTGTTCTAGCTCTGTAAAGAATGCTGATGTTATTTTTATAGGGATTGCATTGAATATGTAGATTGCTTTGGGTAGTATCGACATTTTAACAATATTTGTTCTTCCTATCCAGGAGCATGTAATCTTTTCCATTTTTTTGTGTGTCTTCTCCAATTTCTTTCATAACTGTTCTATAGTGTTCAGTGTATAGATTTTTCACCTCTTTAGTTAGATTTATTCCTAGGTTGTTTATGGTTTTTTTGTGCAACTGTAAATGGGATCGATTCCTTGATTTCTCTTTCTGTCTCTTCATTAGTGGTGTATAGGAATGCAACAGATTTCTGTGCATTGATTTTATATCTTGCAACTTTGCTGAATTCATGAATCAATTCTAGCAGTTTTTTTGTGGAATCTTTTGGATTTTCCATATAGAGTATCATGTCATCTGCGAAGGTGAAAGTTTGATATCCTCCTGGCCAATTTGGATGCCTTTTATTTCTTTGTGTTGTCTGATTGCAGAGGCTAAGACTCCCAATACTATGTTGAATAACAGTGGCAAGAGTGGACATCCCTGTTTTGTTCCTGACCTTAGGGGGAAATCTCTCAGTTTTTCCCCATTGAGGATGATATCAGCGTTGGGTCACTTGTATATCGCTTTTATCATCTCGAGGTATGTTCCTTCTATCCCTACTTTCCTGACAGTTTTTATCAAGAAAGGATGCTGTATTTTGTCAAATGCTTTCTCTGAATCTATTGAGGGGATCATATGGTTCTTGTCCTTTCTTTTATTGATGTGATGAAGCACGTTAATTGTTTTGTGGACATTGAACCAGCCTTGCATCCCAGGTATAAATCCCACTTGGTCGTGGCGTATAATTTTTTTAATGTATTGTTGGATCCGATTGGCTAACATCTTGTTGAGGATTTTTGCATCCATTTTCATCAGGGAAATTGGTCTATAGTTCTCCTTTTTAGTATGGTTTCTGTGTGGTTTTAGAATCAAGGTAATGCTGGCTTCATAGAAAGAGTTTGGAAGTTTTCCTTCCATTTGTGTTTTTTGGAACACCTTCAAGAGAATAGGTTTTAACTTTTCCTTAAATGTTTGGTAGGATTCTCCTGGAAAGCCCTCTGCCCTGGACTCTTGGTTTTTTTTGGCAGATTTTTTGATTACTAATTCGATTTCCTTACTGGTTATGGGTCTGTTCAAATTTTCTATTTCTTCCTGTTTCAGTTTTGGTACTGTATATGTTTTCTAGGAATTTTTCTATTTCTTCCAGATTGCCCATTTTATTGACATATAATTGCTCATAATATTCTCTTATTATTGTTTTTATTTCAGTTGTGTTGGTTGTGATCTCTCCTCTTTCATTCTTGATTTTATTTATTTGGGTCCTTTCCTTTTTCTTTTTGATCAAACTGGCTAGTGGTTTATCAATGTTGTTAATTTTTTCAAAGAACCAGCTTCTGGTTTCATTGTTCTGTTCTAGTGGTTTTTTTTTTTTTTTTTTTTGGTTTTGATAGCATTAATTTTTGCTCTAATCTTTATTATTTCCTGTCTTCTGCTGGTTTTGGGTTTTATTTGCTTTTCTTTTTCCAGCTCCTTAAGGTGTAAGGTTAGATTGTGTATCTGAGATCTTTCTTCCTTCTTTAGGAAGGCCTGGATTGCTATATACTTTCCTCTTATGACCACCTTTGCTGTGTCCCAGGGGTTTGTGTTGTGGTGTTATCATTTTCACTGACTTCCATATGCTTTTTAATTTCCTCTTTAACTGCTTGGTTAGCCCATTCATTCTTTACTAGGATGTTCTTCAGTCTCCAAGTATTTGTTACTTTTCCAAATTTTTTCTTGTGGTTGATTTTGACTTTCATAGCACTGTGGTCTGAAAATATGCAGATGATCTCGATCTGGTATGGTATGATCTCGATCTTTTTGTACTTGCTGAGGGCTGATTTGTGTCCCAGTATATGGTCTATTCTGGAGAATGTCCCAGGTGCACTGGAGAAGAATGTATATTTTGCTGCTTTAGGATGAAATTTTCTGAATATATCTGTTAAACCCATCTGGTCCATTGTGTCACTCAAAGCCATTTTCCTTGTTGATTTTTTGCTTAGATGATCTGTCCATTGCTGTGAGTGGGGTGTTGAAGTCTCTTACTATTGTGGTATTACTATCGGTGAGTTTCTTTGTTTGTGATTAATTGGTTTATATATTTGGGTGCTTTCACACTTGGCACATAAATGTTTACAATTGTTAGGTCTTCTTGGTGGATAGACCCCTTGATTATGATATAACGTCCTTCTTCATCTCTTGATACAATCTTTATTTTAAAGTCTAGATTGTCTGATATAAGTATGGCTACTCCAGCTTTCTTTTGTTGACCATTAGCATAATGGTTCTCCATCCCCTTATTTTATAGATGGTTCTCCATCCCCTTATTTTCAATCTGAAGGTGTCTTTAGGTCTAAAGTGGGTCTCTTGTAAACAGCATATAGATGGATCTTGTTTTCTTATCCATTCTGTTACCCTATGTCTTTTGATTGGAACATTGAGTCCATTGACATTTCGAGTGAGTACTGATAGATAGGAATTTATTGCCATTATGATGCTTATAGAGTTGGAGTTTCTGGTGGTGTTCTCTGGTCCTTTCTAATCTTTGTGGCTTTTGATATATATATATATATATATTCATCTTTTCTCCCCTCAGAGAGTCCCCCTTAAAATTTCTTGCAGGGCTGGTTTAGTGGTCACAAACTCCTTCAGTTTTTATTTGTCTGGGAAACTTTTGATGTCTCCTTCTATTTTGAATGACAGCCTTTCTGGATAAAGCATTCTCGGCTGCCTATGTTTCTGATTCAGCACATTGAATATATCCTGCCACTCCTTTCTGGCCTGCCAAGTTCTGTGCATAGGTCTGCTGCAAACCTGATCTGTCTTCTCTTGTAGGTGAGAGCCTTTTTCCCCCTTGCTGCTTTCATAATTCTCTCCTTGCCTGAGTATTTTGTGAATTTGACTATGATATGCCTTGTGGATGGTCGTTTTTTGTTGAATCTAATGGGGGTCCTCTGTGCTTCCTGGATTTTGATGTCTGTGTTTTTCCCCAGGTTAGGAAAGTTTTTCGCTATGATTTGCTCACATAACACTTCTACCCCTATTTCTTTCTCTTCCTCTTCTGCGACCCCTATAATTCTGATGTTGTTCCTTTTTAATGAGTCACTGATTTCTCTACTTGTTAAATCGTGCTCTTTTGCCTTAATCTCCCTCTTTTTTTCTGCTTCATTATTCTCTATAAGTTTTTCCTCTATATAGCTGATTCTCTGTTCTGCCTCATCCATCCTTGCTGCCATTGCATCCATCTGTGATTGCAGCTCTGTTATAGCATTTTTAATTTCATTCTCACTATTTTTTACTTCTTTTATCTCTGCAGGAAGGGGTTCTAATCTATTTTTGACTCCAGCTAGTATTCTTATCGTGATTCTAAATTCTGGTTCAGACATTGTGCTTGTAACTGTGTTGGTTAAATCTCTGCTGTCATTTCTTTATGCTTTTTTTTTGAGATGAATTCCTTCATTTGGTCATTTTGAAGGAAGAAAATGAATTAATGAGGTAGAAAATTTTAAATTAAAAAATTAAAATTAAAAAAATATTAAAATTAAAAAATCACACACACACACAGACACACACACACACACACACATCTAATAAATGGTACTAAATCCTATATGTGTTTTGGTCTGGGTGTTGAAAGTGGTTTGACATATTAGGGAAAAAAAGCGGGGGAGAAAAAGGAAATCATTTGGGAATTTGAAAAAATGAATACACTGAAGTAAACTAAAATGAGATGATGGGAGTAAAATAGAATTTGAAAAAAATTACACAAAGTAAAGAATATAGTAGAAAAACATTTAAAGAAAAGTATTTTTAATAAAAATTAAAAATAAAAATGCAAACTTTCTCTTTCTGTATTCAAGAAAAGAAACAAAAAAAAGAAAAAAAAGAAATCTTTTGTTAATTTTAAAGAGTCAATAAACTGTAGTAGACTAAAATAAAATGATAGAAGTAAAATATAATTTGAAAAAATTTATATAAAAGCAAAAAAGATAGGAAAAAATGAAAGGAAAATATTTAATAGAAATTAAAAGTAAAAATGAAGTTTTTCTTTCTGCATTCAAGAAAAAGAAAAGAAACGAAAAAGAGAAAAAAGAAAAAGGAAAAAGAAAAAAAGGAAATTATTTGAAAATTTGAAAAGGTGAATACACTGAAGTAGACTAATATAAAATGATAGAAATAAGATAGAATTTGAAAAAATTTACACAAAAGTAAAAAATATAGTAAAAAAATTACAGAAAAATATTTTCAATAAAAGTTGAAAATAAAAATGAATTTTTTCTCTTTCTGTATTCATGAAAAAGAAAAATAGTATAAAGAGAAAAAAAAAGAAAATTGAATAGATGGACCTGCTAACAGATTGAAATAGGACTGATATTACTTTGTTTTCCCCTAAAAGACTATGTAGCGCTTTATAGTCCAAAAAGTATGTAGGCAGTGAGACTTGTGTTCTTAAAGAATGAGGTTGGCCCATTTGGGCGGGCTCAGTGTAAAGGCTCCTTTCTCCAGTAGATGGCGCTGCTAGCCTACTGGGATGGATTGTTGTGGCACTTTTAGGTGCGTATGCGCATGTGTGGGTGCGGTGAAAATGGCGCCACCCAGCTACCCAGTCTGTTCTCCCGGATCAGCAATTGATCGTGCACCCGTCCTCTGCCTTAAACTCTCCTCCACTCCCTGCTTTTTCACTCTCCGTGACCAGGCCCCAGACAGTACCTCTCTCCCGAGTTTTGTCTCAGATTCGGCTGTTTTTCCCAGCCCCTTAATTCTGAAGGACTGAGGGTTTGACCCATTCCATCCCTCTGTGGGAGGGTCTCACCGAACAATGGCCGAATGCCGGCTGCACCCAGGAATGCTTGCGGGACCCTGCTGTTGCCAGTGCCCCAAGACTGTGGCCAGGTGCCAGCACGCCTCAGAAAAAGTTTGCGAGATGGTGTAGCAGCAGCGTTTCAGGGATTATGGAAAATCACAATACACATCTGGCACCAGGCTTCACCCTTAATGACCTTGTTCCAGCACCAGCGAATATGGCCATTCTCTGGGATCTGCTGGGACCAGGTGGCTTCAACAGTCTCTACCAAGTGTCCTTCCAGCAGTGGAACTGCTTTTCCCTGTGTGGCCCAAGAATCTCCCAGACACCACTCTATTCCTGGGGATTCGCCCTTCCCACCAGAGCACCGCCTGGTATGGAGCTGCGGAGTTGCAGCCTTTCTGCTCCCCTTGTTTACAGTCTTAATGGAATTTAACCCTATCCTTTCTCCTTTTTCCTTTTTTAGTTTAGTCCCTGAGGCTGTTTCCAACTTCCCACTTTCTCTCCAGCTGCTTTTGGGGAGGGGTGCTTTTCCGTGTTCTCCACCCCCCCCACCCCAAGTCTCTGTCCTGTCTCTGCTTGCAAAAGCGGCTCCCTGCCCACGGCCAGCTTCTCTCTTCCAAAGTTCATCTCTCTGTGCCACGTATCTGCTGAATTCTGTGGTTCAGGTTGTGCAGATTGTTGTGTTAATCCTCCAATAAGTTTTCTAGGTGTGTAGGATGGTTTAGTGTTGGTCTGGCTGTATTTCATGGATAAGAGACACACAAAAACTTCCATGCTTTTCCGCCATCTTGGCTCCTCCCCCGAAAGTGTTTTAAGTTTAAAAGTGTTGCAACTTTTAAAACAAATGCAATTTGAGATTAGCATTTCATATTATTGAAACATTATCATGTTGTGCTTGGGAATACTTAAAAGAATAAGAAGAATGTCAGGTATTCTGGAAAGAGAACTTAGGAGGTAAAATGGAGAAGGTACAATCGACCAGTCTTTTGAGAGATTCCAATCCAGTTTATACAATTGAGCATAGAGCATTTTCACTTTGAGGATAATTTCACAGTCCTGCTAAACCCATTTTGTCTAAAGCAGACCTCTTTACACACAACTTGGTTCCCCTGCCTTCTGATTCTTATACATATCCCAGCAAACTGCTTTCTTCCCAGATGGCCTACCTTCTTCTAATCTCACGGTCATCCTTAGGGCTCCCCTCACTCTCTTCCTGTCTGCATAGCAACTACAAAATCTTTTTCTATAACTCCCAATATTTTTTAAATCATCCACTTCCTTCCACTCTCCTATCACTACCTAAATTAGACTGCCCTCATTCTCTCGTCTATTTTTATACAATAAACTCTTGACTGACATTTCAACATCGATGATCAACTGGCAAAAACATACATCTTGTTACTGCTATGTTAAAATTCCTCCATTGGCCAAGAAACGCCCTTAAGATGAATACATATTATTGAACATGGCATAATTATTTTTATTATTAGACCTATGTCATCTACTTTTCAATCTGATTCTTATAATCTTGCTAGTCTGCCTTTTGCCTCTCAGCAAGAATTTTTCATCAGGACTACTAACCTATAGGGATTCCTGGAAAAAAGCAATGAACCTTCACCTTGGAGCTTTGTTACATGTTTCCCCTGTCTGGAGCCCCTCCTACTGCCCTTCATCCTCTCCTACATCCCTTCAGAAACTTTGATGCATTCTCATATTAGACAACACAACAATATGCTTCTCCAGGCAAAGCTGGGTGTGGATAATCTGTTATGTGCTCTCACAGTAACTTAACCTCCCATCCAACTGTCTTGTTGGGTGCCTAGGTGGCTCAGTCGGTTAAGTGTCTGACTCTTGATTTCAGCTCAGGTCATGACCTCACAGTGTGTGGGTTTGAGTCCCACATCCAGCTTTGCACTGTCAGCACAAAGCCTGCTTGGCATTCTCATTCTCTCTTCCTTTCTGCTCCTCCCCACTCATTCTCTCTCTCTCAACATAAATAAATAAACTTAAAAGAACTGTCTTGCAATTGCCTGTCTACTGGCGGGGTGCCTGACCAGAAAACAACCCCCTCAAGATCCAGGCTCAAATCTCACTTGTATCTTTCATATCTGAGACAGTACTACATATTTACTAGACACTTGATGAAAATGTCTGAAATAAATAAATGACATGGTAAGTATCAAATTTGCTGTGCAGCCTGAAGTTCTCCCACTCTTTAGTACACAAATAGGCATAGTGGGCTTTAAGCAAGATGGAGGTGTAATGTGTAGAGAGGAATGATAGTGTGGGGAAAAAAAATCACAGGAAAGTTGGGAGAGGGGATGTCTCTGATTGACTGAATAAAAATGACCTTCCCAGGTACTCTAAGTAAAATAAAATCCTTCTCCTTTACTGAACTGCATAGAGATGTTATGTTTTGAAAATAAGCTAAATATGGCACAAAAACAGACACATAGACCAATGGAATAGAATAGAAACCCCAGAACTAGACCCACAAACGTATGGCCAACTCATCTTTGACAAAGCAGGAAAGAACATCCAATGGAAAAAAGACAGCCTCTTTAACAAATGGTGCTGGGAGAACTGGACAGCAACATGCAGAAGGTTGAAACTAGACCACTTTCTCACACCATTCACAAAAATAAACTCAAAATGGATAAAGGACCTGAATGTGAGACAGGAAACCATCAAAACCTTAGAGGAGAAAGCAGGAAAAGACCTCTCTGACCTCAGCCGTAGCAATCTCTTACTCGACACATCCCCAAAGGCAAGGGAATTAAAAGCAAAAGTGAATTACTGGGACCTTATGAAGATAAAAAGCTTCTGCACAGCAAAGGAAACAACCAACAAAACTAAAAGGCAACCAACGGAATGGGAAAAGATATTCGCAAATGACATATCGGACAAAGGGCTAGTATCCAAAATCTATAAAGAGCTCACCAAACTCCACACCCGAAAAACAAATAACCCAGTGAAGAAATGGGCACAAAACATGAATAGACACTTCTCTAAAGAAGACATCCGGATGGCCAACAGGCACATGAAAAGATGTTCAGCGTCGCTCCTTATCAGGGAAATACAAATCAAAACCACACTCAGGTATCACCTCACGCCAGTCAGAGTGGCCAAAATGAACAAATCAGGAGACTATAGATGCTGGAGACGATGTGGAGAAACGGGAACCCTCTTGCACTGTTGGTGGGAATGCAAAGTGGTGCAGCCGCTCTGGAAAGCAGTGTGGAGGTTCCTCAGAAAATTAAAAATAGACCTACCCTATGACCCAGCAATAGCACTGCTAGGAATTTATCCAAGGGATACAGGAGTACTGATGCATAGGGCCACTTGTACCCCAATGTTCTTAGCAGCACTCTCAACAATAGCCAAATTATGGAAAGAGCCTAAATGTCCATCAACTGATGAATGGATAAAGAAATTGTGGTTTATATACACAAAGGAATATTACGTGGCAATGAGAAAAAATGAAATATGGCCTTTTGTAGCAACGTGGATGGAACTGGAGAGTGTGATGCTAAGTGAAATAAGCCATACAGAGAAAGACAGATGCCATATGGTTTCACTCTTATGTGGATCCTGAGAAACTTAACAGGAACCCATGGGGGAGGGGAAGGAAAAAAAAAAAGAGGTTAGAATGGGAGAGAGCCAAAGCATAAGAGACTGTTAAAAACTGAGAACAAACTGAGGGTTGATGGGGGGTGGGAGGGAGGAGAGGGTGGGTGATGGGTATTGAGGAGGGCACCTTTTGGGATGAGCACTGGGTGTTGTATGGAAACCAATTTGTCAATAAATTTCATAAAAAAAAAGAAAAAGAAAATAAGCTAAATACAATTTCAGAAAGGAAGGATTAAAGGAAGGTTTCCAAATATAAAGGGTAGTCTGTGGAGACTGAGAGTTCATGGAGATTATTGCATAACTATCAGGTAGGTGAGTTACAATCACACTGAAACCAAGTGAAAAGAGTTGACAGATCTGTAGTCACTGCAAAGGAGATAAATGACACTCATAAGCTCAAAATTTAGTTGTATATTAGTAAAAAAATAAGCCAAAGAGTTACTGTATTAAGATTTAATATAAATTGTTATGAATAATTTTGATTAAAATTTATTTTATAAAGTTTTGGTTATGCTATAATTATAAGCTATGTACATGGATGTATTATTTCATGTAACAAATTACTTTTGGCATAAACATGTTGTATCAGTCAGTATAGGTGATGTTATATTGCAATAACAAAAACGCAAACAGTTTAGTGGCTTTCCTATTGAAGGTTTATTTATTGCTTAATGCTTAATTAAGCATTATAATCCATGATTAAAACAACAGAGAGAAATCATTTTTTGGCTCTCAAAGCTTTCTTTTGAAATGACTGTTGTCATTGCCAACTCCTATTTCTTTGGCCAGAGAAAATCATGAAATCTACCCAACTTCAAAAGACATGGGAAAGTGAGATCTTACCAAATGCCTGCATGGAGAAACAAATAGATTATTTTTGAACCGTTCTAATGATAGCTTTGAGTGGATTACAGAAGTAGGGTAGTGAAAAATCTTACTCTGGGCCCTCTAATCAAGAAAATCATACTAAGAATGTAGAACAGAGAAGGGAATATAATCTTTGAGAAGTGGAATAAAATGCCAATGTGAAACAAATAGTTATTGGCAGAGGTATAGCTGGATTTTAGTTTCAAAATCCTTTCATATTTTTAGTAGTATAATCTACTGCCTCCACTTTCACAGACTTTCAAAAAAGGATCAGTGAATTTCATATTCTTGTGTCAGTCTATAATTTTGTTTTGTGTCCCTCAATACTCCCCTCACCAAAAAGTTGTTAGAAGAAAGGCATGGATTAAAGGATACCTTGTATATCAAACCACTTTGGTTTCATAGGTATAGCATTATTATTATATTTACGAAAACTTCAGTGACCTTTAGTGAGTACATTTTTTAGATCAGTATTAAAGAAAACAGCATCTTTCTGCCCCCCTGGAAACAGATTTTCTCAAACTGTTTAGTTAAGATGGACCAACATTATGACAAGTAAAAGATTTCTAACTAAAAGAATGATTTATAAAAACAATCAAATAAATTATGCATGACTCATCTTCTGCATTATCAATGGAGTGGAAGGTTAGCATCATCCCACAACTTCTCCTATTAATCCCCAGGCTGAGATGGTGAGAAAACCATCTGCTTGAACAATGAATCAGGAGCAACTACACTCAGGATTCTATCTAACATTATAAATTTTAGGAGTAAAAGATAGGATTATGCAACCCGAAAAAATATCACTTGTGCATTTAGAAAATAATGCCACATACTGGGAATATCCACACTTGCTATACCCCCTTTTATTCCAAAAATGCTTGGAAGAGATTTAACTATGATACTTAATCAATCACAATTTGCTAATGATATCAAAGTGGCAGATTCAAGTGCACTTTAGATCATTTGAAAAGCCTTTTATTTTTCATGTATTCCTTTTGTCTGCTGTAAAATAACCTTTAAAGCTCTGTCTCAACCCTCTCTTCAGAGCAAAGACAGAGACTAATCACAAATGGGAACTGATTGCTGTTCACCAAACTTGAAATAAAATGCAGAACTAAAGCTTTATATGCAGAAAAGATAGAGTCCTCTTATCTCATATTGAATATGATTGCTGCCTCTCTTCCCACCCTTTGACATTCATTTCCATATTAAGGACATCTTTACAGAGAGGGAAAGGGAGTATAGATTTAAATTTGAGAGTCATATTAGTTCTACCAAATAGTTCTTTAATTTTTGTTTGTTTTACCTGATTTAACTGGTCTCCATATGTCTCTTCTTTCTCTAACTTTTCTTAGAAATTGTAGCATTGGCATGGTCTCCACCTGAAAATAATTTAACTTCTTGGATTGTTTATGAAAAAAAAAACTTATCTAATTACCCATTGCTGAGTTTCTTGCTACTTTTCAGAAATACATACGTACAGGACCCTGTGCTTACTGTCCATATCAGAGATTGCACATAGGTTTCCTTTGGGTTAGTTCATGCCCACCAGAGCTTTTATTTGTGTGTGTGTGTGTTCCAGGCATACATACTAAACTAACTTAATTATCCAGATTTTTGGTTTCTCTTGAACACAATCAAAGTATCCGGTATTCTGTCAGTGAAATTGCTTTTCTTCTGTAAAAGCTACCCTCTTGTGTGTTGCTGTTTTCCTCTACATAACTGTTTTATCCATGAGTGTGTTCTTTCTAATTTCTATAAGCATTTTGGTATGTTACTCCTGCTCTATAAAAATAACATTACTTGTTCATCAATTGTATTCTCACCTGTGATTCATACATTGAATCTCTGAGCCCCCAAACCTTATAATGTGACTATATTTAGAGATATAGGGCCCTTACAAAGGTGATTGCATTAAAATGAAGCTATTAGAATGGGCTATAATCCAATCTGGCTGGTGTGTTTATGGGAAGAGAAAATTTGGACATACAGACACCACAGGCAGATATGCACAGAGAGACAACTATGTGAAAAGGAAGCAAATAGGTAATCATCTGCAAGCCAATGAGAGAAGCGCAAAATGAACCAACCTGCCAACACCTTGATCTTGGACTTCAAGCTTCCAGAACTATGAGAAAATAAGCTTCTGTTGTTTAAGCTATCCACTTTCAGAAAACTTGTTATGCCATCTCTAGCAAAGTAATACAGTCTATGTCAGAAAAAAAATAGTTGAATAGTTTTTCACCAATCTGGATAATCAGGATTTTGTTCCTCACCCAATTAGAATGGTATATGCTAACATTCAGAATACGATGTTCTTACAAATACCTATGAGGGCTCTTTGGAAGCACCATGAAAGCTTAGGCCATTAGCCTTTCAGAGACCCAAAGGTGAAGAGAAAGGATAGGTGTGCCTTGTTTAATAGCAAAGCCAGGACAGATAATTGAAAGATGGATTTCAAACATGAGTCTCAAAGCAACAGTCACAAGGAATGAAGGCACTAATTTGCTGTAGAGCTGCCTCTCATGGACAACTGCATACTAGTACTTCAGAAGGAATAACTTCTTATGAATGCACAAAATGAAGTAATTCCCCTGAGGAGTTCTTCAGAGAATGACAGCCAGTTGAGAAACATAGAGGAAAATTGCAACTAACCAGCATTTAGATAGTACAGGTGAAACAGTTCTGATTCCCTAGCCCCTTACCCTTCTCTCTTCCGTCTCCGACTAGGGGTTGCTGGGACTAGTACTATCAGCATTTTTTTTCCAATTTGTCCAATCTATTCTAACACTCAATATATCTGGGCACTGCCTAGTATGAACACTCCCTCCCACTTCATCTAACCTCTTCCTTGTTCTCATTCTCAAACCACTCCATACTTTCTCTCCTTTAACAATTTTTCCTGTTTCTCTTTTGCAAAAACTTTCTATTCTCTGAAATAGCATACCCCAGAAAGTCAACTTAACAGAGCTGGCTACATAATATGTGGGGACCTGTGTCAAAATGGGAGCCAAAAATGGGCCCCAAAAATGGAGCCCCTTGCTTAAGAAGCAGAGGAAAAGTACAGTAAAAAGTATTAAAATATAAGGTTTTGCCTTAAAAAAATTTATTATACATTTACCAACAATTGATACATGTGGGAGCACCTGGGTGGCTCAGTTGTTTGAGTGTCCGACTCTTGATTTCGGCTCAGGTGATGATTGGGAGGTCATGGGATTGAGCCCTGCATCGGGCTCTGCACTAAATGTGGAGCCTGCTTGAAATTCTCTCCTCCTCCTTCTGACCCACTCCCCCCTCTCATGTTCTCTCTCTCTCTCACTTTCTCTAAAATAAAAATTTTTAGATTTTGATGATACGATTTTTTTGGCTTACTTTTCAGAAAATTTGTATATTTGGCCATCAACTCATTTTCAATTAACATAATTAAAGATGACTTTAGTTAATCTTGGCAAACGCAAGTTTGCAAATAATTTTTAATATTTTTTTATTTTGAGAAAGATCTTTCTGCTAATACAACTGTTACTAGAACTGTTTTTAGTATTTCATAGGATTTGAAAATATTGGTATAAATTTCAGATACATTATTTTGAAATATAAATTTTAGTGTATCCAGGCTGATAATTTTTGAGAAACAGTTTTTTAGAGACAGTTAACACTTTATATAAATCAGTTTCATATGTCTTTTATAACTAATAATATAAATCTAATATAATTCATATATAAATATATATTTTGAATGTAAACTTATACAATAGCATTTTGATGTTTTTGCTGTCATTTCCTGTAACTACTGGTTATTATACAAGGCACAAGAATGGCTTCATGACTTGTAAATAATTCAAAATTTTAAAATACCAGTCCATGTATTTTATTTTTTTATTTTATTTTTTTATTTTATTTTATTTTTTTCAATATATGAAGTTTATTGTCAAATTGGTTTTCATACAACACCCAGTGCTCATCCCAAAAGGTGCCCTCCTCAATACCCATCACCCACCCTCCCCTCCCTCCCACCCCCCATCAACCCTCAGTTTGTTCTCACTTTTTAAGAGTCTCTTATGCTTTGGCTCTCTTCCACTCTAACCTCTTTTGTTTTTTTCCTTCCCCTCCCCCATGGGCTTCTGTTAAGTTTCTCAGGGTCCACATAACAGTGAAAACATATGGTATCTGCCTTTCTCTGTATGGTTTATTTCACTTAGCATCACACTCTCCAGTTCCATCCACATTGCTACAAAGGGCCATATTTCATTCTTTCTCATTGCCACGTAGTACTCCATTGTGGATATAAACCACAATTTTTTTATCCATTCATCAGTTGATGGACATTTAGGCTCTTTCCATAATTTGGCTATTGTTGAGAGTGCTGCTATAAACATTGGGGTACAAGTGCCCCTATGCATCAGTACTCCTGTATCCTTTGGGTAAATTCCTAGCAGTGCTATTGCTGGGTCATAAGGTAGGTCTATTTTTCATTTTTTGAGGAACCTCCACACTGTTTTCCAGAGTCCAGTCCATGTGTTTTATACCTATGACTTCAATTACAAGAAAACAAATAATTTCAAAATTTCCTTCTTAATTAGTAACTGATTCATCCAAAGTTTGGTCTGAAAATATTTCTTTTCTGTCATGTGGTCATTTTAAATTTAATTTCTTTTTTTTTAATTTTTTTTCAACGTTTATTTATTTTTGGGACAGAGAGAGACAGAGCATAAACAGGGGAGGGGCAGAGAGAGAGAGAGACACAG
Source organism: Prionailurus viverrinus (assembly GCF_022837055.1). Lineage (NCBI taxonomy): Eukaryota > Metazoa > Chordata > Mammalia > Carnivora > Felidae > Prionailurus > Prionailurus viverrinus. The sequence goes on from NC_062568.1 coordinate 80,122,441, forward strand.
AATCGGAAACAGGCTCCAGGCTCTGAGCCATCAGCCCAGAGCCTGACGCGGGGCTCGAACTCACGGACCGTGAGATCGTGACCTGGCTGAAGTCGGACGCTTAACCGACTGCGCCACCCAGGAGCCCCTAAATTTAATTTCTAATAAAACTGTGGTTATGTGCTTCAAAATATGGCAGCAGTTTTTAAAGCCAGAGATTGTACACTCTGAAAAATTCTAATATCTCTCTTTTGTCCTTTACTGCAGTGTCCTTGTGCACACTTTTCTTTTCTGACAATGCATAGACAATGTTTAGTGTCTGATAACTGACATGGCCCACAAGGGGGCCAGGTCTTTGCTATCTGTGAGATGCTGCAGGCACAGACTCATGGGCTTGGTACTGTCCCATACGAAGCCCTCCTGTCTTCAGCAGCAATGACACCTGCTACCGCCTCCGCTGCTATAGCTACTGTTCCCTTCTGTCCTTGCTTCTGCCAATTCAGACCTTAGTACACATCTGGCCACTCCCTTCAGGCACTGGAGAGACTAGACTAGGTGTGTGTATGTGCCCTGAGGTCCAAGCCAAATACTTAGCACATTATCTTTCTCACAGTCCTGCTTCTCCTAAATTCTTTATCCCATTGACTTGAAACATCATGCATATCCAGTTGTCCAGGCATGTTGTCCAAGCATTCCTTTGATTCTTCTCTCTTACACATCCTCTCTACCAATATCTAAGTTTTCTTATTTCCCATCTTACTGGACTTGTCAGCAGCATTTGACATAATTGCGCACATATATTTGATCAATATCCTCTTTCGTTTGCCTTTTAGGATATTATACTCTCTTATTTTCTCCTCCCACTCACTGGGCATTCCATCTCTTTTGTAGTTTTCTTTTCTTCTCCTAATCTCTTAGTGTTGACATTCCCCACAACTAGGTTCTCAGGTTTCTTCTCTTCTCTATCTGCAGCGAACCCCTTGGCTATTTCATGGCTTTAAATATGATCTCAGTGCTAAAGACCGTCATATTATATCTCTAGTCCAGACATCTTTCCAAAATCCAGATGCCTATATCTTTCTTTGCTTCAATGGTCAGTAAATGTTCCAAACTTCATATGTCCCATATTAAACCTATCTCCCCTAAAGCCTGGTCCATGATCAACCTTCATTGTTCACTTAATTACAAGTCCGCTCTCCTTACTCACAGGCCAAAAAAGGTACCGTTCTCACACTTAATATCCAATCTCTTAGGAAATCCTATTAGCTTGAAGCTTAAAATAAATCCAGTTTCTAGCCATTTCTCACCTTTTCCACTTCCCTCCCACCACCACCCCAGATGTAGCCACCACCACCTCTGGCCAGAATTCCTGCCATCATTTCTTAACAAATTTTTCAGTTCATTCTTGTTCCCCTGCCATCTAGTCTCCCTGAACTGGTCTGTATGAAATGTCTAGACATGAATTTCTAATCATATCATCCCCTGCTCAAAGCCCTTAAATGTTTTTGTTTCCTTCTCAGGGTAAAGTGGATGTACTTAACAATGCTCTACCAGAACTTTAGTGATGTGGGTTCTATTACCATTTTGACTTCTCTGGTCCTCATATTCCTCTAACAGGTCAGGTGTGTTTTTCCTGCCTTAGGTAGGGCCTTCGAGCCACAATTCCCCCTTCTTGCTATTTTGTTCTACCAATTTTTGCATGGCTCACCTTATTCAAGTCTTCTTCCAGCCACCCGTTCTCTGAGTCACCAAGTTTTTTGCTTATTCTAATCTTCCCTTTAGGTCCCATAGTCCATCTTTCTACATTCTCAACATCCTCAGGTAGGTATGGCTGTGATCGACTCTCCTTTAATGACCTTGAGAACTCTGGAAGTGGCAGCTCTTGATAAGTAGCCACTTTTAGTTTAGAGACAGCAAATCTTACTTTTTTGTGGTCTCTTCATATATCTCTAGGAATTTCCTTACAATGCAAAGTGCTGTGTATGTTTCATTCTCTAAGGATAAATTTGTTTTGCAGAAACAGATGACACAGAATGCAAACGAAGACACTGACTACTCTTTTTCTGAACTACGCGTCTTTAGCAGCCTTATAGGGAACCCTCAGGTGCTGTTCGATAGTGGCTCTTATATTTAGGTTCTGATGTGTGAATGATTAAATGGTGGCGATCTTAAATCCTTTTGTCAATTTCTCTTTACCTGTTAATCAACCTTTAAGTTTCTGGAATTCCTCCTTCAGATCAGGCCCCACAAGCATGAAGATACTTTCTGACACAGGATTTTTCTTTGTGAGACATTCGTTGCTGGTATTCACAAGGGTTGTATGTTGATCAGTAATGCCACGTCTCCTTTCCAGAGGACCACTTTTTCATTGATATCCTTATTATAAAAAAAAAAAAAGGTGATTTAATAGCGTCTTTCCAAAATGTTTCAGCTGCAGTATTAGAAGCATTTAATTCATCTTCACACAGTTGCCTAGCTCTCTGTACCTATCTACATCCACAAACTGGGATTGTGCCCCTATGGAATCTATGGAATGGAAACTTTAGCTTGCCTTTTTGCCAAATTCCTCAGCAGTTCAGTATTCGCTGGAGACTTTCGAGCATTCTGGTGGTCTCATCTGGGCAGCAAACAAGGCAGGTTAAGCTCCTTATAGAAAGTGACCAAGCATGTCGACGTGTCTATTACATGATAAACCTCAATAATTATTTTAATTACTTTTTTTACTTATCATTTAACATCTATACTTAAATGTATGGTTGTACTTCTCATACCTTATTATAATTGCCTGCTTACTTATCAGAAACCCTCCACTAAACTATTAGTTTCTTGAGGACAAGGGATATGATAAGTTTACATTCATTCCTCAAGAATCTGTAAGTGAGTGGGTTGATTGAATGAAGCCCATATAAATTAGTCATAGGGTTCTGCGTTACTTGACAATTTCAAGCATTGGGTGGATAATGATTCAGGAAGTTATTATAAAAGGAATTATATCAAATGGCTCAATATCCACCCCTATGCCTTATATCTGTGAATAGCAACAGTGCTACATATCAAAATATGTTTCATATTTTGGACACTGAAGAGCAGAAATTATCAAAAATGATATATTATTTTCAGGATATGAGTTGTCTTAAGGCAAAAGATAGGCTAGTTATTTTAATAAATTTTTCAACAATGATTGAAATAAAAACATTTTTAACGTGTTATCTAGAAATATTAATCTATCACATATTACTTTCTTCAAGTATATTAATGTATCAAACATTACTGTGTAAAAAGAAAAATCAAAGATTACAGATTAATTTAGGAAATATAATTTTATAAGCATGTTTGTATATAAAAACATAAAACTGTAAAAAATCTATAAAAACTTTTTATAAAAACTGTACATAATTATCAATAATTACAGAATTTAAGAAGAGGAACATGGCCATAGCTTCCTAGAGAGAAACATATCAATTTCCTAAGGTATCTTCAGGAGATTTCTCAATTTTATCCTACTGTAGTTGAACAATTTTAAATCCAAGTTTAATTTATGTAAGGTGTGTCTTATTCCCTACTTTCCTAATCTATTCCTTAGATTGTATAAGATGAAAATTTTTGTGATATCAGAACAAATTCATATCAATGTGAGGGTGGAAAAATTTCCCATTTGTGCCATTTTTCCATGAGTTATGAAGAGTGGGGCTCTCCACTTAGAATGCAGTTGGTGAGATGAGGTTCCAGGTTATCCATGTACCACGCAGAAATTTCTGCAATGATAGAAGTGTTTATGGTCCAGTACAGTGGTCAGTAGCCACATGAGACTATTTAACACTTGAAATGTGTCTAGGGCAACTGAGGAACCAAGTTTTTAGTTTAATTTAATTTAATTTAATTTAATTTAATTTAATTTTAACCATATGGTGCCAGTGACTACCATATTGGGCAGTGCAATTCTAGAGAAATCTCTCTTATGTTCTGAATTGGGCCATAAATTAATAGACCTTTCCAATCTATCCCTATATTACATCTGAAAATACATTAACTGGTAGGTTTTCTCACTTACTGAACATGGTGCAAGAGTAATAAAACTCTTTTCAAGATGCCATTTTCATAAATTTGAATTTACTTGGAAAGAATCAGTGATGAAATTTAGATCCATGGAAATTAGGCTGCTTGCATTATAACTCTTCATTATTTGGGCATGCAAAGTGTGACATGATGTAAACCTACATCATTACATGTGCTCATATATTTATATTATGTCATCAGTTTGAATTGTTTATATAAGGGAGACAGCTATTTTAAAAATGCAGATAAAGTAGTGACTAAAACACTCCGTTGGCATCCATTCTATTACTGAACAGGTGCCACCCTGCAATTTCATGACACATAAATGGTGAAAACAAACATGTGTTGGGAAAGAATATGACATAAAATTGATGTTAAAAAAAAAGCATAAGCTACAATACTGGTATTGCTAGAACCAATATTTTCACAGGTGGGAAAAATGTTTACTAGATATCTTAGAACATATTATTGAAATCAAACTTGATGATATTTAAGTTTTGGAAATATATGCACTTTATCTCATTAGCCTCTTAAAGCAGGTGTCATTGAGTGAGTCTACTTTGGAAAGGTAACTTCCAAATGTTACCAATAATATGTATTAATATTGAAAAAATAGAATAGCAGTTATTTTACCATCATTTTATAGTCTATATCTGTAATCATTTTGGATGGTCAAGCAAGTAAATCTAAACCCCAAACAAGTAAAGAAGTCTGGGCACTTACTTCTGGGTCTTTTGTCTTTAGACAGAATAGACAACTTCTGTGATTCTAAATTTTATTTTATTTATTTTATTTTATTTTATTTTATTTATATATTTATTTAATTTTTGTGATCTTAACTTTTAACTTTATGTTCCAAACAGGAATCCTTTTCATGTATATATATAAACAAAACCAATGCCATACTTTGCCACTTAACAATGCATTCTTTAATGAAAGTGGAATTATTTTTAAATATTATATTTTAAAAGACAGAAAAGAAATAGAACCTGAGGGAATCCACATAATGCATATAGTTATTTAACTTCTCATTAGTACCTGTTATAAATACTTTTCTCATTATTTGATGCAATTTAAAATAAAATGCACATAAAATGCAATTGTAAAAAATAAAAATATAAAATGATGAGATTTTAGAAAAATTAAATACTCCAAGAACTTAAATAGTTTTACTGTAATCGAACATGGCAGTTAGCTTAACGTTTGGTAGAAATAAAAATATTAAAAAAAAATAGAAAAGCAAGCCCCAAATGTCACAAACATAGAATAGTATATGGTTATGGTATTATAATGAAAGTGGATGAGTAATTTGACATTTATAATATTGTCCTTTATATTAAAATATACACTACCTTGTGATAATAAAAACGTTGTTTTTCTCAAAACTGAATTCTAAAAGGAATTTGCTAATGACCTATGTGAGTCATATTGAACGACATGATGGGAAATTCCCTCAAAAGTGCTTTTGCAAAAGATGCAAGGACGTATTTCACATGGTCATTTCATTTGGATGTTTTATTCTAGGGAAGTAGGTTAAAGATGTCCAGGTGTATGGATTTCCGGTTCTAAATTGATTTTTCATAAAGCTTGGAAATTAGAGGAGAAATTATTAGTTACTAAGTCTCAGCCATCCTTTTCCAATTATAGATTCTCGAAGCTAGACTTTCAACAGGAAGGTTGCTGGAGCCCAAGACTGAGCAGTAGTAAAGGTGTGGAGTCAAAAGTTGTGCATTAGCAACATTGACAATGAACAATTCCCGTTCTTTGTGTAAACTGTGTGTCATAGCACAGTATTTACTCTGTGTCATGAAAACTCAAGAACCTGAACTATAGTTTATTCAAAAGAGAGAGAAAAAAGTTTTATAAGTGTACAGAAATAGATTGAGAATCCATTCAAAACTGGCTCATATAATCCCCAATTTGTAGTACTGGATCTCCTGGATTCACTGAATAAATTCTCACTTGCCAAGCTAGATTTCCACATCATAGAGCACAGTCTAATTAATCTGGTTAGAAAAAATTGACAGCAAGTATGACTATCCATTTTGACCATTAAATTAATTACGACTACACATTGGAATACCTAACATTTGTGTGGTTCCATAAAGATTTAATTAATATATTATCCCAGGCCAATAATTTGAATGACTACAGTATATGGTAATTATAATCAAATGTCATTCTGCTTACCTTTTCTGTTATTTAACCATTCATCTAAGATTTTCACTATAAAGATAAAAATCTTCTGGGGGGAAAATAAAAATTTCTGGGATAGTATATGTGACTCTATGGACTCTATGGAAGTTTGGCATCAAAAACTGAGGAAATTTATTCATAATTTCCTCATTTGACAAACGCCAGGCTTTAAAATGGTCTTAAAGTTTATTCATCTGCATTTTGTTTATGTTAATATAAATTATGTATTTGAATTTCTGTCTCTTTTGCAACAGGGATAATACTCAAATTCATGAAATTTCCATATATTTAAATTTGGATGTTTATTTCTCTGTGCCTGAATATCATTGGACATATTCTCCTATTATATAATGATTGTGTTGGCTTTCATTTGTTCTTAAGCTTTCTTTCAACTTTAGCTGCAAATTGGAACCAATTGGGAAGCTTTAAAAATTTTTATGCTTTGACTCCCTCTAACCCAAGATTCTGATTTAATTGGTCTCGGGTCATATCTGAGCACCAGTAGTGTGCAAAAGTCTCCCAGTTATTCTTACATATGGCCAAGTTGAGAATTACTGCTCTCAACTGTAAGATTCTTAAGGGTAGGAGCCATGGCTTATTCATCCTTGTATTTGCCTAACACAGTACCTGCCATATGTATTTAATTTCAGAACATATGTTACTGGATATTATCCAATAATAAAAAAAAACCCATTCATGTAGTTAACCTCACAAAGGTATTCCAAGTCTTTTTAAAGAGCCAAAATTTTCTATTCAAAGGACTTTAGGTTTTCCTCTCAGCAGTTTTGATCTTCTTTATTAGCACTAAAATTTATTATTTTTTTCCTTCATGGACAAAACCTAAAACAAGAAAAATATGCTGTCATGTTACCTACATTAAGAAAAACTAAATATTCTGTTTAATTCCTCTTATTAAAAAAAAATTCAGCCTCTCCTTTTCCATGTGATCTTAGTTCCTCATTTTTCAGTATTTACTTTACACTTAAATAAATTACATTCCTAAATGTCATGTATACAAGATTGGCTTGATTTAGAAATAAATTATTCTCTGTACAAGCATTTTAAACCCAACTGACACCTGAACATGATTTTAAATTAGTGGTTTTCAACCAGAGACATGGTAATGTCTGGGGACATTTTTTGGTTGTCACAGCTTGGGGGAAGGGGACTGTCACTGGAATCTAGTGGGTAGAGACAAGGGATACTGCTAAACAACCCACAATGCACTGGACAGCTTTCACAATGAAGAATCATTGACCCAAAATGTCAATAGCACTGAGGTTGAGAAAGAGGTTTCAAATTAAACACAAATGCAAATTAAACATAAGTATTTTAAAATAAATTATATTATTTTTTCATTGTTTCTTTTTATTCTAAAGAAAACTCAATGAAATGAGTTTATGCTTTCCAGAAGTGCTGATATCTTAAGGTATTAGAAATAAAAAATCAAAACATTCTACAGAAATGGAACTGTGGAAGTGTGACAAGAATTTCCACCATTGAAATAAAAATTCACTAGTGGCTTTATATTTCACTCTAGCGAAATGTAAATTTGAAGGCCAGGCTTGTTCTTGGAAGGAAAAAATTCATATATATATATATATATATATATATATACAGGAGTAGACTGCAGAACCATTCAATATTTGTCACCGGTTGTGACATTTGTCATCCAGCTTCTATTTGGAATATGGTACTATTTTCTCTAAGTATTCATTCATTCATTCACTCACAAATCTTCTTACATTGTCCTCATCGTGTCCTGGTTCTTACATTGTCCCTCATGGTCCTGAGATTGGAAACGTCTACTGATTTATCTATCATTAATCAATCTCCTAGCCATAGCCAATCTATAAATTTTCCCATCAGAATTTAATGCTTTAAGTGATATCTCTAGAGTGGATGGTGTGATATGCCACTCATATCCCCCTTTAAATGGAGGCACTCATTCCACCAGCTTCCAAGAGTGTTGGCTACTGACAATTCAGAGCTGCATTTCTCTGTGGGAATTGCCTTTGCAGAGTCAGCCTGCATAGACTGAACAACATATGAGAGGCTACCAAAGCCCAGCCATTCTGCATTAATTTGGGTCAGTTTTGAAAAGTCTTTCCAGTTTTAGGACTCCACGTGGAATTGGCATTGGCTAATGCCTCTATTGTAACTTATTACAGTTCAGCTTTTCCCTTTGCTTAATACTGGCACCTTCAGTTCTTTACAGGTGTTCCTGGGAGCATCCACAATAAAATCCCTGCTTATAAATCTCAATCTCAGAGTATGCTTCTAGAGAAATCGACCTAAGATAATAATATCCTGGAATGGAATTTGGAAACTAGGTCATCCTTTGGCTTATTGACATTGAGAATTTCATTACTAGTGATAAGTGGATTATCAATAGCTCCTGATGTGCAATAGGGTCAATTATTACAGTTTCATTCAGTTGTGATCAGGTATTAAACAACAACAGAAAGGAAGGCAATGGCCAGTGCAATACCTATGCTGTTTGAGAGAAACAGAATATTCACTGCAAAGGTTTTGAAGTTGGAAGAGTTTTGTTAAGTGTATTAGGTAAATAAAACAATAGGCTAAAGATGATTTTGGACAATGTGAAACAAAGTATAAATGTCAAAGAAGTACCTTGGTAGCATGTAAAGATATAAGCATTCCTGTTAGGCAGAAGATAGACGAAAGCAAGCATCAGGCCCAGCACTTACTAAAATGGCTCTCTAGAGAAGGTAAAACTCTCATCTCCACATCGGCTACACCAATATTAGAGCATTGGTTTGGAAGGAGTGGGGCATTGAGATTTGAAATAATTATATATGGGTTGGTGCAGTCAAGAATTTTAAAATGCCAGATCTTCCTGAACATTCTGGATCTGCAGCTCACTATCCCTTTTAAAATCTGGCCTTCCTCTCTTGGTGAAGAAAATTCAGAGAACTTTGTTTTGTATTCCAACATAAACTTTTTCAGGATCTATCACCTCTCCTTCTAACCAACATACCAATAATTATATACCATCTAGGAAAATGCTGGGAGCTGCAGGTTCTAGCCAACATGAAGACACTGAAGAGACATATATGGGACAGGGTATTAAAAATGATGGCTTAAGGAGGATGGAGTAAAAAGTTGGATAACAAAGAGTGTATCCATGTAAGAGCATTCTTCCATGATACAGCAGTTAGCTTCCTGGCACGGACTCAGAGAGATGACACTATTATGTTAGTAGAATGTCTCTTGGAAGGTTGAATAATGTAATAGTCCACACAATGTGAACTACAAATGCTGGCTGCCATGGAAAACAGTGAGTAAGAAGCTGAAAGACTCAGAGAAGTGGGGATGCTAACATGGATATATCATACGAAACCCAAACCTCACGACTAAAGGAGAGGTCAGATCTCAAATGAAGAAGACCTTGCTATACTATGGCAAATCTATACAGCCATGATTTTTCCTAACTTCTCAAAGGTATCTATGACCGTTTGCTTAGATAACTGTGTTTTTGGAAAAAGCGGATACTCAAACATTAGAATCACTATTAGACACAGAAGCTCAGTTGACATTAATACTCAAGGACCGGGGCGCCTGGGTGGCGCAGTCGGTTGAGCATCCGACTTCAGCCAGGTCACGATCTCGCGGTCCGTGAGTTCGAGCCCCGCGTCAGGCTCTGGGCTGATGGCTCAGAGCCTGGAGCCTGCTTCCGATTCTGTGTCTCCCTCTCTCTCTGCCCCTCCCCCGTTCATGCTCTGTCTCTCTCTGTTCCAAAAATAAATAAACGTTAAAAAAAAAAATACTCAAGGACCTAAAGTATCACTATATTTTCCATGTTAGAGTAGAGACCTAAAAGGCCAGGTGATAAACCCACGTCCAGTTTTCAATAGGTAATAAACTTACTTCCGGTTTGCAATGGGCCTACTTTGTCTATAGATTGACTCAGTAATCATTTCCCTGATCACCCAATATGTAATTAAAATTGTTACATCTACTTGACCTGTGGGGAAAGAGCCATCATAGTGGGGAAGGTACAGTAGAAGTCTCTGAAACTGCTACACACCTTCAACAAACATATTAAAACAAAACATTGTTTCATCTTAGGAACAATTAGAGGTTCATATCACCTTAAATGACTTAAAGAATACAGGAGTGGCAGTCTATATCATATCATTATTTAACCTGAGTCCATTCTTTCATTGAAAAAAAAAATAAAACTAGCAGAAGTACTAGTTGGCACAACCAAGTGGTGCCTCATTTGAAGCTGCTGCACTGAATATGATATCTTTTCCAGAATCAATTGACACGACTAGTGTACAAAATGTGTGAGCACTGATCTGGCACATGCATTCATCTCCATTACTATGATAAATGGAGATCAAAAGTTTACACTTATGTGGGACAAGAAGCAGTGTACATTTTCAGCTTTGCTTTAAGACCAAGCTAACTCTATACTTAGTCTATTATATCAATAGTATCAGGTTCCTCAAAATAGATAACAAGAAGTAGAAAACACATTGGAGGCTTTGGAATGACACTCTAGAGAGTGGAGAGATAAGCTTTACAAATATTTAAGCCTTAGAAATTTAGTTCACTGGGGTATGTCTGCTCATATCTTCTAAAGGAAAGGACTAGCGACTGTATCTTGTGCCTTTCAGCACTAAGAAGTACACACGTTGCTTGCTAGGCTTTTTTTAGGTTCTGGCAAGAACATAATTCACAGCTGGAAGTACTCTTTGTACTTTTTACCTGATGATATGGAGGTCAGTCACATCTGAATTGCGTGGAGAATGTGAAAGAACTCTTCTACAAAGTAAACACTATAGCGCAAGCCCACAGCTTGGGCCATATATTCTGGTAGACCCTGGATGTACCTGTGATAAGAAAATGATATATAGTGTTTATAGCATGTCCCAAAATAGAACCACAATTTGAAGACCCAGGGTTTTTGAGAAGGAATGTACCATCTGTAATGGAGAACTATGCACCATTTGAAAAACAGCATCTAGCCTATACTGAGTCTTGGCAGCAATGGAGTGTCTGATCATAAGACATCACCTGAACATGTAGTCAGGGCAATATATTATAAGCTGTATTCTCAGACCAAAAATTGATAAGGCTTGGTGGGTCCAACAGCAATTCCTCAGAAGATAGCCAAGATCTGGCATAAGAAGGGCCAGAAATCAGAATGAGCTGCATGCACATGTGGCCCAGAACCCATATCAAGCTCCTCTGTTGTTCCAGTGCTTTTCATTCAGCTCACACCTATGAGCATTTCGCAGACAATCTTTTTGACTGGCTGACAGAGGATGGAAGAATCCCAGGATGTGTTGGCTTAATATATTAATATAAACTGGAAATGAGTTGCTGTGATGGTATATCTCCACACAGGAGTTGCTCTGCAACAACGTGGTAAAGGGTCATCTGTCCAGTAGACAGAGCTTTGCGTGATCTACCTAATCATCTATTTTGTGTGGATAGAGAAGTAGCTTAAGATAAGAGTACATATAGGGTCATTAGCAGTGATTAATGTTTTGGCTGGTTAGTCAAGGGTCTGGAAGGAAAAGAATTGGAAGATTAGGGACAAGATATGAAAAAGAGGCATGTGGATGGATGCATTAAAGTGAATACAGATGTAAAGATCTTTGTATTATACATTAATGTTCACTGGAAGACATTCAAGAGAAGAAAACTAAAAATTAACCACATAAACACAATGTTTTAGCCAGCCTCTATCACTGACAAGAATAATGGGCTCATAAACAGAGTAGCTATGGTGGTAGGAACAGACTATGCATGGCCTCAAAACTTGGTCTCAAAAAACAGAACAAAACAAACAAACAAACAAAAACAAAAAAATACCTTAGTCTCCAACTCAACAAACCATGCTTCTGTACAATGTCCAAATTCCAACAAAAGAGAGGAATTCTGAGCCCCCTTTACAACACCATTCACTGAGAGGACCAACATACTACTGGCTGCAAATGGATTATATTGAACACTTTTTATGCTGCAGTAGGGCTAATAATTAGACTTGATAGGGATTGCACATATTTGGGGTATAGATTTTCCTTTTCTATTTTAGCCAACACTACTAGCCAAAGGTTCAGACAGTGTTTAATCCCACTGATACCAGATACTGAAAAAATTGCTGTGTACTAAGGAGTCCACTTTACATCAAGGAGATGCAGCAGGGGGCGTATGACTATGGCTATAACACATTCCACACCAGTTAGAATCTGCTAACCTAATAAAGTAAAAAGTCAGCCTTTGGAAGATATATACTTGGGGGGCAACTTAAATATGTTGCTCTCTGAGGATGAGACACTTCTAATGTTATATGGCCTAAATTGTCCCCAGTGGCTAAAACACACGGGTTCAGGAAACAGAGGATGGAAGTAGGAGAGTGGTCAACTTGCCATCATCTCCAGGGTCCCACTTAGGGGATCTTTGCACTTTGTCCCTGCAAATTTAGGTTCTGAGAATCTTGAGCAGTGACATCCAATAGCAATTTTTGCAATGATCGTTATGATCACTATCCAAGCTGTCTAGAATGCATGTGGCTATTGAGCATGTCAAATGTGGCTAGTGTGACTGAGGAACTTTCTTTTCTATTTAATTTAATTTTAATTAATATGAATGTAAATTCATATAGCCACATGTTTGTTGCTGGCTATAATACTGGACAGTTCAAGCCTAAGGACTTAATTCCTGGAGAGAAATGGTTTGGCCAGAAAACAAAGCAAGAGTCCCAATGAACATTTAAATTTAATCCATGACTGATGCTCAGTCATTTTCAGCTCCTCATGCTGAAAGGAGAAAAGTCCACAAGAGAGATCTCCTGACTCTAACCAGATCCATTGTTTCTAATCATCTGCAGGAGGAAAAGCTTCTGACATATGATCGGGTAAGGAAAAATAGGTTTATTACCTAGATGATCCACAAAAGCATCTCTTTATACTTTGTACACAAAAAGTGCCTATTCTTAGGCAAGTTTTTTTCCTAGGCAACTTTTGACAGTGCAGTACATGGACAAGTGCAGCAGACAGCATCTGGGAAGACACAGTGAAATGGACTCAGGACTTTCAGAGATTATGTTCAGAGTCACCTAAGCATACAAGCTACTTAGAACAGCACAGATGTCAGCCAAGGGTGAAGACAACCTAGAGTTAGTAGTACAGGAGAAAGACGAAAATCATCAGTTGCAGCCCAAGAACAGCTGTAGTAATGATAGAGATATAAAGTGCTGTAATTCTTTCAAAAAAAATCTTCCTCTTATAGATTTTTCCAGAAACAAGACCAAATAAAATCAAGGAGTTGTTCTCAGAGGATAGCTGTCCATGTGAAGTGATTGGATGCATAGTAAACAGACTTTGTGGTGAAACACCCAGATTCTCTGTTCAGGAACACTCATTTCTTCAGAAGACCAGAGTATTTGCTGTTAAAGACTCACACCTTTTACCCTTCTCAGAGAAAGAAGTGTTTTGCCCAAAGCTATGCCCACTCTCTGACACCAGCCCCATCCAATGTCTATTCCTTGAGGGATACAAAAGGCCTCTACCTTTGTGTCCATGTAGGAGATAATGTGAAGGGCCTCTCCAACTCCAGGATTTCCTATGGCATCAGCCAAGACCTCTTGTTTATTAACACTGCTATTCAATCTGTCCCTTGCACAATTTCTGTTTCTTCACTCTTTATAACTCTTGTTCCTGAGTATATTCTCCAATAGACCTCATCTAATGATCCCAGAGTTTGTTTCTGGGAACCCTAACTTAAGACTCAGAGTCCTTACTTTATCGCCTGGTCCATAAAGTGCTCCTTGCTTCAGTTTTGCTCTCTTATGAAAGTTGACGCTTCTCAGAATATCTTGGTCCCTTAGAATGTCATCACCTGTGGAGTATTTGGAGTTTTCATTTTCTTCCTGTCTGATAGCCCTTTCTCCACTCCTAAAACCATTTTCTGATTGGGGAAGTCCAGTCCAGGCCAAGGGTCCTGCTTGCTTGGGGCTAAACACTAGACACATTGACCAAATGAAAATAACAGACATAGGTGATTGATAGGGCTGTCAGCCAAGTGTTTCACATTCATCCTGTGCCTGGGTATGTTTTACAATATCTGTACTCTTCCTAGGTCTCAAACCATATCATTATTTCTCATGGCTCTGGTTTCACTTCCTTTGCTTCTGTGTATCATAACATTTCCCTCATGGACATGGTTTCATAGTTTAGGAAGTCATTTGTACCATCCCAAGTGTGTTTGCTTTATAGATGTGCATGGTCTTGTCTCACAGATCCATCTATTTGAGCATAAGTTGTCAGCTGGTATAACCTAATATTATCTAGTCAAAATACCCCCCTCAGCCCACGTGTGAGAAAGAGTTGAATTTGAGGATTGGTACTTGTTTAAAAACAGAAATCAATTAAATTGCCTTGGACCTGCCTTATGATACTAACTTACTAAGAAGGTATTAAAGATAACATTTTGCTTTGCTTTTATTTTTTCACCTGTATCAGACTTTGACATTATAATGCTTCTAGCCAGTCTGCAGCAGTTGTGACGGCACGAATCATTAAAACCACTGATTTTTGCAAGTTATACCATGTGTAATTTACAGTTTACTTTATGAGAATACTTAATGTACGAAGTGATTTATACAAGTTATTTTTTTGTCTTTATAGCATATATGTGAAGTAGATACTCAAATTATTTTTTAGATTTTTCCCCCTAGGATTCTTTCCCTCCAGTTATTCCTATCCCCACCTTTAAATAAATGTATGCAGATAATTGGCCTTGGATTTTTGCCTTAGAGAAGTGACATTTATTGCAGATGATGATGATGATGATGTTGATGATGATGATGATGATATCAATAATAATAAAAGTATTCTAAACCTTCCTGGCTTCAAAGACATAAATCCAATTAAAGATGTAACCTTTATGATTCATAGGCAGATATAACCATAACAGCCTGTTTTTGAGATAGAAACTGCAAGAAAAGAGAAGGGGAGATTTCCTCAGGAGGAGAAAAGTGCATCCTCCTAACTTTGGAGGAAAGTGTAATACAATAGGGAGTAATGAGCCATTGGTGATAGTTTTGTAAAACCAAAAGAAAAGTGTCTTGTGTTCTATTTTCTGGGCAGAGCCCTCAGTGAGGTGACGAGACTACACAGAGGCTAGAAGAGGACCTGTGCATTTCCTTCCAGGTGGAGCCTTTGGAAGGCAGCAGACTCCCAGAGACACAATGGTGGCTATGGTGCCTAGTACAGAGCCTGACAGAAGTGAATATCCTGATGATGGGCACAAGTAGCAGATATCTTCCCATGCCCCAAGTGTGGTTCTGAAGTAACAGAAGAAAATGTAAGATTGAAGAATCCAGTGGGCAGGAATAGGGAGTGATCAGCAGTAGCCTATTGGACTGATGGAAATAAGCAATGGGACAGTGTGTTTTTCAGCATGTGTCCTCAAAGACAAATGACTCTTCTTAAGCTTCGGTGGTTTAGAGGTTTAAAATAGAAATTAAGCCATATCTTATTTTTAAAAAAAAAAAAGGAAAAGGAAAGGAAAGGAAAGGAAAGGAAAGGAAAAAGAAAAGAATCACAGGAGATGGAATTCTATTTAGGGACCTAACACTGTCAGTGACTAAATAATTTTCCCAAGGTAGTACCAGTAATGGTGGTAGGGAAGGAAGAAGCATTCAGGCTTTCCCGCTTCAAACCAAAAATTTCCCTCTTACTTTCATCACCAATATATATTTACTTTAAAAAGTCACTTTTTAGTTCCCAAACCTATAACCCCATTCTACTCATGAGAAAAAATATGGAAAAAATATGAAATGAAGGTCATTCTACAAAACACCTAACCTATACTCCTCAAAGGTACAAACTTCCACTTATAAGATAAATAAGTACTAGAGGTGCAACGTACAGCATGGTGACTGTAACTAACACTGCTGTAGGATATGTAGGGAAGTTGTTAAGAGAGGAAATCCTAAAGGTCCTCATCACAAGAAGCAGGTCTTTTCTTTTTATTGTATTGAGATAATGGATTTTGACTAAACCTGTTGTAGCAACCATTTCACAACATATGTCAATCAAATCATCATGCCATACACCTTAAATTTATACAGTGATGTCTGTCAATTATTCCTCAATAAAACTTGAAGAAAATTTTAAGAACAGTAAACAAACAAACCAACAAAAAAACAATAAAAGTCTGAAAAAGTGTCACAGCAAAGAGGAGCCCAAGGAAGCGTGATTGTTACATAGAACGTGGTATCCTGGCTGAGGTTCTGGTACAGAAGAAAAACTTTAGGCAAAAATTAAGAAATTTGAATCAAGTATGGATTTTCTTCCACAATCATGTATCAATATTGGTTCATTAATTATGACAAAGGTATCATGCTAAACAAAGTGTTAATAAAAGGGGGAGCTGGCTGTGGGGTTTATGGGAATGCTGTGCTATTCTTTAAACTTTTCTGTAAATATAAATCTATTCTAATATTAAAAGTTTATTTTAAAATAAGACAGGGGCACCTGCGTGGCCCAGTAAGCTAAGCATCTGACTCTTGGTTTCCACTCAGGTCATGATCTCATAGTTGGTGAGTGTGAGCCCCGTGTAGGGCTCTGTGCTGACAGTGCAAAGCCTGCTTGGGATTCTCTCTCTACCTCTATCTCTGCTTCTCCCCCACTCATGCTCTTTTTCTCTCTCAAAATAAATAAGTGCACTAAATAAATAAATAAATAAATAAATAGAAGAAAAAAAGTTACTGAGTATGCCCATCCTGGAAACCAACATTTGTTTTAAAGACATCACATTCTGGCTTCTCTGTCAGAAATAATACTCCTCAGAATAATACTACATCCCTATTCAATTTTCCACTAATTCTTTTTTTTTTTTTTTTTTTACAAAAACTCTAGTTTGGCTTGATTCAATGTGCTTTCAATTTTTCATTTTTACTCTTGGTGTTTCTCTCACCTCATAAACCCAGACTATGCTAGTATAAGTATAGATAGATGAATAACTAGATCTGCAGATAGCAATAAATGACAGACACAATCACAGACACAGCAATGCACAGTTGTACTAATACACATGCAGATAAACACACACCAAACACCTTACTTCTCAGATTCAGAGAAGTGGGTGATTAAAAACCATGCAAGTGGATATTTGTTGCTATTTACTGAAAGGCTTTTGTAAGTTACTTTGTATTTTCTAAATTCGATTTTCTTATCTGAAGTGGGGAAAATAAAACCTATATGGCAGAGATAGCATTTAAATTAGTGACAGTATGCAAGCAGAAGGTTTGACCCATAATAGGGGCTCCATTTTATTATGAGGTACTGAAAATCTAATGGCCACGTTCAATTTCATGGTTTCTGGTCAACTACAATGTTCAATCGTGTTCTTTAGTCATCCCCTCTTTTGGCCTTTCCAACTGCAGGTCTATTATTTTCCCTACTTGTGCAGTTCTTATATATGTGAATCATATATGTTTATGTGATGCATCGATGCCTGTGCCCTGAGAAGTAAACAGCTGCAGGCAGAAGATGAACAAGGATCTGAGAAACATGGGATCAACACAGTGTGTCGTTGACTTAGTGATGAAGACAAAAACCAGGACCATGAGTATTTGCAATTTAGGGATCATAGGAACTTGGAGGCTCATTGCAAAATTTTCTACTGGGGAGAAGAGAGGTCAAGCTTAGACATATGTTCTTATTAACAAGAGTCATTTAAAGATGGCTTGGACTCTATCAGCCTGAAGACACTCAGAGCTTGTCCCTTGTGTGCACTTTCTTCATTTGTGAGAGGCTCCCTTCTGTGTGCCTCTAAATTCAGCTTTCTTGATTTGAGCAATGTGTCTCCTTAAACTGACTGCTCTTGAGCTCTGGCAAGTTTCTGTATGCCAGTAATATAATTCACAACATCTTTTTGTCTAGGTCTACTTCCCTTGGTATCATACTCCATTGGATAGTATGATTTTTTAAAAATGACTTCAAGTCAGCATTCCTAATGGGGATTCCCATGAGTTCTCTGGAGGTTCATGTACTTTGCCTGCTTTTTGAATGGGAATACAATTCCTTTATCGATTCCACTCCATGCCACAAGAGACTTTACTTTCTTAAGAATAAATCAGGAACTGATCTTCTGGGGGTCTCACAATAGGGTCATAGTCCTTACTCTTTTGGTGGTATTCCTGAAGCCCCTCTTACTGGGCACCCAGAGAGGCAGGAATTGCCCCCACCAACATACCCAGAGGGAAGATATGGAATAGAGCTCAAATCACACTTACTGTTCTCTAAAGACACGCTCTACACATTTTCCCTATCTCTTGACCCCCTTTCACCCCTCAGTAGATGTGGCAGTTCCTGAGTCAGCTATAGGTTTTCTACCTTGAAATTCTGTTGGTGGTCTAAAATCCCGTTTGTGATATAGCATCTTATGGAGTCTTGGTTCCTTAGCAGAAACTCCAAATTTCATATCTTCTTACATGTACCACCTAGGTGATGGTGTAAACTGGAGGCTATTAAGATACTTTCCTCAGTGGAACTTTATTATTATTCATCTACGTGGGAGAGAGCCCTTAGGAATGTGAATCACAGTGCAATTAGTATTGGGTTTGTTATGGGTTAAATAGACTTCTGTGGAACACTGTGAAGGTTTCTCAAAATTTGTAGCAATACTTGTTTGGGAAAATGAGATCTAATCTCTAAACACAAAAATTGTCAACTACTATTCTGGAATAAACTTAGTGTAAATTAAGAGCTTGCTCAAATTGGTGATTGACTTGCTACACAAGCCCTCAATGACCTTCAGGAAGAAGCACATACTTTGAAGATGTCTGGCTAGAGCCATGGTACAGGTTGTGATCTGAGTACAAATTGTTGACCTTGAGGAAGCTGACAGTCCTACCCAAGTGCAACACACATTTAACAGTCTTGTCTATGTAGCCCTGCACTTCAAACAACTGAGAAAATGAGTCTTATATAACCTAAACAAAATCTTTACAAATCAAAACAAACTCTTTAGGTTTTTGAAGATATTTACTTAAAAATTTCAATTGAATTTATTCCAGCCATTCAGTGTGGCTTAGATAAATTTACTAAGTGAATTTGAACCCTTGTAATCTGTGATTTGAATATGGGTAGTTTTTATATTTCTTGGAATCTGCTGATAAATGCTTTTTGAATTTATTCATCTTGCCTATCATTATTATTAACAAAAGATAATATAAATTGTCCTGCAAAGGAAGACAGGTGCAATAATATTTTATGAATGGAATGCTTTCTTAAAGACTTCACATAATTTGAAACTCATATAATTCAAAATTATTTTTCTCATAGGAATAAACATAAAATAAAAATTGCATTGTTTCAAATTTGGCATCAAAATTGAGGAACCATGAATATTTTATACCACACTATTTCAAATTATCACAATCCAAATTTACATAAAATAATACCCCATTTTATTTATGTGAGCAATGACAAAGTTACAGGTAAGTGTCTTAAATGTATGTTTTTTTTTTATAGATATTAGTGATGGTAATCTCTGTATGGCTAATTCTAGATAAAAACAACAATGTTTCCTAGAGTCTAAGTATGCAAGGAATGATTATTAAATTAAGAATATACATCTTTCACCAAGTTAATCTGCTTTGTTTATAACCAGAGTGAATGGAAAACCTTTCTGATTTCCAAGTGTTGAGCTTAGACCTATGCCTCAGTGGTAAAGGGAACATCAAGTCTTGAGTTTCCTTCCGATGTTAATGATCACAAAATATCTCAGGGAGAACTGGGCATTGACTGGCAGCCAAGCACAGAAAGCTCAAAAAGAGTGCCTCAGTTCTATCGAAGTATGTGTTTTGTGGTCTGTTAATATTTTGCATTAAGCCAATTTTGAGCTATTAAAGTTTTTGTTTTCTTTTTTTCCTTTTATCTTTTTAAGTTTGCTAATCATCAGGAAGCACTCACTTTCATCTGGGATTTGTTTGCATTGATTGTGTTTCCTCAGGTCCTGGGCTCCATAACCAAGCTTTTAGAATTAGTGTGGGAGGTGGCTGTTATGCTAAGCTTCTAAAAAGTACTGACTCTACCCACCCTCAACCCAGACCTGGGTCATAGAATTAAAAATAGGGCAAAATGTCAGACAGCCGGGAAAATATTCAGATTGAAGATATGTGCTTCATATCTATAATATTCATTATGTTCAATTCTGGTTATTTTTTGTTATGGGCCTTTTGAAGTGTTTTCTATGCATATTTGAGGTCCTTTTCTAAAGATCTGTCACATAACCCTTCTCTTTTTCATCATGGTTTAGAAGTCCCTATTCTACCAACCAAGATCTCACCAAGAAACATGGTACATTCAAAATAGTTCAACCGAAAACCATTTAATAGAAAGATCAGGATGAAGGGAACCAGCTAGAGATGTCTGAGGTGCTGGCCACATTTGAACAAAAGGAAGCTATTGCTAATCCTAGACCTGAAAGAAAGAAGGGAGGGGACATTATTATGTAAGTCCAGTGAGAGATGGAACCATGGACAACCACACATCCCAGACATCCAGTGGGGAAATAAATACCATGCCTCTTCCAATCCCTCATAGTTTGCCTGTACCTCTGCCATTCACCCTCAATTGAAAGCCCAGCAAGACAATAATAAACAAGTAACAACAACAACAAACAAACAACAACAACAACAATAAAGCTGGCAATGCATTCTGTAGAAACTAGTTTCCCAGGTCACAGAGTGGGTCAGAGGGAGGCAGAGAAGGGATCTCCGGGGGGAAATGGGGAATCACCAGGTCATGTGCTCTCTCACTGATTCTAAATCAACTATTGCTTGTGAACCTCCTCCATCTGGCCCTCTCATCCTTCCATTTGCTTTTCACTTCCAAGCAAGATGTTTTAGTCTGTTTGGGCTGCTGTAACAATATACCACCAACTGGGTATTATAAGCAATAGAAATGTATTTCTCACAGTCCCACAGGATGGGAAGTGTAAAATCAAGGCACCAGCGTGGTTGTGTTTGGTGAGAGCCTCTTCCTGGTTCATAGCTGGCACCTTTCCTTTGTGTCAGGGGGAAGGGGATCTCTGGGGTCTCTTTTTAAGAACAGTAATCCCATTGGCGAGGGCTCCATCCTCATGCCTCATGACGTAAGCAACTCACACAGGCACGACTCTTAATACCATCATCTTTTGAGGTTAGGATTTTAAATTATGAACTTTGAGATGCCACAAACATTCAGATCATAGTGCAAGGGAAGCCTATTCATTCGTTTTTTTATTTATTGAGTGCAACTAAGCCATAAGCGTATACTGGAACTGGGAATACAAAAACAAAACAGATCTAATCCTTCAACATTTGGAAAAAGTATCCTGACAAGGGTCTTGAAAAGGAAGTTTGAACGAGAGGCACATCAATACATCCACTGCTCCTTGCTGGTCTTGCTATTTCCACATCACCCGTCTCCAGCCAGTCATCTTTGCTAGCTCTCACCTTCTCTCAGGCCCCATGTCTCTTGGGACCCTGCCCTGCTGTCCACCAGAAAATGAAAATTCCATTCTCCCCCATCCCTGCCCCCCCACATTAGTTTGCTTCTGAAATATAACACTGCAACGTAAAGAAAATCAATTATAAGTAAAAAGAGAGAACATAGAAAATGAAGAGAAAAAGAAACATGTGCTTTTAACTCCCTGTCCCAAATTTTCCTGTCCCTGTCCCCAATTTTCCTAGAGAACCTACAGATATAAATATGCATGTAGACACAGGTAACTCATGGGAAAAAGCCCAGTGAAGATGCCTCAGGGAACCCTGGTAGATATGAGAGAACACAGTTCACCTTTTGACTAATCACACTCAACATTTTTTGGAAAGTGCGGGGGAGCCACTGGCAGAAAAGTCTGCTTCTCACAACTCACTTGCAAGACCCTTATTTGGAACTTCCCAAATTCATCAGCCCTTGACTGACTGTAACCATATCTTAAGCTCCTGGAACTGGTCCCATTTCCACCACCAAAAACATGTTGGAAGAAAGGACAACAGTGCATTTAAATACCCCATCCTACTGCAGAGTAGGAAAAATTGCTATCGAACTCCAAAACATTTTGCCATAGACACATTGTTTACACAACACAGCTGCTGGAATGGCTCTGATGACAGGAACTTATTAAGGCCTTTGGGGGATGATGAGATTTGCTGAAATCATGATGTCTGTTTGCTGCCCTTGATTGATGCACTGTCACCCATCCTGGGCTTCAGGCATACTATGGCTTATACAAGTTTTGTAGACTGAACTGCAAGCCCAGCCCCACTATAAAACACATCAATCCCTTGTTTAAAAGCTTTCAGTGTTTCCTACAGCCTGAGAGATAAAATTCAAGCTTCCTAACAATAGATACAAGGTCTCTTGTGATCTGGATCCTATCTCCACCAATGTCCCTACTGGGAACACATTGCACCTTCTATAATTACCATAAGCTGTTTCTTTGTGCCTTCCTACTTCTCTGCTTAGAATGCCTGATCTACCTTAAAAACCCCTGTTTCTCTTTCAGACTCCTCTCAGGCATTTCCTCCTCCTTGAAGCCTTCTTTGATTTCTTTCCCCTTCTCACCTACCTTGTCTTTATTGAGCTCCACTAACATTTCCTAGTCTCTCCTTTCAGTGCTGTGACCCCACTGCATGCCAGTTGAGTCCTGTTACCCTATGGGAGATCCTGCTCTGTTCTACAGGCCTCTATAGGCTGCATCATTCTGTTCTGTGTCAAAGCTTGGTTCCAACTTTAGTCCCACAAATCCATGACTTGCAGTAGAAATCCAAGTATATTTGGCTTTTCACAAGCTTAATAACTTCTCTGAGAAATAAGGGGCTCCAGAGAGGAACAGATTGTGTGACTCTATTTTTGCCTTTTTCAACATCATATTGTAGTATTCTGCTTCACCTTCCTCCACAGCTGAACTTCTACATTCCCTGCCCAGTTGTGGACGGACAGATACCAGAGGAAAAGGGTAGTTTATTCCACTGCTCTAACCTCTTTGGTAGGAAGCATCCCTGCCAGGTTGGCCTGCCTTTCTCCTCACCACAAGGATTCTGGTAAATAAAATTTTCTCCATCTGTGGAAGTTTTTGACTCCCTAAAAGACCACGAATTCCTTGAGAGTAAGAATTCTATCTAATGTATCTTTATATCTTCAATGTTGAGCATAATTCATAGAAGATAGTGGATCCCAATACTGAATAACAATTTTATTCAAGGAGAACATGATTTTTAAGTTCTAAATAACCACTTTAAAATGGAATTTTGGATTTTATCTCTTTGGCTGTTAGGGATTGCTGTTTTCTGGTAGGGCAGATAATTATTGACTTTAATGTGGGTCTTCAAGAATCTGCCAGTCACAACTATATTTTTCCCAGATATCCTCTAGTTCAGATCTCTTTAATAAGAATCTTGAAATTAGCTGTAGTTAATAGAACTTCTGATTAAGGGCATATGAAAGAGGTAAAGATTGTTTACTCTCAGTGGTTTGTTACAAATTTTTTCTTTTTGTTTTTCTTCAGCTTTTTCATTCCTGCCTTTCTCGTGGGTACCCTTGAGTTTTTTAAACTCCAATCTAAAGAATTTCAGCAAAATAGTATATTGGAAATGAACTCCTTTACTTGCCTTAAATAATGTTAGTAAGTATTGCAAGTATGATACTCTGGTAAAATTTCCTCTGTGTGTGTGTGTGTGTGTGTGTGTGTGTGTGTGTGTAATGTGGTATTCCTACACCACCAAGCAATTCTTTGACACCAACTTAGTGCCCTAAAATTCACCTGAATTCTGATACTACATACCCAAAGACAGCATCAGATTCCATAGATTAAGTACTCAGCTCATAAGATCGCCCTGTACTTCAGATGCCAATTGCAAACCCAGGTTAATACCTGTGCCTCTGACCAACTGGCTATAGATCAGAGGTTCCCATCATCTCCCACCTTGAATTTGATTAATTTGCTAGAATGGCTCATAGGACTCAGGAAATGACTCACTAGATTATTGGTGTATTACAAAGGATATTAAAAGATACAAATCAACAGCCGTATGAAGACATATAGAACAAGGCCCCAAACAAAGGAGCTTTTGTCCTTATGGAGTTCAGGGGTAGCACAGTGACACATGGAATTTCCATTTCCACCACCTGGAAGCTCTCATCCAGATCTCATCCTTTTTATGGAGGCCTCATTACAGAGATATGGTTGATCAAATCATTGGCCATTGGCAGCTGATTCAACTTCCAGGGCCTGTCCTCTCCTTGGAGGTCAGTGGGATGGGAATGAAAGTTCAACATTCTAATCACATGATTGGTTATGCTGCAACCAAAGTCCATCCTTAGGTGCAAAAATCACCTCATTAACATAACAAAAGACACTTTTGCTGTTATCACTTAGGGAATTCCAAGGGCTTAAGGAGTTTTGTACCATCACGATACACAAATCCATATATACACATCTTATTATAAATCATGATATCACAATAAGTATCTATTAGCTTACAGGTGCCTTAAAGATGAGGAAAATAAGACTATGCCAAGGTATGTTGTCAGATGGATGTGATGGAATTTTGGAGTGGTGGGGGTCTGGAGTCGATGGCCAAGAAAGAATTCTTGAAATGTCTTTGGTGTTAAAAAAAAAAAAAAGTAACTTTATTAAAGCACTGGGAAGAACTCATGGGCAGAGAGAGCTGCACTGGGGTTGTGAAGAGTGACTGATTATATACTATGGAGCTGGAGGGAGATAAACTCAAGAGGAAGTTTCTAAAGGGATTTTCATATGCTAAAGAAAACTCATAAGCTACCAGAGTCCTTGCTATTGTAAAGCTAAGGTTGTTTTCCCTCTGGTAAGGCATTAAGACTATAGGGGTTTATACTCTGTATTTGCCTCAGGTATCTGTCCATGGGCTGCACATTATAAGGACATTTAATTTTAACTGCCATTTCCTTCTTGCCTTTGTTCCCCCCATCACTATGGCGAGGAGGGTGATGTTGGGGCTCCAGGAACCTGAGTCTATAGGTTTCTATAGGTTGCCTTTGTCTTGTAATTTACTAAGATATTTATAAACTGATGGAGACTCATATCTAGCATTACTGTGATCTCTATCAGTTAACTGTTTTCTTTCTGCAGTTCTTAGGTAGCCTAGAAGTGCCTGAGGAATGTCACATATATCCCACCGAGGATGGGGATGTGTTGTTAGCTTGTGCATTGCCCTCGGCTTGCCTTGTGCTCCCTCATCAGATGTACAATTTAATGAAGTTTTGGGGTGATGGTGGTAGGTTCAGAGCAGAGAGCCAAGAAAAATTCTTGAAGATGTCTTTGGTGCAAAAAAGGTGATTTTATTAAAGCAAGGGGACAGGACCCATGGGCAGGAATAGCTGCACTAGGGTTGTGATGCATACTGATTAAATACCCTCCAGTTGGGAGGGGGTTAGGGATGGAGTGAGTCTCTAAGATATTTTGGAAGCAAGGTTTCCACTTTTAGGGCCTAGGTATTGTAGGGAAAACAAGCCATTTATTACCATTTAGTAAAACCTCAGTCATGAGGTCCTTCAGATGTATATCAGGGGGCCATAAGTTTGGAGTATGATTGCCAGAATACATCTCGGGGGAGTTGAGATAAAGGAAGTTACCAAAGGAATTTTTATATGAGAAAGTAGACTTACAGGATCCTGGAGGGTCAGGATAATGTTAAGCCAAGGTTCCTTTTTGCTCTAGTAAAATGTCGTCATTGAGGCAGCTGAGCTCCTAGAAGGAGGTCACTCTGCTGGTTTCAAAGACTTGTCAATGGGCTGTAGGCAGTAAGGGAATTTTAATTTTTCATTTGCCTTTGTTTCCCACGTCACCATGGCAAGCACTTAAACCCCTTTCCTTTGTTCTTGGGTAGCCAGGAGTGTCTGATATATCACACATATATCACCTGGTGGAGGAGGGTGCTGTTAGCCTGTACTTTGGCCCCAGCTTGCCCCACACTCCCTCATCACAATTTATGAGTGAATTTATGAGTAATCAATTTTATGCCCAAAAAGTAAATCAGTAAATCTATTCTTTTTTTTTTTTTTTTTTTTTTTTTTTGGACTTGGATGGTGGACGAAGGAGGAGTGTGCATTTGGGAGTCATAATAGGATTTAATTTATTAATGAGTATGGATGGTAAAAGTTTTATTCAACATTAGCTTGTTCATGTTGTTATTCTCAGTGTTCCATAAAGAAAAAAAATATTGCTACCATGTAGTGAATTCATTTTATGTGCCAAATGCCTGCATAAACTTATTCCCTTATATGCTATGTCCATGAAATCTCAGCGAAAATGTGAAGATGTTTCAGATACAGAAGCATATTTTTTGTCTAATGTCATAGCTTATAAAGGTCAAAAAGGGTGTTGAGTCCCAAGAAGTAAACCATATGCAAAAAATCCAGGAGAGATTTTGTTGGGGAAGAAGAACTCCCTCTGCCCTTCAAGGTCCTTCTAGCTGGACTTAGAATCAAATTGACATGAGACAGATTAACAGGAGAAAATCAAATTTAATAGTGTATGTATGAGGAATCCACACAGCCAAGGAAATTCCAAAGACAGTCAGGCCACATGATACTTCTCTGAGCTGAGAAGAAGGGTAGCATTGGTCTGCGGACACAATGGGAAGAAAGATCATTAGCAAGAAGATGAAAGGAAATGTTTGGAAAACAAAGGTTGCCATATTCTGCAGATTAGTTTCTTAGGTAAAGAGGAATCTCTGTGAATAGTTGTCTTCTCTTGGGGGTGGAGCTGAGGGAGAGGTAAAGAGATTGTTTTCTGAATCTGATGGGTTTAGATCACTTTTAACTGAAAATAACGTTCCAGCCAAAGTGGCCCATCTTAGGGGGGTCTGCCCTTGGCCCCTATAATTTCTTCTAAATTGTTATGTCTTAAATCACAAAGCACTTCATTCTAAACTTCCTAGGGCTTGATACTCACTAGCAATCATAGCAGCTTCCTAGTACATTATTCTATTCTGAACTGAATATTTATACAACTAATTCTTGATAAATACCTCAAAAAATCTCTCCTTATTTTTTGTTTGACTTTATATTAAATTATTTATTTTTCAGGTCCAAAATAAATGCTAGAATTTATCCTTCAGAAATGAATCCAGTATGGCTCACCCATAGTTGGTGGGTTTCATGGATTTACTTGGTAATCCAGTAATTGGATTTATTGCTCTTCATTTGATTTAAAATAAAGTGAAATTAACTGTTTATTCACTATTCCTGGTCAGATCATCTAAACTTGGGAGAAGCCTACATCTTAATAAAATGGCTCTGATGACCTTTCAAAGTATTGAGAGGTAGAAGGACTTGAGCCCCACATCGGCACGGCTTTCCGAGCACTTTATTGTCATGGAGGAGCTCTGCCAAGAAAATTAAAAACAAATACTTTCTTCTCAAAGTGCCAAATATTTCTCCATTATGAAATTTCCATGAAATTCCATGGAAAGTCTCTCCTGTAAAATGAGACTCCATACTTGTGCACAGCTGCAAGGCCTGGCAACTTCCCTAGCCCTGGGAAGCTAATAAAGCAAACAACAACTATCCTGGCTGTCGAAACCATGAACGAGTTCTGGAAATGCCAGTGTACTGCTGCTCTCACCACAGAACACGAAGAGCACACCGATTTTATTACCTGTGTAGTCTCAACGAGCAGGATGCTACCAAAAGGACAATTAGACAGTGGTTTATTACAAGTGTGTCACTTGCCCATGTAGAAGGAATCTGTTTTATTTTCCTTTGTGATAAGCCTTGAGTCTTTCAGCAAGGATGACTAAGTCATGAAGAAAATGAAGAAATCCGTATTGTGTGCTTAAACATGCTAGGATTCAGTCAGCCAAGATGGGCATAAGTGTTTTCCAAGTGTCTTCCTTCCTTTCCCTTCCTAGGAGAGCAATATGCCATCCTCTGAACTAAAAGTGCCCCTGACCTACACTGAAAATTAAAGATGAATGTTCTGCATATCAACTGCAATACAAATCATCTGTTATCCTCTTGAGTTTGCAGAGAAGATAACTCTTACTTCATTTGCGATAGGGCGGTGTATCTTTTTGGCATCTTTCACAGTACTGTGCTGTTCTGGACTCTGTCCAGAGTCAACAGCTGAGCAGCATGATGTAGCCTGTGATTCAAAGGCCCAGGGCAGAAGGGAAATAATTCCCCAGTGCCACTTTGTATTATCTTGCTTTTTACATAAATAAATCAACATCCTCTGAAAGATATTTGACCGTGTAGGTAGTAAATTTAAGAAGTTTGCTTCATGTGAAGATGAAACAAGTGATATTACGCCCTTAAAAATTGGTCACTGTTGAGAGAAGAACCACATGTGTCAGAAATTATTTTTAAGATATGCATTTGGGGGGAAAATCACTGTTATCAGAATGTCAGGTTCTCTGACAATGGATTTTTCCCACAAACATTTTTTTTGATTACCCTAAAAATATAACTGCCTTAGAGAGAAGACTTTTTTAAAAAATTACATTTTGCTAAGTTTTGTATATTTCATTCACAGACCTTAGCAAATAAGTTTTAAGATGTATTTAATTTAAGTAACTTTTTAATGCATTTAAAATGAACATTAACCTGTAACATACAAACCTACGGCAGACTGGTTTTCCAGCTGTGCGTTGAAAAATCCATATTGGATTAGACAAGGTAAATATAACCCAGTTCATGATTCTTAAATAGACCTGACATTTAATGTTGGAAACATATAGGATCTGTTGCTACTACTTAGTCTACAAAGAGAAAAAATGAGTTGTTGGGTCCACTTTTTTTTAAATTAAGAGGTACCATAAAACTTTTGGCATTCTGAGGACTCTACCTGATTTGGAAAGGGCTGCAGAATCTGAAAAGGGATAGAAATCTCACTTTTATGGTAAATTGCGCTCAACAGGTTTCAGAGCAGTGTTTCTCAACATTGACCCTATTGTAGTCTCTTCTTATTCGTGGGGCATATATTCTATTACCCCTAATGGATGCTTTAAACTATGGATAGCATTAAACCTTATTTATACATTCATACTTGTGATAAAGTTTAATTTTTAACTTAAAATTAGGCATGGTAAGGGGTTAATAACAATAACTAATAATAAAATAGAACAACTATCACAATACGCCGTAATAAAAGTTATGTGAATGTGGTTGCTCTCTCTCAAAATATCGTATGGTACTGTACTCACTCTTCTTCTTGTGATGATGTGAGATGATAAAATGCCTAGGTGATGAGGTGAAGCAAGGTGAATGATGTAGCCCTGTGACGTAGTGTTAGGATACTGTTGACATTCTAACAATATATCAGAAAAAGGATCCTTTGCTTCTGAGGTTTGGCCACGGGAAACTGAAGCCACGGAAAGCAAAACTGTGAAGAATCAGGGGCTACTGTGTTAACATCTTGGGGCACATCATGTGTTATTGGGGGCTTATCCTGTATTTCGTGAATGCTTAGAAACTTCCCTTGACTCTACTCACTAGGTGCCAGTAGCACCCTCCCAGTTGTAATTACCAAATATATCTCCAGAGATTGCCATATGTCTTGGGAGGGAGAGGCAAATCATTCCTAGCACAGGGCCACTGCTCTAGGGTAAGAAAAATGGGGCATGTTATCCATTTGAGGAGAGCACATTTCCATCCTCGCATGGAAGGATCTCTGACAGGTTGACATTGCTGACTTCCTGTGACTCCTCTTCATCTCCCTTTATGTTGCAGAGTGAGTCCAGTAAGATTCAATACTTTTCTCTGATCCCCCTTTTTTCTACTAGCTAATTTTATTGATGACCATGGCTGCTATTGACTAATACCGCTTTTCCTCTAGTTCAGACTTTTCTAAGTTCCAGATTTCCACTTATCTTCTGGAAACTATGCATTGATACTTGAAACTGATGGAATCCACCTACTTAAAAATGACCTTATTTCTCCAAACCTCCTCATACTTCCTATTCTGGTAACTATCATTATTCTTACCAGAATCCGGGTGTTGTTGGTTTTAAAATAGGGGGTTGTCTCTTCATTATAATCAACATATAATCATTTGTCCATAAACTCACTTATGCATACTGTCCCATCATTTCTACCTTGAAAAAACTTCTTATTCTTGTATCCTCTTTCAGTGACCTCTGGATCTATTCTACTCCAGACTTTCATCTCTACTTGACTTATGTTTAACAATATTTACCATTGCCTGACAGTCATTTCCTGTCTCTCCCCTCTCTACATGCTTCTGTAAGAGGATGCTTCCTAAAGCATAATTTTGATTGTCATTTTCCTTCTCAAAACCAATTTTAATGATTTCTTTTTCTTTAGAAGGTTAAGACCTCCATGTTAAAACCTCCATAATCCAATTCAAACCTTCTAGTTATCTTTTTGGTATTTCCTCTCTACTTAGAATTTCAGACCACTGAGTCTGAAGATACGTTTGTTTCTCACTTTGCTACTTTTCTTTAAGCTCTTTTCTTTACCACTAATATTCTTTTTTCTCTCTGCCAAAACAGTCCTACCTAAGCTTCAGGAGTTAAGTCAAGATAAAACTTCTTCCAGATTCCCAGATATAGTTAATCTTCCTCTTACCCATTCTCACCTAAATTCAACACTTAATATTACACCAGTTCATGTACATGCTTTTCCCTTTATTAAGAAGTGAGTTCTTTGTATTTCCTAAATTATGCAGCACAATGTGTTCTTCTTGATAATTAATGTTTGTTGAAGAAGTATGTACCATATCAGGAAAGCTGGGCTTGCTTGGGACCTAGCTTCATGAACAGTGAGAATCTGATATTACATATGAAGAATTGTTCATTGTCAAATCTCGTCTAAAAATCCTAAACTCTCAATGGCAGATTATATTTCTGAAAAATGGCCACAACACTATTTCCAACCCCACATGTTCTTTCTAAAACCTTGCCACTCTCTGTGAGAAAACAGTATCTGTTTCCCATCCTCTTGAAATTAAGCAGGACTTTGTGATTGTCCTAACAAATAGAATGCAGCTCAAAGATGCTGTGTGGCTTTCACACAGTAAAAGAGTACAGAGCTCAGCAATTACTGGAAATGATGAAAGGAAAGCTAACAAGACCACCACTCCAAAAGAAATCAGCCAGGAAAGGATTGTGATTTGGCCCCTAAGAGGTGCCTGTATGGAAGGGAAATGAGTCCCCCAACCACACCGGCCAGCATTGAACTCCAATCAGTTATGTGAGTGAATGAATAAACCTTCAGATGATTCTCCCAGCACCCAGTTTTCTAATTTTCCTGCTAAGGAACCAGATAACATGGAACAGAGAGGCAAGCCATCCTATTCTGCCTGTGCAAATTCTCAACCATGAGTATAAGTGATTGTCTTAGAATTTGGGGTAGTCTAAGTAAATACAGTAAGAAATAAAATCATATTCTTTTCCATCTTCTACTCATATGTAAGAGATGAGGCTGTTTCACAGAGAAACTTTCTTCCTTTGTATTTTGTATTATGTAAGTTTCTTACTATGTATTGAGGTGGGCGAGAGGAACAGAATAACTGAGACAGACTGATGGGAACAAGGATAAGAGGGAAGAATATATGTGAATTATGGCAGCAGTTTCAACAAAAATCTACTTAATAGTTTGAGTATGCTAATACCAGTCTTGTTTGTGCTATAAAAACTTAAGCTTCTGTCAACTTCTGGGAGAAAGACTAGGTAAAGTGAAGATATTTTGTAAATGTAGAACACCAAATGCAAGCCGTTAAGTACAGGCATAAATCCCAAAGGAAATATTTTCATGTAGATAATACAGTGGTTCTTGTTACTGTACAATTTGAGAATTAGTGTTTTTGTGGCACTGCCTGTTGTACATATCACTAGAAGATGTTTCCTCTGAAGAAACATTGGTGTTTTGCAGGTGTATCAAAGAATTCTTCTAGCCCAGTTTCTACCATCTGACTGTGTATTATAAGGCTACAGGGGGCCAAATCACAATTCTTTCCTGGCTGATTTCTTTTGGAGTAGTGGCCCTGTTAGCTTTCCTTTCATCATTTCCGGTAATTGCTGAGCTCTGTACTCTTTTACTGTTGGTGTTGCTTGCAGTCAACAGACATCCGGTAGGACTTTTGGTATCCTTTACTGAATTATAATTGAAACACTACTTTTAAAATGGGGTAACTGCAACAATTGTGAAATAGCTAATTTTATAATTAATTTTTTAATGGACTTAGGAAAATGATGGTATCCACACAATTTCAGATATGAAAGCATACTTGAAATGAGTCAAAGATGCATTTTTTTGTATCTCTAAATTGCAATGATTGATCACAAAACAAAACAAATACTCATAGCCCAATGAATTAGGTATTAGTATGCATACATGGCGGTGGGGTTGGGGAGCGAAATCTTCTTTTATTTATATGTTTTTCTAGATGTGGAACTATTTTTAGTATGTTTTGCTTTACCAAATTCTATTTAAAATTTTTAAGTTAAATTAATACTTAAGAGATGAAATGATTGAATTATTTACAAAATTATGAATCACACCTCAATTATATATATATATATATGTGTGTATATAAAATTCTTGACATAAATTTGTGTGTACTCTTTGTGAGTATAAACACCACACACACACACACACACACACATAGACACACACACAAACATTATAATTGTGTCAAGTTTTCTAAAGGAAGGACATACCACCATTTAACTAGCATATTTTCTGCTTTGTTTTGCAATGAATATAATCCAACTCCTATCTAATAATTATCTTCCATGAAATGACCATTTTTCTCCAGAAATGGTCTTTGAATCGAATGTTCTAGCTGAGGGGCTCACTGTTGTAACAGTTCCCGCAGCCATCAGTACATTAGCTCCAACTGCTGCTGTATCCATTGCCATTTACGGTTCTCCCAGGAGAATTTAGATGAAAAAAGGAAACTGTTAGTGCTAAGTGTGTGCCAGGTTTGAATATACTCTCTAAACACATTCTAGCTGAGCCTAGAATGAGAATATTTTCTCTTATTTTCAGTGGGCAAAATACTATGTTATAGAGTACAAAATTTTAACACATTACAATAAAAACAGCAGTTTGGTAAAAATGCACACTCTTATGAGGACAGAAAAGATTTCATTTGGAACACTAGTTTTGAAACTAAACTCTTGCTTCCCTAACTTTAAATATTGGGAACACAAGGAGGCAGAAATCAAATTTAGTTGCTGAGTTTTTTTCAGATTGGTTTTCCATGACACCAGGTAACAAACATACATGTAATTTCAAACAAGGAGTTTTGGGTCAATCAAAAATGAAGATTTTTATAAAATTCAATTTTACCTTAACATTGCCTTTCTTATGGTGAAGCTATAGATATGAATTCATTTGTACACACACACACAACACGCGCGCGCGCGCACACACACACACACATACACGTCTTTGTCTATTGTGACCTTTAAATGTTTTATTGGAGCACACTTCAGTTTTGCTTAAATTTATATTCAAAGTCACAAAGAGGGTTTCATGCAAATCCTAAACCAAGAAGACTGGGAGTCATGCAAGTCTTTGGAAATTAAACCCTTTATCTTCCAAATGTGGTGTTATTGCTTTAGAATGAGAGAGTTAAAGGCTGAAACCTGCTGCTAAATGATCCTGCTCAATATGTTTGTAGGTGCAGCTCAAAGAGAATCCAAGGGATTCCTCCTTGTTTTCGTGTGAGTAGGTGATGCTTCACAGTCTCTATGGGGACATCTGACACATTTCACAGAGAGAGGACAGTGCACTGTTAGCTTGAGTACAACTGAGAAAGGTATGATTTGAGAGTGGAATCAGAATAGCTAAAGAAATATAAAACTTAAAAAAATAAAAGTAGAATAAAGCAAGAAACTGAGTAAAGATTCTGGGGAAAGACTGAAACTAAATGTAAGCCATCCTAATAATACCCAGCAAAACCACAGCCTCCTGGAATTTTAAATCAGAAATATTATACCAGAATAAACCCAAATATAAATGACTTAAATAACAATTCCAGAATCCCACAAAACAATCCATTCACACTTCCATTTATCCACTTGTTAGTGTAATTGGTAAACCAAATACAATATTGTGGCCCTCTGACCATCTGAGACACCAGAAGTCAGACTCTTTTCTAAATCACAAAGGTACTATTAAAAGCGATATTGAAAAATTTAATGAGATGGGATAATGCAAAGAGCCAGTCTTGGTAAATGATTAAGTGACTGCTATGTTTTTATTGGGTTTAGTGCTTCTGGTATATATATTATTATGGTGGTGTGTAAAAGTGATATGAGAGGAATTGTTTTCTCTGAGGCAATTTTACCCTTTTACTTCTGAACAAAAAGAAAAATGCTACCTTGTCTTACAACTCTTACCAATCCCTCATACATTTTTCCTTTGTTTTTTACTTTTCTTTCTTGCTTCTCAGAGTTCCAAACTTAAGAGATTTAATGAGTGAATGTTCATAGCTAGGAAGTACAATTACATTTGAGGGTTTATTGAAGGGTGGTATTGAATCATTGCAATGAATTTCACTTCTTAACATCACCCAAGGATTGGGTACAGAACTGTGGTAGACTGACAGTCCTGATAATCTGAATACTTTACCCTGATAATCTGAATAAAATACCCAGCCACACCCTTTGCATTTCCTCTGAAAGGAATTAGGGTCTATTTGCCTACTCCTTGAATCTGGGCATAGACATGTGACTTGCTTTTGTTGGGTAGGAAGAATTTATTCTACCCTTCAAGTTCCTTCTAGCTAGACTAAGAATCAAATTGACATGAGACAGATTAACAGGAGAAAATCAAATGTGATAGTGTAACTACAAGGAATCCACACAGATAGGGAAATTCTAAAGACAGGCAACATGAAGCTTTTATGAGCTGAGGAGAGGAGTAGGGGCCTGGAGATACAAAGGGAAGGAAGACCACTAGCAAGAAGGTGAAAGGAGATGCTAGGAAAACAAAGGTTGCCCTGTTGTGTAGATAAATTTCTCAGGTAAGGAGGAAAATCTATTAATAGCTCTCTTCTTAATAACAGGCAGTTGAAGGAGAAGTAAAGAGTTTTTCCAGAATGTGCTAGGTTTTGATTGCTTTTGACTCAAAATAATGTTCATGACAAAGTGACCCATCTTGGGGTGGCCTGTCCTTGGCCCCTATACTTTGGTCAAAATGATGTTAGCAGGCTTTATATAAGCAAAGTCCTAAAAAACTCCTTGTAAATTTCTACTTACTCCCCTGAAAGTCTACTACAGGAGATGTGGAGGATGAGAGACCAGGCAGAGTTTAATTATCTATTCCAACATCCTTCTAGATCTATCAGCCCCTAGACTACTAAACAGCTGACCACAGACACCATGAGGAACTCAGCAGAGCCCAGCAGATCCCTGCCTAGATGAACAAATCCCCAGCCTACCTAGAGACATGTAAGAAACAACAAATGGTTGTTGTATTAAGCCACTAAAGTTTTGAGATGTTTGTTAGGCAGCAATAGCTAACTTTTACAATATTTCAGAGATTTACACTCTGCATATTTGAGAGCAGTATCATGGTACTTGAATGAGGAATTGGTTTGACTTATAGAACTTTAAGGACATTAACATATTTTTCATTCCCACATCTTATAATGTAATATTAAAATCAACATTTTTTAAAGTTAGAAAACTGTGAAACAGAAAGGTTAAGAACTTTGCCTAATATCACATATTAGGTAGGCCTGGCTTTTAACCTGGGTAGTTTGACCCCAGTGCATGGGAATTTAGCTACTAAGCCATATTAAATAAGACTACCTCCATTTTGGTAGAGTATTAGATTTTTTCAGGCATGAGCTAAGACAATTGCTTTTTTTATTTGTCAGAATTTTCTTCAATATGATGATTTTTCTATTCATTTTAATATTTTTATATAAGCCATTGAGATAATCCATGCATTGTTAGGATTGATAGGATCTATAAATTGGCCAACAAATGGATAATATCATTTGGAAAAATTTGCCAGAGCTTCAAATGAATATAGTCTATCTTCCTTCTCTGGAATCCTGTAAGTATGAATGTTTACTAATATATCAAAAATATAAAGGTTCAGTGATTTTTAAGAATAATTACCTAATCTAATCAGTATTGTTTCTCTCTGCTATTGACTTCTGTTTAATAGCTTTTGAAAACAAAGTTTAAGAAAGTGTCCTATCATCCACTAGGAAAGAATTCTTCTGTTGACAGAACCCATTGCCCATACAACAGTGAGTCTAGAGAAACACCCATTTGGGAATCAAACAGGAAATCCTAACACCTGACTGATTCCACCTGTTCACCCTGACTCATTCCAGGCACAGCTGAGGTGATTAACAGGGTATCATGTCCACTTCCTGTGTGGGGTCTATTTCATAGCCCCAGGGATTTCTCCCTTCCTAGATGATTATTTCCCAATGTTTTAGGGAATATATTTATTTAAACCTGTGTCATCACCAGGAAAGAGTAAGAAATTATCAAAAATAAAATGGAAAGTAAAGAAAATACTAAAAATAATTGGAGGTGGAGAGAAGACATAATCTGTATTTTAAAATACAAAATGAATGAGTCTATACTTTGAGAAGTGACCAGTAACATATGTGGAGCTGAGTCAGACCTTCAGAGTCAAATGACAGTTGATCATTCCCTCCTCCTCACCGCAGTGTGGAATATGAGAGCAAAGGGACCTTCATTGTATTTAAAGAGCAATAAATATAGACCAAATAAAAAGAAATATTTTCTCACACAGCATATAGTTAACCTGCAGAATTTCTGGCTCAGGGGGTGATTTAATTAAATAATCTACACAGATAGAATTAGATCATTTTATGGCCACTAATAACATTTTCAGTGCTACAAAGTGAATATGATAAAGGTAAATCAACTCCCATCTTTCAGGAATAAATTCATAGCCCATAGAAGATAGGAGGAATTTCATTTCCAATTGCAAATAACATTGGACCACCCAGTAAACCCCAGTGACTTCCTTATGAGTAGCAAGAGAGAAATTTGGAATAACCTTTCCTTCAATTATGAAAAACTGACCCCAACTCAAACACCAATGCCAAAAAACATTAATGGTTGAATCCATATTGGCAAAATTTGGGGATAACTATTTTCTGTATTCTATTTTCTCCCTAAGTAATGGTTTATAGCAACAAAATCTATGAAAGTGAGGAAAAGTAATTAGAGAAGTTAAAGGTATGCAAATGGTTTTAATAACACAATCAAAACAAACAAACACACCCAAAATGATAGTAACAGTAGAGTTTCAAAATTTACTGCCACTAAAGATTTGGTATATTTCCTGACAGGCAACTCTGGCAACTAAACTATAAGGAGACTGTTTTCTAAGAGAAAAATTTGAGGATACTAAATGTATTAGTATGATCATGCTGCCATGACAAAATATCATAGACTGGGTGGTTTAATCAACAGAAGTTTATTTTCTCACACATCTGGAGCCTCGGAATTTGAGATCAGGGTGCTAGAACATTCAGGCTCTGGTGAGAGCTCTTTACCTGGTTTGCAGACTGCCATTGTGTCCTCATAGAATGTGTCCTCATGTAATTGTGTCCTCATATACAGAAGAGAAAGGAGAGCAAACTGTCTGATATCTCTTCTTAGGAGGGTACTAATCCTACCCCATAAAGAGGGCCCCTCCCTCATGACCTCATCTCAACCTAATTACCTCCTAAAGACCCCATCTCCAAATACCATCACGCTGAGGGTTAGGGCTTCAACATATGAAATTTGGTGGACACAGTTCAGTTCATAGCACAAAATATTTCCTAAATGCCCAATTTAGTCAATAATTTTACAAACGTTCATAACAACTTGCATATATCGAACTCCTACTACTTATCGAGCAATATTCCAAGCATTGGAGGCACAAAAGTGAAGAAGAAGATCCTTCATCTTAAACTGTGATCTCAGTTCAGTCTGGGTAGCCCTATACAAATAAATGATCCTAATGCAACATTTTAAATAACATAAAGAGAGGGGTGCCTGGGTGACTCAGTCAGTTAAATGACCGACTTCACTCAGGTCATTATCTCTCCATTCATGAGTTCAAGCCCCACATTGGGTCCTGTGCTGATAGCTCAGAGCCTGGTGCCTGCTTCAGATTCTGTGTCTCCCTCCCTCCTTGCCTCTCCCCTGCACGCACTCCATCTCTCTCTCTCTCTCTCTCTCTCTCTCTCTCTCTCAAAAATAAATACACATTAAAAATTCTAAAAAAATAATAAAATAAATAAATAACACAGAGAGTATACCCAATGCTTCAGGATCACAGAAGAGAAAGAGCATAGTTGGGAACCTAACATTTGGGCTTAAAGTTCAAGTAAAGGCTTGTCAAGCAGACATGGGTATTCCAAACAGAGATGCAGTTAAGTGCAATTCCATACCCTGGCAAGGGGAGAGTATATGCCACATTCTAGAAATGACCAGTAAGAAAATGCAGCTGAATCACACGATGAGTGAGAGGGATCTGATAATATTTATCTGAAAAAGTAGTCTGAGGTAAAATGTGAGACCAATTGCTTTCCACAGAACATTATAAAGTTGCATTTCTAAACTGGAGGATCTGTAATAGAAAAGTACTGTGTTAGTAAAAGAGAAAATCTGCCCAACAACAGTTCTCACATTTTCTACAAGTACTAAGAAGTGGCTTGCAAAGTGACAGGTCGGTAATGTTCCCTTCTCCTGAATTTTGGAACAGCATTGATAATGGGAAAATCTGGAGCAACTCTACAATTTCAGGGCAACTGTACAGGAAAGCTAGATATGTGATGGAGACATGGCTACCAGCTCCTGGGCAGATGGATTACAGTTCTTCGCACTATTGTTGCAAATAAAGAAAGTTGGAAATACATCATACTAGGAGGGGAGTGGACCATATTGAATCAAAGTGAACTGACGTGGACGATGGCAAGTTCTTTGTGATTCATTTTTATACCCTATTCACACTGCCAATACATAAGCCTTTTTGCCAGATCTTAGATGTAGACACTTGCCAAAACATGTTCATGGCAGAACATTTGTGGTTGTTTAGAGGCTCGTTATAAGGTACCAACAGAATAAAGGAAAATATGTGAAGGTATTAAATAGTTCAAGTGACTAGATCAACATTAATTAAAATTATAAGTCTCCAAAAAATATCAAGTATTGGGGTTTGTATTATAGATGTGGTTTGAGTCATAAAAATATTTATTATCATTTTTATTGATTATACAGGCAGCAGTTTTTCTCTTTCCTGCAGTAACCTTGACTTTAGTTGTTATAAACACTTAACATAATTTCAAAATAAATTATCTTTTACATGTTTTTCTCCATATAGAGCATAAAACTAAAATTAGGTGAAACTGAGGTATTCCCATTCTTTTTTTTAATTATTTTAATGCTTATTTTTGAGAGAGAGAGAGAAAGAGACTGAGCGTGAGTGGGGAGGGGCAGAGAGAGAGGGAGACACAGAATCTGAAGCAGGCTCCAGGCTCTGAGCTGTCAGCACAGAGCCCGATGCATTGCTCAAACCCACGTACCGAAAGATCATGACCTGAGCTGAAGTTAGTTCCTCAACCAACTGAGCCACCGGAGTCCCTACTCCCATTTTTTAATTGTGTCACATTTGTATCAGTGAAGACTATGGGCTTTGCTGTTTTAAAGAAATAACAAGTTTTAAATGATGAGAAAATCATAATGAGGTCACATGGTCATCTCTGAAGAAGAAAATTATGATATTTCAGCAGAGTCATGTGTTTTTTATTTTAAAATTCAGTCCATCTTTATAAGCTGTGGTTTATTTCTTTCTTTAAAGATATGGTTTGTTACACTCAAATGAACAAAGCCCCCTAGATCTATGTGTTTAAATAAAGCTTTAGTCAATTGGCCTATAATTTCTACATATTTTCTCCTATATTAAATGAGCACCATCTACATACATCCTTAAGTCACCTTCTGTTACAGTTTTCTGTGGGAAACACATACACCCATTTATTCTGGCTTACCTATTTATGTCATTGTTAAAGGTCTTTTCCTTCCTCATATTTAGCTTCATCCCATAAATATAAGTACACGTTCTGTTTGTTTCTAAAACCAAAGAGCATATTTCTAGAAAACTATACTAAACAGAAATATGAAAGTCCCACTTATGAAGCAGAAATCATACCTCAGAGCATATGTTTCTGTGGTTATCTTATTCAATGTGTTTTGAAGGGACTCAACCTTAATCCTGCTTCTGCTGGTTACCATGCTTACCATAAACATAGTTCTGTAATGTCGACCATAAAGAAAATTTAAAGTTGCTTGTAGAAAACTCACTAGTTATCCTTTTAAGGCATCACAATAGAATTTACAGAACCCATAATCATTCTCTTTTGACTGCTTGCCTCTTTTTTCTCCTATCTAAATTGTGAATGCTATTAAAGAATACAATAAGGTTATGTAATGGAATTTAAACACACTTTATTGCAACAATATAAGTTCCATGTACAGTTATAAGCAATATGGCTGTACTTAATAATTTTACATTACATGCATAATTGTGGTATCAAATTAGTAATTTTCACAAAGTACTTGCATTAGAAATGTGTATGATACAATATATTTCAATTCTCAGTTGCACAGGAAGATAACAATTTGTTTAATAGGAGGACTGGGGATACAGTTCATACTCTTAGATCTGATTGTCCTGCTTTATACAAAGCTTGGACTCCCAGTCATGGAATTTTTGAGCATGAAGAGCCCTTAGAGATCAAATAGTTCAACAATCTCATTTTAGAGAAAAGAAAGTAGAAGTTAGGGGACGTGATCTGACTTAAATCACGTACCATAGAACACTAGTGACAGAGCTAGAACAAAAGCCTCTTCTTAACTCTCTCAAGATCATGACAGGAGGTTGGAGCCAAAAATTTAGATTTGGAAATCTTCTACACAGAAAAAGGATACTCAATGCTTTTGGGTTGGGTTCAGTCCCCCAAGGATGGAAGGTGGGGAGCATTCCAACCTGTAGCTGTTAAGCAGTAGATGAGGAACTTAGTCAAGAAGGCTGCAGGGGAATAGCTGGTACAATGATGAGAAACTCAAGAGAATATGGGATCATTACACGGAAGAAGATAAATAAGGGCTGGGTCTGTATTCAATGCTGCTGAAAGATTGCAAATGTGGGAGACCATTGGATTTAGCAACATGGAAATCGCTGGTTTCCTGATAGTTGAGCCTTGATGGGGTGGTTAGGACCAAAGCCTGATTGGAGCGAATAGAGGGGAGAAAGTGGACAAAGTGACCAGAGACATTAAGCTAAGGCGGTTTTTCTATGGTGACAGAAGCTTTTGGAAAGGA
The DNA here is from genome assembly GCF_022837055.1 of Prionailurus viverrinus. NCBI lineage: Eukaryota > Metazoa > Chordata > Mammalia > Carnivora > Felidae > Prionailurus > Prionailurus viverrinus. The sequence goes on from NC_062568.1 coordinate 80,164,034, forward strand.
GAGGTTTTAAATGATGTCTTCATAAAGTACTTCTTCAAGTTCATACTCCCAGTAACAAAGCAACGAAGAGTAAATTGCCATGGGAAACGGGTTTGAGATTTGTTACAAGGGGCATATGTACACCACTTTGTTTTATTCAGGGGATAGGGGGATTATTAGTTAACCATCCATCCTAGAATGAAATGTGTGCTCAATTTATAGAATGCTGTTGGAATCCCTGAGGGTGAGAGACAGAACTTTTTCATTCTCCATTCTGTCTAAACCTAAAGCCCAGCCCTCAGAAAACAATCCCTGCTTTTCTCTGCACCACCCTCACTAAGACACTTTATTTCTAAAGCAGTCCACCTTAAAGACTTGTTTCTTCTAGCAGGGAGCTCATCAATATCTGCACAGCCTCGCAGGCAGCTAGGAGGCCCGTCCATTAATGAAATGTTAATGACTGAATTAGACCTGTAATAACTGAAGTAGGAGGCACTGCTGTGAGTCCATTAGCATCAGCAGACCCCGCTGAGGAACAAGTAAACACAGCACACAATGAGAAAACTTTCCGCAGAAGATTTGGAAGTGTTACACAGGTGTTTTCACATGGAAAATGACATTTCCCCGCAATAGGATTAGTTTATTTAGGAAAGCTAATTCCAGTCACTATATTTCTTCAGACAAAAATAAAGAAGACAAGATGGATGATGTACTTATTCAAGAGTGTTTTGATTTTTTTTAATTCCGATATTGCACAATTGTTCTTGCAAAACTTTTTAGGATAACTTGCATTTGTCAGGTGCCAATTATTCCCAACAACAACTGGTCTTCTTTTCCTCTTGCCTTGTGCTTTTAATGGTTTGTTTTCATTTCTCAGCTACTCTCTTGTTTTAAAAAAATTGTCTTGCTTTTATGCTTCAAGGAAGCCCTACACTCTTTTCAATATCGCCTATCCGTTTTCAGAAAGGGGAACAACATAGGGGGGATTTAAGACACTTTTTAAGGCTTGATTAATATAAAATGATTGTGGGATTCACCCCTGAGATGTAAATATAAGTAGTATGGCAAATAAAGTGAAAGCTGTTATGTATTAGCATGTAGCTCCATTCAATAATATATCATTCTTGTAATAAGCTTGAAAATTTACTATTTTTATTTAAACATATATTGTAATTCAATAATATTTGAGTTGTAGTGACTTGATGTGAGGCAAAAATAATTGCTATCTCAAGTTATTACATAAGACAGAATAGCGAAGGCTAATTCTATTGGAATTCTTTATTATGTCTACTGTTGGTCTCATTATTGTCTCATAGTAACACTTGGATTGCTAACTGCAGTTAAAAATAATGTATAGGTGGTCTGAGGGGTGGACCTTAGTGTTTGCTAGGCATATATTGTAGGAATACATATAAAAATGCTACAAAAATCAGTATCATATTATTGTTTTGGTTAAATCAAATATTACATATCAAATGAAGTATTCAATAATGTATGTTATAGCTTATGTTTAACCTCAGGCCCTTAGTTCTGTATTTACCAACAACTTTGTGTGACACTAGACAAGTCCTTTAACCCTTCAGGAATTGATCTCAGGAATTAAAAATAACATTTTATAAAGAATAATATCTATACATATCTAAACTTTATATTTATGTGACCTGAGAATTTACATAATTATAGTTTCTGATAATATTAAAAATTAAGAGGTGGGAATAGAAGGTGAGAGAAAGTGATTTTAAAAGGTGAATTACAAATCTATCAGCCAATTCTGCCCCATGAAAAAGGAAAAGTCTTATCAGGGAACCCGAATTCACAGGAAAAAGTACAGTCTACATGAACACAAAATAAATATTTTAACAGAAATCGCAAACACAACAAATCATAAAACATACTCATTTGAGCAAACTGTGCTCTAGTATAGCCCTGAAGAGGTCAGACTTGAAAGGGACAAATGAAAATACTAGCATGTTTCTTCTCTAAAACCTAAGTGTTAGTTTATTATGCAAATAATTTGCTCCTTGATTTACAAGTCTGTAGTGTTGTGGTTACCTTTAGACCTTAAAACACACACACACACACACACACACACACACACACTATGTTGGTTCCTTGAAATCTTTGTCAGTTTTCTTATTTCATTCTAGCTGATGTTCTGAATTCAAAGGGGGAAAAGTTCGGCACAGTATTTGCAAATAGCAAGCATGACACTTGAGTTGAAATTCAGATCATGCAATGAACTGGCCTATAAAGATGAGGTCAGTGACAAATAGTAACACCTGACAAAAAGTATCATTTTGATTACAGCTAATGGAATGCTTTTCTTCGTTCAGAACTTCCAGGTCTGTAAACACTGCCTTACAATTGTAAATGGATAGAAAGAGAAATCCATCAAGCCCAAATGGTACAGTGATAACTATGAATATGTAATTTATGGATAATCTATTGGAGGTATTTTCCAGAAGAGCCAAAGATCAAGTATGGTACATACTGGTAGTATAAACACCATATGAGTTACTACAAAATAATGGGCTCATAAAATCACTCACAATAATAATAGTGAGTTTAAAGCCAATTTGAAGCAGTCAGCTATGAGCTTAGAACTGAATCTCAGCATTTAAGACTGGATTTCTGTTCTTATTTTTTTCCTGGACAACTACTGATTTCAGAATCAAACATCGGAAGGCTTTTGTTATGTGAAATGTGCCCCTCATTTGTTTTTTGTTTTTTGTATTTTTTTTGTCTTTAAGTATTAATTATTTTGTAGAATAATGAGCAAACTATCCTTAAAGATTGCTTCAGTACAAATTTCAAAGGAAAAGTCTAAACATATCTATTATTTTTCAGCAAGGATAAATTCCTATTAGTAATATATATGTAATCATTCCCTAGGTTAAAGAATGGGATTGAGGCTATGAAGAAGCATAGTAAATGCCCCATGCTTAAGGGCTCCATAATTCTAAAATATTCACAACATAATAGAATATACAAATATCCTATTATTATGGAATAATAATGTATGGCTTATCCTACTGTGAAAAATAGCATGAAATTTTCCAAAGTAAGATTAAATCAGGATTCAATTAACTTTACTCCCAAAGGATTGGTGAAACCCAATCATACCAGATGACTTAGTAGAGATTCTAGGGTCCACAAAGCACAGATGCCATTCTCCTTTACTTGGAACAGTATTAGTCCTTTTTCAGGCTATGTGAATATCCATTGACCCCTGCTCTGTAATGTAGAAATCTCTGTAATGTAGAAATCTTAATTAATTGAAATCTAGAAACCCCAGCAATGATACTCTCTCGTTTTCCCCCTGTGTTATTAACACTTAGAAAATCTCTCTAATACACTAAATTGTGGAGAGAGAATAATGCTTTCTAGCTAATCAAATAGCTGTTTTATTGATTCACACATTCTTTCTTTTATAAATTATATTAAGCACCTGCTATGTACCAGAGAGTTTATTTTTATATCCTGTTAGTTTGTTGCTCTTGAAACTTTTAGAGTTCAATAGGAGATATCTATTCATTCATTCAATCATACATGTATTCATTCAGTCAGCAGATTTCCTGAACTCCCATATTCCAATCCCTGTTGTAGATACTAGAGACACAGACATGAAGAAAACTTAATATCTCTACTTTTGTAGGGCTCACATGCTCCCCATGGAGAGATTGCTAGGAATTAAAAAGAAAACCAGAGCAGACTGAGTCAATAGTCACTGGCTGAGGTGCTATTTTAGATAAGGTGATCTCAGAAGGCCATTTAGAGATGTTTAAAGAGACACCTGAACAATATATTGGAACAGAGCTTTGAGGCATAGGGCAAACCAAGCACCCTAGGCCTGAGCTGGGGAGAGACAGCATATTTTTAGAAGTAGGCTAGTGTGGCTGGGTAGAATGAAGGTAAATGGGAAGTTTTCGAAAAAGCTACCTGTCGATCAGAGGTAGGAAAGACATACTAAGGGTTTAGCGATTCTACTCAAAGTGAGATTGAATGGAGATAAAAGCCAGGTACTTACTGTATCTTCACTGAACAGTTGCTTAAGTGCCTTAAGAGGTAAAAATCATATGAAAAATAAAAATAAGAATGACAGGATATCTGACTTCATCAAGAGTGTGGGTGTGTTGGAGGAGTCTGGGGAGGGTCAAGAACCTGTAACCCAGAGGAACTGTGATGGCACTGGGTTGGTGGTAAACACAAACCTTTGAATTCCAGGGGTCAATACACATGTTTTCTCAGCTCTTTAACAATATAATGTATCCTAAGCATGTATTCTAACTGTGAATTATTACTAGGTGCACCACGACTTGAGAGAGATGAAGTTCAAAATGCCTTCAGATCCGGGCACCTGGGTGGCTCAGTCGGTTGAGTGTCCGACTTCGGCTTCCACATGGTCACTGGCTTCTGAAGTTCCTGTCGTCTGTCCAGCATTATTGATGTCTTTTTTCTATCAAGTCTGCAGTGGGCTGGGTTCTATGCTCTGCTTTCTAGTCAAGTGTTCTGAAGGCATTTTTTTTTAATTTTTTTTAATGTTTATTTATATCTGAAGCAGAGAGAGACAGAGCGTGAGCAGGGGAGGGGCAGAGACAGAGGGAGACACAGAATCCAAAGTAGGCTCAAGGCTCTGAGCTGTCAGCACAGAGCAGGACATGGGGCTCGAACTCACAAACGGTGAGATCATGACCCAAGCCGAAGTATACCTTCCATTGCCCAAGGTGATAATGTTTTCTGCTTTCATTCCCTGATATATATTTTTTAACATTTATTAATTTTTGAAAGACAGAGAGAGCGCAAATGGGGGAGGGGCAGAGAGAGAGGGAGACACAAACCCAAGCAGGCTCCAGGCTCTGAGCTGTCAGCATGGAGCCTGACACTGGGAGCAAACTCACGGACTGAGAGATCATGACCTGAGCCGAAGTCGGCCACTTAACCAAGTGAGCCACCCAGGCACCCCTTCATTCTCTGATATTTTTAACCCAGAAGGACTCCTGTGAACAGAAGGGAAGAAATGATTCTGTCTCTGGTTAAGATTTATACGGCGGAAGTTCATATGTACTGGTCTGTCCTGAAGTAGTCTGCCTACTTTGACAAGTACTTTCCAATTGCTCTATTGTTTCTCAGAATCACATTTAGTTTCTAAATTAGATTTAATTTTGTAAATGCCTTCCATTTCCCATTGATTTCTTGAGCTTTCTGGTCTATACTTTGTGAAGGAAAAAGAAAAGATTATAGATTTTTTTTTTTCCTTCTGGTTAGTTCCACTTGGCTGAACTAGTCAGTGATGACTATTGCTGTGTTTTACTTTTTTATTTTTTAAATGTTTATTTATTTATTGTCAGAGCGAGAGACAGCAGTGAAGGGGCAGAGAGAGAGGGAGAAAGAGAATCTCAAGCAGGCTTCATGCTGTCAGCACGGAGCCCATCGCTGGGCTCAACCCATGAACTAACTGTGAGATCAAACAGCTGAAAGCAAGAGTCAGATGCTTAAGGAGTGAGCCACCCAGGCACCCTTTGGTGACTATTCTGTATTTTAAAGCAGAACTCCAAATGTTCAGGTATAGAAATTAATCTGTTGCTTACTGAAAATATAACTACTGAATTGTCAGACGTGTTTTATATTCTAGCAAATCTGAAGGAGAGTTCTCGGGTGAAATAGACACAGATGGTTTCTACACCTCATTTGGAGTTACCATCCACCCAGAAGTATTTTTCCTTATTTTCCCTCTTGCAAATTTGCATTCAAAAGGGCCTAATAATTGTTTCTTTCTCCCTTATCCACATTGATATTTACACCTTTGAAATGCAATCTGAATGTAAACCCAACTGACCTTAGTAAAAGCAAAGTCAAGAAGTTAGCACCTCTGCTGAACAAAGAAGCAATAGAGAGAGGTTTTAATGACAAAAGCAAAGGCAAAGTTCTCCCCCTCAGGTCTATTTCAACAAAATGGGTGGACCAGAACAGCTCTCTCCAGGCAGGGAAAGGAAAGGGCAAAGCAGAGAAGGACCAAAAGAGGGCTTTGCACTATGCTGAATAGCTTCAGATTGGATGTGAACAGCAATCTTACTATCAGTTCAACAATGCGTTTCTTCGTCATGCAGCTTTGGGCCAAGGGAACTCCTTCTGGAAGAGAAAGAATGAAAAGGTAATGGGAAAAATTATGTACTTGTAAATAGGACCGTTTTCCCTTGTAAATCTCTGTAAATACACTGATTCATCACAGCTCTGAGGAAGGGCAAAAGCAAATATTTGCTGAGTTCTTTGTACTGTGTTCTTTATACGTATACTTTCATTTACTTTCACAAATCACTGTGAATTCATCTCAATTTTGAGATGAAGAAACTGAGGCTCAGGAAATTAGCTGAGATTTGAACTACATGGCTCTAAAGGCCAAGTCCTGCTTCCTGGGCCACCATCCACTGGACTGTGTACAATCTGGGTTCCAAGTATTCTGATGTAATGGGTCCAAGATAGGACGTAGGATTCTGTATTTTTATTTTAGTTTAATGTTTTTCAATGTTTATTTACTTTTGAGAGAGAGAGAGAGAGAGAGAGAGAGCGCACGCATGCGCGCGCGCTAGTGGGGAGGAGCAGAGAGAGAAGGAGACACAGAATCTGAAGCAAGCTCCAGGCTCTGAGCTGTCAGCACAGAGCCCAAAGCAGGGCTCAAACTCACAGACGGAGCACTCATGACCTGAGCCAAAGTTGGATGCTTAACCGACTGAGCCACTCAGGTGTCCTGAGGATTCTGTATTTTTAATAAGCTTTCTGTGTGATTCTTCTAACCAATGAATTTTGCCAATCTCAGCAACAGGCTGTGCTGCCTCTTAGAGAGTAAAGTCTCATTCTAGTGTGCTGAAAGCAAGCAAGCAAACAAACAAACAAAACCCTAGTTGTAAAGACAATGAATGCATCAAGCATACCATTCACTGAGTAAAAGAAGTTATTTTTCTGAATTGTCAGAAATATGTCTTCAACTCTGCAGGGCAAAACAATGCATGAATATGCAATTGCAAAGAGAATAAATAAGAGTATCCTGTGATAGTGACACAGAGCTATACAGGGATGTACCTTCGAGGGTCAGAGGAAACAGAATAGACTTTTAAGATTTCACATGGAAAAACACTCCTTGGTTAAGAGAGGAAAGAGAGAAAGAAATAAAGTGAGGTGCTGATTAGTAGTGAAAGATATTAATCCCCTTCCCTCCATACCAGTGTCAGTGACTTCTTAAAGGTGGAAGTAAGAGGATCACTATGATACCAAACCAGAGAAATAGAGCTGATGTCTCTGTGGAAGTGAGATATCCATTAGCCTGGGGTGAGGCTGACTTTTATCATATGCAGTGGAGTCCCTAAGAGTGCCAGGAGGCTGAACATAGAAGCAAATAGAACTCCAAGGCTTTGCATGCCCATTCAAGAAAATAAATAAAGCTTAAGGGGTTGTGAAGGATGTCAATGGATTATGCATTTTAACCTAGGAAGCTTTAGTGTTTGTATGCGATCGTCATACTTCAAGGACAGTTATGTGATATTTTCTTTCATTTTAATTTTGTTAGACATCTGTGGAGAGGGTGTTTTGGCTGTTTTCCAGCGATTTCAGGGAGTATGCAGAAAGGGGAAGTGTCCCAGCTCTCTCTTTACAGACCCCACTCATCTTTTTGATAAACTGTCCATCAAATCCTTTCCAGGCCAAGACTTTAGCCAGCAGTACCTGATCATAGAGGCTTTTGTAGCTCCAGGTCAATTGGACAGGAGCAGACAAGGACTAACGATACCGAAGTCATGGCCCTGAAAATGTCTACGAAGTAGTTCCCAACTTTGCCTGCAATTACAATCGCCTCGGAATTTTTTGTAACTTGATACCCAAGCCACACCCCCAGACTAATTAATAAATTTGTAATCTGAAAGTGAGAACCAAGCATCAGTATTTTTTAAACCACCCAAGGTAATCCCAATAAGCAGCCAGTTTTGAAAACACTAATCTAAGATTTTGCCTGTTCTCGCAGAGTTTAAAGGTTTTATCGACATCCTATAATGTAGAAAATGGAAGTTTAAAAAAAAAACTACTGTAAATATATAGTGAGTTGTTATGTATTTGCTTTGAAAAACAGAATGTATTCATGCATATCATTCTTTTACTTCTAAATCAATCTTTATTTCATGTACCAATTTATATATGTTAAAAGAGGGGCGCCTGGGTGGCTCATTTGGTTGAGGGTCCAACTTCGGCTCAGGTCATGATCTCGCAGACGGTGAGTTCGAGCCCCAGGTCGGGCTCTGTGCTGACAGCTCAGAGCCTGGAGTCTGCTTCCGATTCTGTGTCTCCCTCTCTCTCTGCCCCTCCCCCGCTCACATCCTGTCTCTGTCTCAAAAATAAATAAACATTAAAAAAAACTTAGATATGTGAAAAGATCTCCCATATTCTCCAAGAAAAAATGCATCATACTCAAAAACTTAAGCTTTTAACTATACACTTGTGAGCAGCTAGTGATTTTCTAGTTGATTCAGTACTATAAAATCTGAAAGAAAATAAAAATAAAGTTTTTAATAGTAATAATCATTAAATTCTCCCAAATCCTAGATCAACCATCACCCCTTTCCATAATGTCACAGGGAGAGGGAATCTTTTCAACATCATCTTTTAAAGCACTTGGTTTATTGGAAAACCAAAATTTTCTCTCTCATTTTCCCTCAACTGCTGTTTTTGTTTGGTTTGGTGTTTAGATGGATGACTCTTGTAAGGAGGCCTGGTGATAGGGGACATGGGATCAATAGAAGCTATTCTGTCCTACAGAAATTCAGTTTATTTGTTACTGTGGGCACCTTGATATTCAAATTTCTCATTCCCAAGGTAAGGAAATGTTAGATTTAAGATTTAAGGCCCCTCTGCCTCACATATGTTGTAGAGAAGAGAAATCTGCAGTAGGAGCGCAAGGGCTAGGGGCATACACACAACTCTTGAGTTAACAAGTTGTACGATCTTGAACACATCAGTTAACCAGCTTTTCTGACAGTGCCTGCATCTGTCCACTAAAGGGCTTGGACAACACTGAAGGGCTTAGTCCCTTCTAACTTGAACTTCTTATGGCATAATTTTCAATCTGTGACCTATAGAAATAATTTCATTTTGAGGAGTTTGATGGCAATTCATTTCATTTGTTACAAATCAAATGTAGGGTGAATAAACAAGCTATGTAGGGTTCCCAGAAGAGACAGGAAAACATTTCTTTCCTGTAACTGTGCTGTTTATAATTGTAGGTTACACAAATTTCCATATTATTTCAGTTGCAGAAGGTCTGCTCAACATTGATTTAGAGCATTCAGATTATATTAAATATGCATGTTGTATGAAATGACATTATATGTACATATAATTAAACATTCTGGTGTGTGGTTTTGGACAAATGGTGTTGCTGCAATTAAAAAAAAGAAAAAAAGAAAAAAAAAGACCAGTGGCCATGGGGAGGGGGGGTGCTGGTTCCCAAACCAAACAAAACCTCAAACGCCAAAAGCTGCATAAATCAAAGCTTAAAATCTGACTGGTAACAGCAGGACCAGATCCATGAGTATAAACTGACAGAGGTGTGCTTTCCAAAGCTACTCAATCCACTTGTATACACAAAGCTGGAATTTATTGGGCTTTGCGGCAATGACCATTTGCTTCTATGGCTCAAGCTTTGTTTCCTTGAGGGTTTCCCAATCTGTCTCCTTCTTGAGCAAACTGCATGAGATGCGTTCTTTGTATCTAAGCCACTTGCATTCCTCTTAGTCTTTCTCCTTTTAAGGTAAAATGGATTTTAATTCATGTTAACGCCAATGATATTTGGCATATTCTGATTCTAGGGCGTGCTATTTCTTTCCATACAGCTCTTGTAGGATAATGATCTCCATATATTTGAAAGAATATTCAGGCTTAAAGATTCTTTGGAAGGTCATCCAAGCTATATTCCTGCCTTCACACCCTCATACTCTTGAACAGAGGAGTTTCTCAAAGCTGTCCTATCTTTATTTCAGTGAAACAATCCAGTTTCCTTGGAACTGATCGTTTTAACAGGATGCCCCTATTTACTTATTCACAGCACCCAAATTATGGTCAGAGATGTTGGACCTCACAGAATGACAGGCCTGGGTTGGAGGCAAAGAGGAAGCAAGCTTCCTCACTGCTGTCACTTTGTCCCATATTACACATGGGGGACTTAGGCCGACACGTGTTCACATTTTCTGATAATGAACATTTTCTTGGAGACAATCTGTACACTCTGTGAATGTTACACTGTTGTTGCACATAACTGGGGAGCTCAAAGCATCAGCTTCGTCTGTTGTTTTTATGCGGTAGGTCACAGTCCTCGCAAGAGCCTCTACTTAGGGCAGCTACCAGATGAGATGACAGTCCTTCCCACACTGCTTTTTGGTATATGCTGAAGTTTGATTGATTCCCCCCCACCCATGTTTTAGGCTATATCAGTGAGGATTCTAGTATCTCTGAACTATTAGGACACAGAAGCAAAAGAATGCTGATTTTCAGACATGCTTTCATCTAGGTCTACAAGAAGAAAATCAAAGGCCTTTGAGTCGCTTCCTCATCTGCAAATCCAACCCTTCTTCAAACATTTGAATTAGGAAAAAAATGGAATGCCTCTAACATAAAATACATATATGAAAAAGGTATATATGAAAAATATCAAGTCTTTTAGCCTGCCTTTTATCAGACCTCTTATTTGCATAAGAAGAATATCTATTAACACGGGAAAAATGTCAAACTATTTACCAATATCACAGATAAAAGTCAACCAGTTTATCTTTAGTTCTTATTCAAGAAATTTACTAAGAGTTTGAGCTTGTGGTAGTATCCAAGAGTTGAAAGAATATATGTATATGTATGTGTATATGTAAATATATATGTGTATATATACATATAGAGAGAGTCTCCATAGTGTAGGCAATCACGTGATATTAGAATATTGGGCCTACTCTGTTGGTGAAGGACTTTAACTATTGATACAACTTTGTCTGAAGTCAAAAAGTTTCTTGACATCATCATCATCTGTATTCATCTTTTTTTTTATTTTACACATGCTTAGCACAATACTTTGAATAGTGTAGATACTTAATGTGTATTTTTTTAGTACATGAAGGGAAGAGATATAACACTTGTTATAGTGAAACAACATTTCTATTGCACTTCTTAGCATTGTGTTTCCAATCTAAATAAGGGAAACAATTTGCTCTTTTTAAAATTTTTTTAATGTTTGTTTTTGAGGGGGAGAGAGAGGGAGAGAGAGAGAGTAACAAGCTGGGGGCGGGGGGCAGAGAAAGAGGGAGACAGAGGGTCCAACACAGGGTCTGTCAGCAGAGGGCCTCATATGGGACTCGAACTCACTAACCGTGAGATCATGACCTGAGCCTAAGTCAGAGGCTTAACCGACCGGGCCACCCAGGTGCCCCAACAATTTGTTCTTTAAGGTGTTATATCCTGCTCCAACCTCAGATTCTGACCTGAAATTAAAAGCTGGCTCCTTTTGAATTGAGAATCACTTAGTTTTATTTTCTGTTTTCCTCAGACTCCAGAGCTACTTTGAAAGTTCCCTGGGATTCCATCAGATGTGCAATGACAGCAGAATCTAACCCCAGCCATTCAGGTATTTCTACAAAGTAAGTCTACAGTCTCCTGAACTATCCTCAGGTAACAGAATCAGCCACAGGCTAAATGTTGAAATTATAACCAGGATTTCCATTTATATAAAAATGGATCCCCTAAAACCAGTAATGCCCAGAATACTCATATGGTTAAGAATACAAGTGGTGACCTTTGCTCCTCAGAGGAATCTTCCCTGTGATCACTAATTTTGGCAGGACTTACCTAGTGAGTCACCACCAGGGCTCTCAGAAACAAAGGTTTAATTTATTTTTTACAATATCTTAGGTTAGAGAAGGACAGCATTAACAGAGGTCCACCCTATTAAAATATAAAGAAAATTAGTTATACTACATAGTCATCTTGGCCACTTGAATTTGGGACCTATCACAGTCTTAATTTGAAATTTTGCTGAAGTCTCTATTCCTTGGAAATTGTTCAGATGGTTCTAAGAAAATAAATAAAGTCTAAAATATGATAAGGGAAAAGATTGATACTATATTGACTAAATATTGAAAGTCTTTTTAACTCATACAAAAAATGACAAGACAACTTAATGGGTTAAAATATTTTCTACATGGATAACTGAGACTCATATAATTTTTCTTATAAAGAGTTTCTACAGACAGGGCTCTTGGGTGATTGAGTTGGTTAAGTATCTAACTTCCATTCAGGTCATGATCTCGTGGTTCGTGAGTTTGAGCCCCATGTTAGGCTTTGTGCTGATAGCTTGGAGCTTCAGATTCTGTCTCTCTCTCTCTCTCTCTCTCTCTCTCTGTCCATCCCCTGCTCGCACTCTTCTCTGTCTCTGTCTCTCTCAAAAATAAATAATTAAAAAAAATAAAAAATATAAAAATTAAAAAAAAGTTTCTATAGATCAACAAGAAAAAATATTTTGAAACTAACCAAATATCAATAGGAAATTAACCGAAAAATGTTACAAATTGTCTATATATATATGAAAAGGCAACCTATTTCTGTAATAAAATGAATTGACTGCTATAAAAGCTGCTATTTAACTATCAAATTAAATACTGTTAAATATCTAGAGTTGATGGATGTAGTTTTGGTCACCTTTATATTAACAATAAATCTTGCAGTTGAATCTCTGTATGAACTTCGACTCAGGATTTCTACTTCTGAGAATTTATTCTAAAAATACCCCCACAATACAAATACATTTATAAAAATTTACCATAGTATTATGTGTAATAATATAAATTTTTGAAAAACTCAAGTGTCTATCAAAGGAGAGGATTAAAATACTTCATCACATATGCATGCTGATACATGGATCTAATATGAGAATATGTGGATACCTTAATTTTATCTTAAGGAATAAGCTAAATAAATTCAATATATTGATATATGAAGACAGTATGTTGAAGAATAATATGAATTGCATGATCTTTTATATAAAAATCTGGAAGTTATTAATGTATGTAGACAAAAACTTAAAGGAATATGCATAAAGCTTTTGAAGACAGATCTCATGAAGTAGAATTATTGAAGACATTCAACTTTAATTTTTTTAATGTTTATTTTTGAGAGAGAGAGAGTGAGTAGTGAGTAGGGGATGGTCAGAGAGAGGGAGACACAGAACTATAAGTGAGCTCCAGGCTCCACGCTGTCAGCACAGAATTCATCATGGGGCTCAAACTTACAAACTAGTAGATCATGACCTGACTCCAAGTTGGAAGCTTAACCAACTGAGCCACCCAGGCACCCTGAAGACATTCAACTTTAGACTATATTCCTCTGTTGCTTGAGTTTTGCACACATTTATATTATTTGTTTTAGTCTGAAAACAAAATATGCATTTGTTCAAAGAATTTAAATAATATCTGTCTAACAAAGTACTGGTAATATTCAAATTGGTACTAATTACAAGAGAAATTTACTTGAAAACTAACTTTATGTGTATTTGATGAATATTAGTAATTTAATCCATACTTTTCAGGGCATTAATCCTTGCAGGATTATTAAAAATTCAACAGAATAATTACTGTTTATAATTTTAACATTTAGTACCTTCCTTTAAAAATCAATAAGGTATAACTAAACTCTCTTCTTATAAAATTATTAAAGATCTCTTCTGATAAAATTTTTAAAGATTATTTCTCCCACTGAGTGTGAAGTGAAGCTAGAAATGTACTCTATCCTATGATAAAACCTATGCCCCCAGAAAAATGATTAAAATAACTATTAAAAAAGGATCCAAGAAAAGGCCAATGTTACTGTTTTTCAAATCTTTTATAATAGTTACTCTCTTTTGGGACTCACTGTATTTTAATCACATTTTACTCTAAATAGTAAAAAAAGAATTGAATTTAAAACATATCTGTGTTTTTGAAAAATCAAAGATTATTTTTATTTCACTCTCCCTAAAATTGCATTGACACCTGATAAATCAGTTGTTGACTTTTAAGTGGGCAGAGGTCATTATTCAGTAGTTCTTCAGTAGGTATAGATTCAATGTACAATTAATATTCTCCCTGGAATTTCTGAGTAACACATCATTCTACCTTTTTTTTCAGCCAGACATTAAATATAATAAAAAATGTTTTGACTGGTCTTTTGCCTCAAAGGGATTTTATAAGCCTCAAAAATATATTTAAATACATGTAAAATGCAATACAGTATTCTGACTTCAATGTAATTCCATAACTTACCAAAATAATTTGACATTTTAATGAAAATAGATATGCCAAATATTATAATGCTTTTAACTCCATAGGAAAAAAAATACCCTTTATTTATTGAATGCTTTTTAATTACAACATAACTAGTGATTTTCACTTAACAAATACTGTCTCTGAGACAATATAAATATAAAGAGGAATATAATCTCTACTGGGTAGCATTAACCTTTACTCAATCATTAAACAATGAGAAATATTGGACTGTTTTTGTTATGGATTAAGAAAACGCTTTTGGATACAGATAAACATTTGTCCCTGCTGGAATCTCCTTCAGCAGTAATGCATCATTATGCCTGACCAGCCCTAGAAACCTTGGAAAGACAAAATATGTACATGTTGGTTGTTAAGCATATGTGATGTGTTTTGCTTTGTCACCTGGCAACCAGAAGATGTTTGAACTTTGCCAAAATCCAAACTTTTGAGACTCTTAAGCTGCTTAATTTTTATGTTCATAGAATGTAACCCAAGGTATATTTTCATTTGGAAGGCTACTTGACTTCTTGAATTTTGATAGATTTTGTTTAACCTAGTTTGTTGAACTTTATTGTTAGGCATGACAACTTCAAGTCAGATCAGAGTCCCTGTTAGTTATTTAGCCCTACATGGATGGTTGATGATCCTTAAAAATCTCACAGATTTCAGGTCTTTATTGTGTCTTGTTGTAGCTAGCAGAGAAAGGGATCAGAAGATGAGTATCCAAATCCTGCTCAGCTCTGTTATTTATTTATTTATTTTAAAAGAATTAAGTTTATTTATTTAATTTTGAGAGAGAGAGACAGAGAGAGTGAGCAGGGGAGGGGCAATGAGAGATGGAGAGAGAATCCCAAGCAAGCTCTGCACTGTCAGTGTGGATCTCGATGCGGGGTTTGAACTCATGAACTGGGAGATCATGACCTGAGCCAAAACCAAGAGTTGGAAGCTTAACTGACTTAGCCACCTAGGCAGCCCTCAGGTCTAGTATTTAAATCAGCCTTAAGGCTTCAGAAAATCATGGAATCCTTCTGGTCCCAGTTTCTTCATTTGTTAATTAAGGTTCATTGAAAAAGCTTAAAGAGACCTAAAAAGGATTTCAGGTTTTTTATAAGTGGGAGGAACGTAGAAGATTTTCAGTCTAGTGACACATGAGTACATAGGCCTTTTAGTCTTACCCAGTCAATTCTTGACCCCCACATTTCCATCCTCAAACCCTCCATCATGCTCCTGTAGTATACTGACTACTTCTAGGCTCTAAGTCTGGTTTAAAAATGCATTAGAAGTGTCATAAGCTTTTAAAAAGTGATTCTATATTCATTATTACTGCTTACCATCAAAGATAATCAACTTAGTTTTCTTTTCTTGTTTTTAAAATCTCCCTCCCCTATTCCATTTCCAATATGAGCTAGGGATAAACCACACTATCCAATTTAATGGGATTACCTGGATTTTTACAAACAGTGGATTATCCTGAAAGACTGAACTAAGCTGAGGAATCAACTGATTGCGATTGGCAAATCTATAAATACCATCTTTATAAAGCATCAAAATTGCATTCTCAAACAATACGTCAAAGAAGGATAAATAGTTTCACTATCTTTCACGTTTCTTTTAGTGATGTTGTATCACTGACTGTGACATTCAAAGGGCCTATAAGTAAATATTTGTCACTGGAGACCATCAGCCTATGGCAAAATAGACACCAGAGGGCTTCATAATTTGTGTTCGTTCAGAGAAAGACTATTCAGATTTTTATTGTCCTAATGATAAAAGAAAAAAAAATTGCTCTTGCTACTTGTTCCAGTAAAAGAGAGAGGAATTCTCAAACACTAAAACAATAGTAGCTCCTCTGGTGAGTGATGCGCCACTTAGTAATAATGCAGTACATTTTGAACAGATCTGTAGTTTTTCAAAGACAAACATCAAATAGAAAGAAAAAGGTTATGTCACCTTCACCCTCACAGTACTGTCATTTATATGCTATCAGCTCATTAAATTCACATTAGGATACTCCATGGGACTTGAGTTGCTATTAGTGCACCTAAAATGGCATAACAAAATCTCAGTTCACTTTAAGAGAGATGGCTTTGCGACATTTTGTATTTCATCACTGAATTATTACAGTCTCAGATG
The DNA here is from genome assembly GCF_022837055.1 of Prionailurus viverrinus. Lineage (NCBI taxonomy): Eukaryota > Metazoa > Chordata > Mammalia > Carnivora > Felidae > Prionailurus > Prionailurus viverrinus. The sequence goes on from NC_062568.1 coordinate 80,180,461, forward strand.
CATTCTGCTGTGATGGTAATGGAAGGAGGAGTACAAGAGAGGAAAGCTGTCCATTTGTTGTTCCCCAGGGAGAGAAAAAGCAAAGTTTGATTAAAAAAAATTTAAGGAACTGAAAGTAAAGCATTAACAATTTAACCTCTGAAAATACATGAATGATGGCAAATACTACATTTTGAGATAGCCTGCAAGGAACGAAGGGTAAAGTGAGTATATTGAATGCCTCAGGAGTTCGGTTGGTTAGTTGGTTTATGTTGACAGGTAGATGGCCTCTGGACTCCATAATACCTTTAAATAATCCTCACTGGTAACATGGCACTGTCCTTTTCTATTATAGTCTCACTAGTTACGTCCTTGTGCAAAAATGCGGGTAACCTCTCAAAAGTAAATGATCCTGTGACAAATATTGTGAATATTGATAGTTCTGTCATGATAACAAAAGCTTTTCCTGATGACAGACAAAAGCTTATTGTCTCCTATTCTGACTTACATGTTTCAATCCAAGATTTAATGAAACATTTTTATCACCTTTTACAATGATCAAATTGTGCATTTGTCAAGAGTATAGTTAGTAACCAGAGACAGAAGCCAGGCATATGTGATAGCAGGATCAATGTTGCCATTGAAAACCAGTACCCTTAGGAGAATTTTCTCTTATATTCAACCAACAGAAAAAAGCAAAGTATATGCCTAATGTAATATGCTCATATATGGAAATAGAGGAATAAACACATTCATTATGAGATGAAATCATGTAATAGCACGAACATACTCTTTTCTCAAGATCATTTCTTAGTGATAAAAACAATTTGAATAGGAAAAAAAAGGAATAGAAATAAATTTTATTTATTTATTTATTTTGAAGTTTATTTATTTTGAGAGAGAGTAAGAGCAAGCATGAGCAGGGCAGAGAGAGAGAGGGGGTGGGGCAGAGAATCCGAAGCAGGCTCCACATTGTCAGTGCAGAGCCATGACGTGGGGTTCAGACTCACGAACTGTGAGATCATGACCTGAGCTGAATTAAGAGTCGGAGGCTTAACTGACTGATCCACCCAGATGCCCCCCCAAAAAGAGAGTAGTCTTAGATCTTTATGTTATCTTAGATGTTTAGAAGTTACCAGAATATTTCATGACTGAGGGTTTATGTTATATCACTATTTGCACAATTTTTAAAAATGTAATTGTGCAGGCATTTTAGACTTCATGACTATTGCTTTCTTTTGCATACTTATCGTCATAAATTAAAAACAATATATCAACGATGTGGAAATATGAATACCTGTTGCTTGTTAGGAGATTTGTGTTGTAGCTGGAGCTTTGCTGTGTTTGGCAACTCTAGCCCTTGAAGTGTAAGTTTTCTTATCTAAAAAAATGAAGGGCTGAAACAAGACAATCATTAAGTTTCTCTACCATTCTCAACATCTATGTGTTAAATATATATAAAAAAAATAGCAGAGTGTTGGAAAAAGAAATCCAACACGAGTCTGGGGTATTGGTCTTTGCTTGGCTATTAACAATCTGAGAGACCTAAATTAGCCTTTTTTTTTTTTTTTTTTTTGCTTTAGGAGTTAGTTTGCCTTCCTATAAAATAAGGCAAAATAATTTCTGATCTCTAAAACATCCTGAGATCTAAATTTTATGGCTTTCGGGTGCCTGGGTGGCTCAGCTGGTTGAGTGTCGAACTCTTGCTTTCAGCTCAGGTCATGATCTCACTGCTCGTGAGTTTGAGCCCTGTGTTGGGCTCTCTGCCGTCAGCAGGGAGCCTGCTTCAGATCCTCTGTCCCCCTCTCTCTCTCTGCCCCTCCCCTGTTCATGCTCTCTCTCTCTCTTTCAAAAAAATAAGTTAATTAAAAACATAAAGTTTTAGGGATTTTTATTCTCTAATCCTTTCTTTGCATTATCAAATTTTGTTTGGTGATATTGGACAAGGCACTGAATCACATAGAGTACTCATCGTTCTTTGTGGAAATTATATTTAGTATACCAATCTATTCCTGAAAGTTTAGAATATGTTGCTTAAAATATGACCCCAAATGAACAGCTGCAACAGAGTCCACTAACACAAACTTGTGAGGCATCAAGATTTATTTTTGCCTTTTTAATGTCACAATCTCCCACAACTTTTTAGCCTCTTAACCCCAGCCCTGTTCAATCATTTTGTTATATGTCTAGTACCCACAGCCATCTGACTTCATACCCATCGTAATTAGATAAGGATAATGAGATCTACATAGAATAAATGACTTGTCCAAGGTAACATGGTAGAGAGCTAGGATCAGGAGACTTCTGTGCAGCCCTTGTCCATACACTGTCCCGTTGCATTAGGGTTCTCCCCGATTTTTCTTTCAGCTTTTACATGGCTGACAGCACAGTGAATTCTTTGAGGGAGATTTGCATTCAATAAAATGAAATTGTTATTATAAAATGATAAGACTTTAGTGGAATATGAAGAATCACCCATCCCTAAGGGAGAATTTTTCAAGGAAAATCAATTCATTTCTGGTACTCCCTAAAATGGATGAGTAAATACATAGATGTTTTTTTGCTCAATCTGAGAAGTTCTGATCTATATTTAATCCTTTCAATGTACACTTGGAATAGCATTCTGAATCTTGTTTGCCTTTATGTTCTTGAATCAACTACAAAGCCTCGGCATAGGGTGCAGACCTTATCAACATGTCCTGTACTGAATCATTGAATCTGAACATTTTTGAAATAGGCCAGTGTTTGTAGTTATTTACACCCCAGGTGTGTCTTTTTTAATTTTTAAACCGCGCACGTGTGTGTGTGTGTGTGTGTGTGTGTGTGTGTAATATCTCTACACCAGGCAGCAACAGAAAGTGTATTTCAGTTACATAGTCTGTACTTTTATATTATGCTTCATAAATACAAAGTACCCCAAAATGTATGAATATGGTCATAAATGTCACCTCATGAAGCTGACATCATTCAACATAAAACAAATGAGATTAGCCATTTGTAGTAGTAACCCTCCCTAAGAAGCTATTTTACATGTCTTGATGGTGAGATAAATGGGTTTCCGAAAATTCAGCAAAGAGCCTATGGAACTTTCCCCAAACACAACAGGGGACACAGCGATCAGGAACGTAAGTAATGAAAGACAAACTAGAAAGGAATTAATTGTGTGAAGTACTTATCATAAAGAAAGGTTATCACAGAATCTTTTATTAAATGGTAAGGAATATTTTGTTTGGTTTTGTTTTTTAAAAAAGTAAATACTGAAATTTTTCAGTGTTTACTAAACAATGACTCCAAAAGAGGGTGGTTGGCTTGGTTATGTCCTTAGCTTCTCTGTAGGTATAAATGTGAAATGCAGAAGGATGCATCAGTCTACCACTAATTGAACACAGTATTCCCCAGTATCATCGAGTTCCCTTAGTTTCCCATCTTGACTCACCACAAAAACTATCTGATCTTATGGTGATTTCCCAAGAAGACTTTTTTACTGGGAAGGAGCATGTACTTTTCAGCTGATGTGAGTACTCTGTTACATAATGCAGTGTGCTATTCCGTGTAAGTGAATAAATTGGCATTCTGGTTTATAAATCTGTTTCTTGTAAGCTTATTTAGCATTAATGAGTCCTCTAGAGTCTGACCATCCCTGGGAAAACTGATAAAATAGCGTTCCTGGCTAGGCATAGCCAAGGCCCACACCCTGAGTCTGAAGTAACTCCAGCAAATAGTATTTATATGCCATGTGTTTCTACCGGAAACAGAAATTCAGCCAGCTTCTCTCTTTACTCCTGGTAATTACAAGTGAGACAAACTCTTAGGATGAAGTCTCCAAAAGTGAACAGGCCTAGTACTTCCCATACCTATCTCTCAGAGACTCACGATGTGTTTTATATAATGATTATACAAGGTAAGTCTGATGAGCGTTACAAATACAGCTATTTCTTGATACCTCAATTTTTTGCATGTGGCCCATATTAAACTTTCTGGGAATATGCTATGGAAAACTCTCTTTGGGTGATAATATAGTTCTAGTCATCCTGAGAATACTTGGCACTATAGCTTCTCATCATGAATTTCTAACTTGTTTGCATCAAGATAGAAAGGAAAATGTTTCAGCATACAAACCTCAAAGATAATAGCGTCTGACACTGTAATAATCAAGCTAGTTTCAGGTGGAAGCTGGATAGATCTGCTTTATACTAGTACTTGGCAGTGTCTTCACCTGACATTTCTGTCAGCTTTTTTTTTGTAAGAGGGTTTGTTCTCAACAAAGAATCCGGAATACAGTATTTAGGGTGGCTATAGAACATCAGTCAGGATGGTTCTGTCACAAAACTTTGTTAGAGTTAAAATATACAGAATCAGTCACATCCTACTGTGCTGGGATCAAAGGGAGTAACCAAGAAATATCACCCGTCTTCCTCATCAGCGTTCTGAGAAACAATTGCTAAATAAAATAAAGCAGTAATGGAAGAAACCCAATGATCACCTTATTTACTGACCAATTGGGAGCCTCTTGATTAGAGGGACAGCCACTTGAACCTGCCAAATGAACCTTTGAATTTAGGTTTAATTCCCCAGCTGGGCCCAGCAGATTGGACTGGGTAGGTGGGGGAAAAGGCAGCCACCGGAACATGAAGAACTGTGTTCTCCTTGTGGGAAGAAAGTGATGGAGCCGTCCTAGGAATGCCTGCTCTATTCCTCAAGTGAAGGACCTCTATCTGAGACGGAATGAGTGAAGAGGTGAGAGAAAGTCTTCTTCCACTATGTAGAAGGAATAGTCGGGAACAGGGAATAATAATTTCCTTCCAACACACTATTATGCTATTTCTAGAAGTAAGACAGCTGAAATATAAGACCTAAAGTGAACATTAAAAAGAAAAAAAAGACCAGTAAAATTTAAGCACAGTATACTCTTCCAACAAGACAGAGCTGACAGAAATTAGTTAAGTGGACAAGTACATTATGTAAACTTGCCTCTAGCTGGACGAGAGAAGAAAAGACAAAGAACTTCCATGCAGACAGATGTGTAATGGGCTTATCCTCCTTTCCTACCAGAAATGCACTGATATTGCAACAATGGCATCAAGTGGTATGTGTTTTGCTAGGATTGATGCACCATGCTTTTTGTTTTGTTGTGTTTGTTTTCACCACATTTATTCTTTCCTCAAATATTTCAGAGGGGTCACCCATATGCAAATTAGTGGTTGTAAAAGTCTGACTATTAAATGTGTTTCAGCTTAGACTATTGGGTTGTCTAAAATTAATCAAAGTGTCATCTTAAATTGAAGTCAGATGGATGATTTTTAAAAATGCATAAGACCACAGATTTAAAAATCATGGCATTGATAGTGACTAATTTTCATTTTCTACGTGCAGTGTATATTTCTTCAAACTTACACATCTCGATATCCTTACTCAGTAACTTTTTATTAGGCCCATAGTTATAACTGCTCTGTCTGTGCTATAATCTAAGATTCAAGGGGCACCTGAGCGGCTCAGTCAGTTAAATGTCCAATTTCTGCTCAGGTCATGATCTCACGGTCATGGGTTTGGGCCCTGCGTTGGGCTCTGTGCCAACAGCTCAGAGCCTGGAGCCTGCTGCTGATTCTGTGTCTCTATCTCTCTCTGTCCTGCCCCACTCATGCTCTCTCTCTCTCTCTCTCTCTCTCTCTCTCAAAGTAAATAAACATTAAAAACATTTAAGATTCAAAATCAATATGATGCTGGTTTTCCCATTGAATAGTCTTGATTTCCCTGGAAAAGTAAAACAAATCAGTGATTACTGTAAAGTGTGAAAGATGCTAGGGCAGTGGTAGAAAGATGTAGAGTTGTGTGTCCTGTGGGAGACACATTGTCTACATCACACTGGGCCATCAGGAAAGCTGGGCAAGTTGTGCTCCAGACAAGGCTTTCATTTGTGCGTGTTTTTTTTAGCTTCCATTTTTATGTAATTTCAAGAGAAGTTACTCTGAATCATCTGGCAGTAAATTGAAGATGTCATGTATCTCTACATCATTATCTGTTTGTGTATTTCCTGAAAACAGGGACATCTCTTACATAACAGCACTGCAATGATCAAAGTCAGGAAATTTAACACTGAGACAGTGATACAGTACTATTATCCAATCCGTGATCCATATTCAGAATTTTTCAATTGTCCTAATAATGTACTGTACTTGTTCTTTTCACCCAGTCCAAGGTCTATTCTGGAATCACTTGCTGCAATTAGTTGCCAAATCTCTTTAGCTTCTTTTACTCAGTCTCTATCTTGACCATGATATTTTTGAGAAGTATAGGACAGTTATTTTGTAATTCAGTTTGCATTCATTTGCTATTTTACATGATTAAATTCAGATGATGATTTTTTGTAGGATCACCAGAGGAGTGATAATGTGCCCTTCCCAGAAAGCCTGTGATGTCCACTTGTTCTAACATTTGACCACTTGGTTAAGAAGCTGCTTTCTAGGTCTCTTTTCTGTGAAGCTGTTTTTTCCCCTTGTAATTAAAAGTGTTCATGCTTTTGTCAGGGAGAACCTGGGCAGTTAAAAACATCTGATTTAATTATATATATATATATATATATATATACACACACACACACACACACACACATATATGTATATATATGTATATATATAGATTTGATTTAATTTAATTTAATTATATATATACGTATATATATACGTATATATATGACACGTATATATATGTATATATATACATGTATATACGTGTCATATATATACATGTATATATATATATACATATATATGTATATATATATGTGTATATATATACATATATATGTATATATATATATATGTGTATATATATACATATATATGTATATATATATATATATATATATATATGTATTTTGGGTGTTTTAAATAAAATTGCTATGGAAAGAGCCAGGAAAGTTTCCTAGTTATATTGAGTCATCTGGGAAAGCCTCACTGATAATATGATAATAAATTAGAAAAGAATAAATGTTCCTAGTGTGGAGGCCAATTTGAGGTAGGAAATTTTACTTAGTTAAGGTGGAATATGTTTGGCTACAAGAACTTGAATACTCAACCCAAGTGGCCTAAAAATAATGGGGTTTTATTATCTCCTATAAGAGGTCTGGAAGTAAGTTATCCCAGGGTTGATCGAATGGCTCAAGTTTTTCATCCAAGAACATTAATCTCCATGCTTTGGAACTTTCATTTTCAATATATTCATTTTGCCTCAGGTTTGTTTTATTGTGGTCATGAGATGCCCCCCTTGACTCTCGAAACCATTGTTTTGTGAATAAAGAAGGCTAGTGACTACTAAGAAGTCAAAACGTAGTGTTTGCCCCACTAAATGAGAGCAAAAATATGGGAAAAGATCATGTTTCCACATTCTTCAAGCAACACATTCATTACAAGAAGTGTATTTGCTTTGAAGCGTCCACTTCACATTCTTTTTGTAATTGACCATTATACTACAAAATAGTGATGGTGGTTTGATTCTGCTCAATATACTACATCTTTCATCTGAATGAAAATGTTCTCATCTTCCAAAAAGGGAAGATAAAAAGTTCTCTTATTTATCATAGTCTTCACAGGTTGAAACTAATTTTGCTTTTTGTTCTATCACAGCCCTATCTGGTTGTATGTTCTAAAGTCTAAATTTCAGTTTTAACTTTCACTAACATTTCTGATAAAAAAAATAATAGGGAAAATTTAATAGAGGGATAGAGGAAGAGAACACGCACGATTATTTCTGTCATTATGCTAGAGTTAATATTTACAACTTCTTTCCTCTGTTTACCAATTTCATGTTTTCTTTATTCTCAGCCTGAATTTGGGATGGTAGAAGTTTTTTTGCTTGATAGGATGAATCAAACCTTTCTTCTCAATGTCCTGTGTTGTAATGGTTCTTCTGTTATGAATTTATTACTGGTTTCTCAAATATTGTAAATGATCCATGGTATATGACACTCTTTATTATCTTGCAAATGACACAAAGTAATACAATGAATGACAGTTCACTGAGATATGAACACTTGAGAAGGTAGTGTAATGTACTTTAACAACACTGAAAAGCAAGGAAAACCAACTTGCAGGGTCAGAAAAGCAGAGAGACAGACAGAAACAGAGGGAGAGAAAGAAAGAGAAGACAGAGGAGAATAGACCAGGATATTTGCCCTAGGTCTGATGGTGTTATAGAGAAAACTACATATATACAGGTATATAATATTTTGCACCTAACTTCTAGTCACTGTAGAGAAGCTTGGAATATAAAATCCTTGGATTTAAAATTATTACTCTTGGAATACAAAATTTACATTATTCTTATAAATAATCCTTAACCTACATCTTCTTTAAAATCTTCACCTAACTGGACTGCCTGGGTGGCTCACTCTGTTAAGTATCTGACTCTTCATTTTGGCTCAGGTCATGATCTCACGGTTCCTGGGAATGAGCCCCACATCATGCTCTGCACTGACAGTGCAGAGGCTGCTTGGGATTCTCTCTCTCCCTCTCTCTCCACCCCTCTCTGGCACACACACGTGCTCTCTCTCTCTCTCAAAATAAAGAAAAAAAATAATAAATTTAAAAAATACAATAAAATCTTTGTTTAATTTAGCTTAGGTTATTATTATATTTTACCTGCATTCAATAGGTTATGACTCTAGCATGTCCTTCTAAATTACTTTAGCCTGGACATCTACCTTCTGCCTCTGCACAGTGTGAAAACGTTCCTTCAGGAGTCAGGAAAGAATCTCATTTATTTACTTTATTATATAAAATTATTTGCCCATATGGTTTTGACAAATTTACCTCAAATCTGCAGGATAAAACTTTAGCAAAGTTTTCTCATGCTGAAATAAAAAGGGATCTTTGTTCTAACAAAATAGATGGGAGAAACACTTACTCAGTAGTCTATATACCAAACGCCTGCAATCTATAAGACATGTCATAAATATGTGTGGAAGATAAATTTTTGTGAAATTTAAAATGAACTCGATCTAGCCCACAATGGGATTATTCCACATGCAGCTGATTGAGGGGTGACCAAAGTTTGATACTTTTACTTCAAAAATAAAACATGGAGCCTAGAAGCATCACTTTGGGGAAACTAGGTAGAATTTAACTATGTGTGTGACACATTCAAATTCAAGTCAGATGAGATAGCTCAGAAGTTTGGTTATTTATTTTTGTGCTTAAAGGCTCTAGGAAATATATCTAAATGAAAACTTGAGGAGAATTAAAATATTTATTATTTTTTTCCATTGAAGTTTTGGGTTTCCAAATTGGTCATTTACTATGCTGTATTCCAGGTGGCTTTTTTGAAACATCTCTCACACATTCATACTGCATTGGAAAACACATGGCAGAAACGACTCTTGACTAGGGAGCTAGCAATAATTTTTCAATGGCAGACAAAATTAACAAAAGTACTTCTCAGAGGAAGCCTCTCACATAACACCATAAGCATTTGTGGTCACAAAATGGACTTTCTTCCTCTAAATTATTTTTCACACTCTCCAGGCTGTTGACCTACCAAGAGAGTGTAGTAGCTATTTTTTTTAAATGGGTATTTCATTGATTTAACATATGTTGGACATTTATGCCTGTATTTATTTTGCTTAATTATAATTCCTTTGAACTTTTGCCCTGAGGTAGTTTTAATGTGAAGGCCCAAATCTGAAACTTTTAATGAAATAAATAAATTTTCTTAGAAACATAGTACTTTCCTGGAAGAATAAATCTGTTTCCCAAAATAACTCACTTAATTATAGGTAATAACTTTTGCTTTGAGATAATCAGCAAAAATTTTAAATAATTTAATGCATAAAGCAAGCCCATGTATACATATGAACACATTTGGCATATACACAGACATATAAGTACATAAATTCAACAAATATTTTTGAGTGTCTACTATGAAATAGGAATTGGAAATGTAACAGTGAACAAGCCAGTTGGGGCTTTGTTCTCATCAACCTTATATTATAGTGGGAATATACAAGAACAAAGTTTTAGTAAGCAATATACAGTGCCAAAATAATAGGGAAAAATTAATTGGGAAGGGAAATATATCCCAATATACGTTGATTTAGCTACAAGTCCCTTCTTGATGTAGCTCTTGCTTTCCCCTCTAGTCACATCTGTGCTTGCTCATGATTCTTAGAAATAAACTGTTGTCCTTTTGTAACCATACTCAAATATTGCATCAAAAATAGATTTCATTCTTCCATATCTACATTCACTCTATTTTTTTTATACTTAGAAGGTCCATCTTTCCAAAGCCTGTTCCCCGATGTAAATCTCATGTTTTTCCCCCCCACTTCTGATGGAGATTGGTACAAGACTTTCCCTCCAACCAAAAATATACAAGGCAGCTGTTTTTAAACATGGGCCGATAGAATGTGATCCCAAAGAGAGGAGAAATATACAGCGAGCCCCAAGATCACTCCAGTTTTCTGCTCAGGAGCATTTTACTACCTTAGCAGAAAGAAGAGGAGCTGAGAGATGAGGGGGGAGAGAGCAGAGTTCAAGGCTACTGAGTAGAGTGGCTGGCAATTTGGGGTCTGGGTTTCTGAAGAAAAGAGGCTAAAGAAACATGGCTTCAGATGGAAAGTTAGAGACACAGGAAGTAATAAGGAGCATCAATCAAAGTAAAACTGTAGCATTGATCACCATCTGACCTATTGTGGATTTCCTTCTTTTCTTATTTACTTTCTGCTTTTGAGATACACATAAACTCTGCAAAGGCAGAAACCTTTTCCTCTTTTGTTCATATTACATTCTTAGTGCAAGAATGACTCACACACAGTACATGCTCAATAAATATTTATTGAATGACTGACTATGTGAATCTCACATAACTGGATGTCTCAGGGGAGGGCAAGATCACAGAAAATGAAAACTGTGACTTCAACTTGGTCCTTTATGATTCTTTCAGGCGAATTCTTATACATGTATCACTCAGTTCTCAAATTGGCCTTTCCTTTGGCCAAAGCGTGATTATCAATAGCCTCTAGGGTCAGATGTCTCCTCTTTGCAGTGGAAGAGGGAGAAAACCACCCTTTCATTTGTGGAATAACATTCCTCTCTTCCAGCGTCTTTGGGCTGCATTAGGTCATGGGTGGGCACATGCAATAAAAATAACCGCTGTTGGAACTCCACACATTGATTAGATTAATTCTCAGTTCCTGAACCAGTGACTGGTTTGGGTGAGGAAATGGGATTCGATGATTAGTTTAGATTGATCAGGATTAACATCTAGGGCTGGAAACGGATGGAGGAAGACTGGAAACCTGAAGATGTAAGGAGATAATGAACACTGTGTGGTAGCTGACATTGTCCATTATATCTATATTTTTTATTTCACCCCATGTTCAAATATTTTATTCTCAGCAGTATAACAAACATCAAAATAAAATCTTTTTAAAAGACCAATTTCTTATTGTATCAGAAAGTAGCTGTTTGAAATGAGAAATGAGTGAAGACAGTTTAGGGAACTTGCAGTTGACCTTTAGAACTTTTAAGCTAGTATGTGTTGGGAAGAGAGAACTGAATCTATGCCTGTTTTGTTTGACATTGTGTCCATAGTCCTTAAGACAGTCCTTGACACAAAGAATGCCTTTACTCAGTGAATACGTGATGAATGGGTGGATAAATTCAGGTGTTTGTTTTGTATAAAGAAAACCATACATAAGCTATAGAAATGCACTTTGCTTCCAGATAAGATTGCCTCTAAGTTATTCTAGTTATGCATATGCATTAAGGTTTATCAGAATAATTCTAGAAGAAACAAAAAGACAAAAGGCCAGGGGATTGAAATGTACCATCTTCTTATATGGTGTCTTACTCACCGGGTTATGTTATTTGTTCATTTTCCCCTGTTTTTCTGCTTTGTCTTGGGTTATTAAATATTTTGTATTAATCCATTTTATCTCCATTGTTACAATACTATTTATACTCTTTCATATTTTGGTAGTTGATCTATATTAGTATATCTTTAGTTAACCAGTATCTTACTTGGAGCAGTATTATAAACTATTTCGTAAGTCGTGTAAGGACCTTATGACTGTGTATTTCAATTCTTCTCCCCAGCCCTCTGTTCTACTGCTGTCATATATTTTATTTTATACCTGCTATAAACACACAATACATTGCTGCTATTTTTTTCTTTTGACATTCAGTTATCTCTAAGAGCAATTTAAAAAATGATTTTACTTTCATTTATTCCATTCCCTGTTTGCTTCTTGGTAAAGATTCAAATTTCAGTTTGATATCCTATTCTGCCTGCTAAACTTCCCTTAATATTTCTTGCAGTCAAGGTCTGCTTGCAATGGATTCTCTCTTTTTGTTCTTCTTAGAAAGCTCTTATTTTTACTTCTTATTTGAAAATGATTTTTTGCTGGGTAGAGAATGATGGAAGGCCAGTATTTACACTTTTTTCTTTGTAGATTCTCATGAGAAATCAGCTATAGTACATTTGTTTCTCTGATTGTTATGTGGCTGCTTTAGACATTTTCTCTGTCTTCTGTTTTCAGCAATTTTTAATATGATATGCCTAGGTGTGTTCATTCATATACACCCACCCCAGTCCTGAGGGGGGATTGATTTTTCATCCTGTTTGGTGTTTTTGAGCTTTGTGGATCTGTGCTTTGGAATCTATGATTAATTGCAGAAAATTCTTGGCCATTATTGTTTTTAAACATTTCTCCTGTTTCGTTCTGCCCTGATTCTCCTTCTAAGATTCCAGTTAGACAATTGTTAGATTTGTTGATATTGTCTCACAGCCTTCGGATGCTTTGCTTTGTGTTTTTATTTGTTTCTTTGTTTTTCTCATTTTTCTTCTCTTTTCTGGCTCAATCTGGATAATTTCTGTTGACCGATTCTCAAGTTTCCTGATTTCTCCACTGTGTTGAGTTTACTACTTGGCCAGTCAAAGGCGACCTGTGTCTGTATTACTATGCTATTTATTTCTCGCATTTCCATTTGATTCTTCTTTATGGTTTCCTTCCCTCTGATGAATCTAGCCATCTAATCTTGCATGGTGTCTACTTTTTTTCCGTTTCAGAGCATGTAATACATTAATCATAGTTATTTTAAACTCTCTGTCAGATAGTTTCAACATCTGTGCCATATCTAGTCTGAAGGTTCTGTTGGTTGTGTTGTCTCTTCAAGTGTGTGTGTGTGTGTGTGTGTGTGTGTGTGTGTTTTGCCTTTTCATAGCCTTTGTAATTTTTCATAGAAAGCCAAACAACTTGTGTAGGAAAGTAGAGACTGAACTAAAAGTTTTTGTGCTTGTAAATAGGCATATCTCTCCTTCAGCTAGGTTTCTAGTATGGAGGTTTGTGGCACTCTAGCCAAGAGTTGGGCACTTTTGAAATTTTGTCTCTGTGTTTGCCTTTGGTGGACCACAGTTTTCATATTTCTGTAGCCATAACTTGGGTTTGAAAGGGAGGCTGACTTCCCAAAGTTTTTCCCCGATTTCTTCTCTACTTTCACACTCAAGCTTCCCTTTTGTGCTGTACACAGAGAGGACCTGTCTCTCACAGCTTATCCAGCAATACTTCATCATCACTTTTACTTGCTTTTTAGCCTGGAAGCAGGAAGTGAAGGAAAGCATCCTCGGGTCTCCCAGATTGGCTTTCAAGGTGTTTCTGCTCCTCCTCCAGCTATAGTTCTGGTTAAGACTATATCCCTGTCCCCTCTATAGGGCTAGAGGATTTTTGTCATTGTGCCCTTTGCCAGGTGCAATAGATTTTCATTGGTGCCCTAAAACATAAAAACATTAGAACAGGTTTTATTGTTCTTCACTCTGTAGATTAAGGCCTTTGTTCCAGGAGATGGAGGGGGAGGATAGGGGGAAGATGCGAGGAATTGTTTCATGTCCCGTTTTCAGTGTCTGCTTTGCTTCCCGGTCCTATGTGAGGGAAGCTGTCTCCAGACCCCTCTTCATTTTTCCCTGTTAGCACTTAGTGGGTTTCAAGGAGAAAAAGGTGCTAGCATGTGAATGCCCCTCCCTGCATCTGTGGCCCTCCAAAACGCCACCTTATCCAGTCATTCTGCATTCTGCTTCCAATTTAACAGTTATTCTAGCTAAGTCCCACTGGTGTCCAGTGATGTCTACCGTAGGTAAGCAAATGCATCTTGTCTTCAGCTGTAGTTACCTGTCGCTCTCCAGTTTTCTGGTTAATTGTTTGTTTTGCGATCTTAGCTTTCTACTGGGTTCAAAAAACCGTGTCAATTGGTAATTTGCTTAGATTTTTTATTTCTGGAGGTGTAGAAGCACTACTCCTGGCTTTCCATATCCTGAAGCAGAAACGAGATCTCTATAAGACTATAGAGACTTATAAGTCTATAAGACTAGAGAGAAAAATATTTTTTCAAGTTTATTTATTTTGAGAGAGAGGAGAGAAAGAGAGAGAGAAGTAGAGCATGAGCAGGGGAAGGGGAGAGAGAGAGGGAGAGAAAATACCAAGCAGTCTCTGTGCTGTCAGCAAGGAGGTGATGCAGAGCTTGAACTCATGAACCATGAGATCATGACCTGAGCCAAAAGCAAGAGCTGCATGCTTTATGGACTGAGGCATCCATGTGTCCCAGAGACAAAAATAGTTTTAAAAGAATCCCAGCATCTACTAAGTCCCATTAAGCTGACCCTCAAAATTTAAAATTTTCTCCTTATGAAGCTATCTATTTATATAACCTAGACTATAATCTTTGAGAGAGGATTTTAGTTTAAATAAAAAATGCTTCTTATGATTTATGTTATTGACTGTTGGGTAGGATCTCTTTTGAAAAATTTGAAGTCTGTAGAAATTGTTTCAGAAGTTGTAATTGAAAGCAAGAGAATGAGGGTGGCTTTCTTGATTTCAGCTCAGGTCATGACCCGAGGATCATGGGATTGTGCCCTGTGTCAGGCCCTGTGATGAGTGTGGAGCATACTTAAGCTTCTGTCTCTCTCTCCTTCTGCCCTCTTCCCTGCTTTCTCTCTCTCTCTCTCTCTCTCTCTCTCTCATTAAAAAGAAAAAGAAAAAGAAAGCAAGAGGGGCACTTGGGTGGCTCAGTCGGTTAAGCATCTGACTTCGGCTCAGGTCATGATCTCACAGTTCCTGAGTTCAAGCCCCTTCTTTGGTTCTGTGCTGACTGTTCAGAACCTGGAACTTGCTGCAGATTTTGTGTCTCCCTCTCTCTCTGCCCCTCCCCCCATTCACTCTCTGTCCCCATCACTCTCTGAAAAATAAATGAACATTAAAACAAATGTGTACAAAAAAAAAAGAAAGAGAAAGCAAGAGAAAATTACATGGGTTTCAAGTTATTAAATACAATGACTGGTTAAGGTCTACCTGTATCTTCTGACTTACATGACTAAAGGTGGTTTTCTGTGTGACAAAATCAAATGGAATCAAAAGAAGGATAGACTATGAGTGTGAAGGCCATGGTAGACTGATAGGACAAGAGATTAAAGTAACCAAATGGTTGGGTAGAAACTGTAATACACAGAGAAGGCAGAAATAAGTAAGACATGGCATAAGTAATGGTTATAATGGCTTTTAAAGACTACTTTTTCTGTTTATGTGTAATTCAATTTCTCCTGTTGGCCCTAGACACTGTTTGGTATTAGGCAACATTGGACACTTATGTATCTGAGGAGAAAATCTAATCTTTGAGTACCTAGAAAAATATTTGATAATATTAAGGCAAAATTGAAAGAAAAATGGGTACAACTTTTCTTAGGCTCAAGTCTCTGGAAACAATTATGGATGAGATAAGCATTCTTTAACTGTGTTGCCCAATCAACCTAATATTCAGGCTTCATGCATAAAATATGCTATGTTATTTACATAAAAAAGTTACTGCTAAGTGTCATATTTTTTTAAAAGAGAAGATTTAAACAGAAGTTGGGGTTTTTCTTCTTGAAGCTAGTTTAAGAGTGAAACACATAAGGAGAATAATACATCAAATGGAGGTTTTAAAATATTATTGTGACACCCCTCTCTCCTTTGGCATGAAGAGCCAAAACTGTTTGCAGAGCTAAAAGTTCCTGGTTTGTTAATGGAGGGACTCTCCATCACTCAACTTGCCTAAAAGTTCAAACTTGATTTTCAAAGCTTAGTGAAATGTAACGAGATGTAGTGGAAAGTTTCTAATCTGGCCAAGAGGTTTTTAGTACATTATATAAAAACTTAGAGATAATATGAAAGGATATATTTACAAACAGTATTTAAATTCAGGTGAGAAAAAAAATATTTACCCTTAAAATTCAGAAGAACCATAAAGATCAAGTTTAATCATACCTAAATGTGGTACATGGATCAGCCTCACCAGAGAGATATGAAAACCATGAAATTCAGAAAATTTTGGCCTTATAGCTGATAGAGGATTCAGTACATATTTTGTGATTGCCTAGAAAGTAACCCTCAGTTGGATGTCTTAACCAGAATTTAGGATAACTACCTACAGTTCAACCTATATTCTAATTCTCTAATTTCGATAACGATCTTAAATTACTAAGCTTTAATGATGTAAGATAGTTACACTTTGGCACAAACGGTATTCAAAATGTTGGGCAAAAGTAGCAAACGTTTCTGGTTTCTCACTATACAGTTAAACTGAAGAGAAGTGAGCTTCTGCACTGTTACTAATTTGCAAGATCACCATCTAGTGGCAGATTCTTCCCATTGCAAGCACGCGGTCCCTACAGACCAAGAAGGGTGTCTGAAGATTTCATGGCCACGCCAATCCATCTTAGACACAAGATGTGACAAGGTGATTTTGACCATACCGGGTAGCATTGTGCAAGTGGTAATATCCCTCCTAGATTTATGAATCATGAAGTAATAGCCGGGAAAAGAGCAGAGGACACATGCCACACAATTAAATCAAATCATTAAAAGACAGGTTTCACTTTCTCTTCATTCTATCTCCTTCACATTGACAAAGTGTCACAATACTACTATTAGAGAAATTACACAAAGCGGCCATAAGGAAAAAGGAACGAATGCTAGGACAACGGCTACATCACTGCAGAACCTTTCATTGACACGTTGTGCGAGTTCTGCTTACCTCCTGCAGAACTGGGTTGAGAGAATCCCCCTGGAGCACAGTCTATATCCACTTCTTCTCTTTACATAGGTTCCTTTAAACTATCTTAGAATCTTCCTGAATGACAGAAACTTGTCCTATGGAAATAATGTCAGCCTTTCCAATCATGGTAATACAAGCTGCAAGCATCAGCTAAAGTTTGAGATGCTTCTTGTGGACTGTGGGGAAGGAGGTTTTTAGCAGGAGTCAGCAGTAATCTACATGACAAGGAAAGCTTAGAGAGAGTAAAGATATTACTTCCTGGCCAAAATTAACACTGGCATTAAGATTCTATTGTGGGGCACCTGGGTGGCTCAGTTGGTTAAGCCTCCGACTTCAGCCTAGGTCATGATCTCGCCATTCCCGAGTTCGAGCCCTGTGTCAGGCTCTGTGCTGACAGTTCAGAGCCTGGAGCCTGTTTCAGATTCTGTGTCTCCCTCTCTCTCTGCCCCTCCCCCACTCACACTCTGTCTCTCTTAAAAATAAACATTAAAAAAAATTTTAAAAAAAGATTCTATTGTGCCTAGGGTGCCTGGTGGCTGAGTCAGTTAAACTTTGGCTCAGGTCCTGATCTCATAGTTTTTGGGTTCGAGCCCCACATTGGGCTCTGTGCTGACAGTTCAGAGCCCGGAGCCTGCTTTGGATTCTGTGCCCCCTCCCACCCCTCTCTATTTCTCCTCCACTTGCTCTCTGTCTCTCTCCCAAAAATAACCATTAAAAAAAAAAGATTCTATTTTGGCTAAAATTCCACTAGTAGGGATTAACTCCCACAAATAAATGTCTTGTACTTCCTAAAAATCCTTAATTTTGTCTATATTTAAGACGTCATCAATTATAAGATGCAGCATTTTTTTGCATACAACTATAAAAGGAAAAAAACCTGTCAACATAACCAGAATACTCTTTAATTGTAAGATTTATCCCAAGGATGTTAAATTACATTGAAAATATATTTGTATCCTTGAAATATGGTAAATGAGCATTCTGGTAATGAGAGCATTTGGAGTGAAAACCATAAGATTAACAGACATTTAAGCGTTGGTGTCAACCATTCAAAGAGCCCTAAGGAAATGGATCATAGGATAGTCATGTTTTGATAGAAGAGGAGGAAGAGAAAGATAAACTCCAACTGCTTCACAGGGTTGACTAAGCCCAGCTTTATTTAGACCATACAATGGCCTTTGAACAAGTCCTTTTAGCAATGTTTATTTAAAGAGGTCACCATCTGAAGTTAGCATACTGAATTCCATCGCTGTTGACCCTTTGGAAAAATAACGGACTCTGAGAAAGGTTAGGAAAGGTGGGAAAAGTCTATGAATAAAACCTTTTCAAACTAGAAAGAGGTCAAAGTACAGCCTGATCAAAGACACAGATGAAATGCAGAAGAATGTAGATAAAGGTAAAATAATGAGTACCCGGAGACACCAATAAAAAGAGAAATGCTTTTGTAAGTGGCTAGGTGCGGCTGCACCACTAGGAAAGAGTTCTCAGACGTCCTGTGCCAAGGCCTTTACTCATGCCTGTCCATACACAGCAGCAGCAAAGAAAACAAATAAAAAAATGCAGATACTGAGATTCAATTTTAAAAGAGGCCAACTTACACTGAACATCAGAGCTCAGAGTAGAGTTATGGGGATGGTTTCATTTTTCTCTTTGAGCTGCATTTTAGATTTTACAGTAACACAACTTCCTTTTTAACTCAGGATGTAAAACAAAAGTAACCTAGAAAGTCGCCCTTCTCTCTCAAGGAAAAAAAAAAAACAACTCTGTAAACTGAAGTAATGCTGGGGCAAAACAGGATGCTACAGAAGATGTGTTTCAAGGGAATAACTGCCTGATACTAACATGATGTGAAAAAGTATCATTTGAAAGATAAGGAAAGTATTGTTTTTCCTGGATTATTTTTTCCCAGGGGTCTAAAATTTATCATCAAAGAATAATTTATTTGTGTCCTCCTATGTATGTATGTATATGAAATTTCAAATTTCCAATAAAATAAAAATACCCAGGACACAGCGTATTAATGCATTATGTCAGATTCCTTAGTAGATTTGTTTTACTTGATAAGGTTGCTAAGGAGCTTTATTTATTTATTTATGTAATTTATTTATTTATTATTGACATTTTCTTTTCTTCACCTAACATGACCACCCCCTATATGATTGACCCTAGGAAGTAAGAGTCACGGGGAGAAGGAGGAAAACCTTGGTGAACTAAAATTTTAGAATTTACAATATGCTAGATGCTCTACTAAGTATTTTACATATAATCCTTTAATCCTCCTAAGAACACTGTTAAGCAGATAATTGTCATCTTCCTTTTACACAAGAAGAAATGAAGTCTCAAAGATGTCAAATAACTTTTTTAAGACAACACAGCTAGTCACTTGGTAAACTGAGTTAATCCAGGTAGGTTTACCTCAAATTTTTAGGAAACCACATCAAGATATGTGGGAAGAAAGACTCTACCTGTGGTTGCAAAGACACCAATTCAACTTTATGTCCACCAGAATATTTCCCAGATTTGCCCATTAAGTTGTAACATTTGTTGGATTTTAGTAAAATTAGCTCAGATTTTCCAGACTCAGCTTACATGTCTTGAATACTTATGGTAAGATAGATTATATATGTATCACATTCCTTTCATCTAATGCTCAAAATAACCCTTTAATATGGATATTTTAGTAATCTCTATCTCAGGTTCATACACCGGTACATAATAGAGCCAGGACTGCCACTGACTTCTGATTTCATGGTCAGGACTTCTTTCAATAAACTAGAACACCTTGAGTCTATATTTTACCTAGGAATTTTGAAAAACATTATGAGCTCTTTCAAAATATTTGCTTTGAGTAATGAATAGAGCAAGAACGTCTCCTATCTTTTCTCTCCCAACTTTGCTTTTGAGTATTGCACACAGTACATTTCCTTACCAAATTCTTCATGACTCTAATTTTAAACATTCAAATTGCTGTAGAGAAAAACTATTTTCATTTAGACTTAATCCAAAGTTGATGACCACCAATGAATATTACTGTTATTAATGAGATAAAGTTTTATTTGGGACAATAAAGTAAGTCACAGAGTTAGTTATAGAGAACATTAGCATCTCCAAGAAACATGAGTTGAGAATTTAGGGTCAGAATATGCCATCCAGCAATTTTCTTCACATATTCACAAATAGTTATTGGACACACTATGTGCCAGTACTATTCTAGGTACTAGGAAGACAGCAATATTTTGTTTATTGTCCCAAATAAAACTTTATCTGCCCTCAGAGAGCTTACATCAAGTTAAAAGAGACAGACAAAAATGAGATAAACATAAGATGTATTGCAGGCTACATAATGATAAATATGGAGAAAAGAAACAGAGGTAGTCCAAATTTTTCTATAAAGGGACAGATAATAAATATTTCAGACTTTATGGGTCAGATGGTCCCTGTCATAGCTACTCAGCTATGCCCTAGAGACCATATGTAAACAGCTAGAGACAATATGTAAACAAATGGGAGTGGCCATGTTCTGACATAATCTTAAAAGCTAACAGAGCTTAGTCATGTGGGTAAAGAGGAAAAAGCCTCCAGGGAGAGGAAACAGGAAGTGCAAAGGCATTGAGACAGAAATTTGCCTTGTGTGTGCAAAGGTCAACAAGTAGACCAGTGTTGTTTATAGAGTGGGCTGGAGTGAGTAGGTATGGAACAGGAGATGTGGTCAGATATGAAAGACCTTATAGAACAGAGTAAGAATGATAGGTTTTATTATGTGTGAATAAGAGAAGACATATGTATGTCTTCTGTTTTAAAATCATTTATCTGGCACCTGTATGCATAGACTCATGGGAGACAAGAGGCAACAGGAGTGATGAGGCAGTGATCACAGTACTTGGGATGGGACAAGATGGGGTCTTAACCCAGAGAGGGTGCAGTTTCATTGATGAGAAGCAGTTGAGTTCTGGATGGATTTGCAAAGTATTGATAACAGGATCTACTCATGGTTTGGACATGTAGTGTGAGAGAAAAGTGAAGTGATGGATGAGAGTTTTGTTGTCGGCAGCTGGGATGGATGGAAAAGACTAATAGAGGGATAGGATTTTTTTTGAGGAGGCAAATACATA
Source organism: Prionailurus viverrinus (assembly GCF_022837055.1). NCBI lineage: Eukaryota > Metazoa > Chordata > Mammalia > Carnivora > Felidae > Prionailurus > Prionailurus viverrinus. The sequence continues at coordinate 80,201,627 of NC_062568.1, forward strand.
TCAGTTGGTAAGTTTTATACACATAAAATGTTGGATACATAAAGTTTGAGACATCTACTAATATATAAGAAATGCACTGGTTCCCTCTCAATATACAGCAACTATCAATAGGTAGATGTGGCAATGGGGAGAGCAGAATCCAGAATTTCCTTTTACTTATTGAAATTTGTATAGTCATGATTAAGCACCACTTTGGGATTTTTGAAGTAAGACACACATACATGAGATATAATGTTGGCTCTGAAATTTAGTAAGTGAGTGGGCATAGATCATTTAATTTCTGTATACCTTATTGTTCTCAATTTTAAAATAGATATAATAGCACCAATCATGAGAGTGTACAGAATAAAAGATATAATGAACAAAAAGCAGTGAACAAAATGCCTCACAAATTGTAAATGTGAAATAAATATTTGATGTGGCTATTATTATCAATTATCAAGAAAAGTAAGTGCACTGCAAACGTATTGCCTTTAATTTATGAAAAATAATGCTCATTTCAAAAGACTTCCAGGAATATGTAGTCTGCGATGTATTAGCCTTGGTTCTACAAAGATTATGATCTAAGAGTTTATTCAGCCTCCAAAAAACAAGGAGTCCTGGTTTATTCAAAAACATTTTCTTGCTGTATTTTCACTCACTGAAAATGCAGTCCTTCGCAATAGGTTAAGCATTACTTATGTTTGTTGTTTTGCATTTTTTGTTTTAAGCATTAGAGGTGGGTATATGACTGCTGACTTCTAGGACAAGGAATTTTGAAAAGAAAAAAGGAAGGAAGGAGGAGAGAGAAGGATAAAGGCAAGATGGTTGCAGTAAATAGGAAACAGGTTTCTGATTTTCTAAAGAATAGCTTGTATATACATTTATTTTTACAGAACTTCCTTCTCTCTCTCCTTTTTCACAAACTTGTCATGTATCAATTTGCAATTGGTATCCTGAGTCATAAATAGCGATAAATAGACTGATTTATTTCTCAATGCAAACAGTCTCTTTGGTGGTTTAATTACTTGATAAAATAGAAAAAAAAATTGAAATTTCTCATAGAATATCTAAATATTTGTGTCATCACACATTATAAGATATAGTGGTGTTATTTTCACTTATAAACTTTCTGTTTTGGAACAAAATATTATTTAGGGTCATAATGTGCACTATTTGTATTGAGATTCATTTATTCAAAGGAATTTTAAGGACAAAAACAATGCAAGTATGAAAATAAATTACACAGGCATTTGCTGAAATATGTGGTCATTTCCCAACTTCATATGGCCCAGGGTATTCCCTGAAAAATAGAGGGCCTTTGATACAAAGATTATTAAAGATCAGTCAGAATATCAACCTCAACACTTGATCTTGGCCTAGTCATATTAGGATACTAGCTTATCTTTAATATATTAAACAAACAAACAAACAAAAATTGTACTTAGCAAACAGTGGAGAGGCCATGTAGAGGATTGAATTAAAACAATGCTAGGATTCTGAATGATGTGGGTTTGGATTCCAACTTCATGACTTATTATGTGACATTTGAAAGTTATTTAGTCTTTCTGAGATTTGTTTTTCATATTTGTTAAATAATTATATTAAAATCGGATGAAAGGACTAAATGGAAAAAAAAAGAAATTGAAATATCTGTAGGAAGTTTTAGTCTGTTGTACTGAATGTTGAACCATCATTCAACCTTATTTACGGAAATGACTACCATGATTCTTATTTAAGGAATATTGCAAACCGAAGGTGGAAAACTAGACCTAACAATTAAATGAATATTCATGTTAACTAATGTGTTTGCTGTAGTATTTTAAATAGTCTCAGAGCTCCTGGGTGACTCAGTCAGTTAAGCTTCCAGCTCTTGATTTTGACTCAGGTCATGATCTCACAGTTTGTGAGATGGAGCCCGATGTCTGGCTCTGTGCTGACAGCACGGAGCCTGCTTGGGATTCTCTCTCCCTTTCTCTCTGCCCCTCACCCCCCCCTTCTGTCTCAAAATAAATAAATACATTTAAAAAATAGACAAGGTCTCATTTCTCATGAAGAAAATATTCCAATATTGTTGATTCTCAAATTAGACTCCGTTTCTCCTCCCCTCAAATAAAACTGTATAAAATCACCATTAACTTGTACAGAGAAAAAATGTAGTTGAATATTTCTCATCTCCTATGCATAGAAATTAGGTTCTAAGAATGCAGAGGGCTTCTGGAAGAGTGTTCAGGAAAGTGTGTGGACTCTAGTGGAGAATTAGGCCTCAGGCTCACAGAACTGTGCATATAGTTCTTAGGGATATATTTTTAATAAATTCATTTCATAGTAAACTTTAAATTAAAAAGTCAATGGCAATTTACCTACTTCCAAGTACTAGGGTGGTGGGGGAGGCTAGAAAATTGTGTTAATTGCCAAAAAAGATTAACATTGGAATAAAAATGGGAGACCATGACTGCAAAATTGACAATTAGCCCCTCTTTGCACATATTCTTCTACATTCACTTCTATGTGTTATTATGCCAGTCCGTTATTTGAGTATGGTAACTGGAGTCTTTTTTTTCCCTTTCAAATAGAAAAAAAAATGCTAGTGGAAATTTCATTTGTAACATAACTTAATTCTGGATTTTACTTTTGATTACAGCCAGGGTTTACTTTGATGTTTTCAAAATGAATTGCAAAGACCATTTATTCAGTAAATTTTGAAAGTAGAAACATACTGAAACTTTTATCCCACTTGGTAAGCGGCCATCCTTTAGTTGTATCCAAGTTTTCCCATGAAAATGCCAATCGGGAATAAAACTGACAAATATATTCAATCAAAGATGGAATTTTTTTGCTCTTAAGTTGCAAATGGCCTCATTAAAATAAAAGCACCACCTTAGGGATTGCATAAAGCAGAGTATTGGTACCTAAATGGTATTTATGACCAGGCTAAATGTAAAGTGAATTAAAATTTAAAGGATTATAGTCAGGTAGGCCACAGACATCTGTAGAGAAATGTCCATTAAGAAGATGAAAGAACCAGCAGTCCCTGGTGACAGGCACATGTCAGGTTAGCGGTCAGCCATACCTATACACTTAGTGCCATAGCAAATGAGAAACACATTGCCCAAGGAGGAGAGTACTTAAAAAATATTTATTTTAAACCGAGAAAAAAAATAACAAAGCTAACATTTTGGAATTCATATCCATCATTGTCATCAAACTAAAGTCAAATGAGGAAAATAAGACGTGGGCTGATACTAAATTATTATCACATATGTGTTTGTAGGTACCGTATACATTCCAACTCATGGCTGTATTTATAGAATCAATTGGAAGAATAATCTTTCGAATGTGTCATTACGTCTATGATGCTGAAACCACAAAGAAGTGCTACTTCACCCTGGAAATAAAGGCCTCGTTTAATAAAACTCAAAAAGTGAAATAGCCTCTAGGGTGTTAATACACCAAGGGATTCATTCTTTCACAATGTGACTGAGTCACAAAACCAGTCACTATTTTTGTCATTTTTATGGCACAATGCTGTCCTGTGCATGCAGCATACATAGCTTTGTTGCATCTGCCTTGTTAAAATCAAGAATTCTTTTGAAATGGTCATCAAATGCTCTTAAGTGATGACTCATGGACACAGGAAATCTGGTCTCTTAATTGAAAGAGACTGACTACGTCTTTCTTTCCTTCCCTTCCTTCCTCACTCCTCCCCTCCTCTCTTTCCTCCCCTGCCCCATCCTTCTCTCCTCTTTTCTATTTCCTAGGCTTCCCTTCCTTCTTGCCTTCCTTTCCCCTCTAATCCCCTCCCTTCTTCTCTCTCTCTGTCTCTCTCCTATTGGGTGGGAAACACCCATCATTGGTGTCCAATAAAATACACTCAGCAAATATCGTAGGAAATCAACTTTGGTATTTGATGTGGCAAAAGATGGTTGAAGTTACTTATTGCAGAGAAGGCTTCTACTCTGACTTACATTCATAATACAAACATAGCCGCTTCCCACTCTATGTTTTTTAAATGTTTATTTATTTTTAGAGAGAGAGAGAAATAGAGAATGAGGCAGGGAGGGGCAGAGAGAGAGGGAGACAGAGAATCCCAAGCAGGCTCCATGCGGTCAGTGCAGAGCCTGATGAGGGGCTTGAACCCATGAATGATGAGATCATGACCTGAGTTGAAATCAAGAATTGGACACTTAACCAACTGAGCCAACCAGGTACCCCTCTCACTCTGTGCTTTTAAAGACAGTTCAGAGAGAAAACTTTCCCTACTAAGTGTGCAACTCATATTCCCTGGGAATCATGGCTTCCCAATCCAGTTTTAAACTAACAAGCCCTTGATAACTGATGATACTCAAGTGTACCCATTGCTAAGAAGAAGTCACTCTCAAATTTGGGCTTGTGTTCCCCAAAATACAGATAAAAATGGTGTTTTGCAATCTTATTTTGCCTTAGAACAGAAAGAATCTTTCACCACGAAGGCTCTTTTGCTGCTTCACCGGAAATCTCAAATGTTGTTTGGATGCTCTTCTCTGTCTTTATGATGAAACTGGTTCAAAGTCCCATTCTTGTAGTTTGTTTTTTTTTTCTTTAACAGTTATTTATTTTTGAGAGAGAGAGAGCGAGACAGAGCACAAGTCGGGGAGGGGGAGAGAGAGGGGGTACACAGAATTCAAAGCAGGCTCCAGGCTCTGAGCTGTCAGCACAGAGCCCAACATGGGGCTCAAACTCATGGACCTCGAGATCATGACCTGAGCCAAAGTCAGCTGCTTAACCGACTGAGCCACCCAGGCGTCCCCCACCCATTTTCCTAGTTGTATCTCTGTTCTCAGTCTACAGTCGTTTATTTAAATATACTTGCTTGATGGATTGAAATCTTTGACACTGGAAATAAGAGATGGAGGAGGATGGCTCCAAAAACACCATTTCCCAACCCTAGGATCTTCTAGTTGGCACCACCCTTCCACAACCTCCCTAGCTTTATCTCTAGTCTTGACATGTGATCTAGTCTAGAATGTGATCACTAACCACATTCCAGATGGTGTATTGGACAGACAGCACAGCCATACTGGAAGATGTGGCTAAAAGATGTGTGCTAAACATCATCTTTAGGACAGGAATTGAGGCAAAACCATGGTAGACTTAGTGAGGTGAGATGTGGCAAGTAAAGAGCTTTGACATGCATCAGCAATCTCAGATGTGCAATTAGGGGTCTAATGATAAACAAAATGGGGATAATTGGAGAAACAGAATGTACTCCAAGATAATCTGAGGGGAAAAACGGGGATAGTAGTATCACAGCCCAAAGAAAAAGACTTGGGACAATTTTTATATTTTGTGTGTGAATTTTTAAAATCTAGTATTTTCTTGATTATAGAAAATGTCTTCTGCTGCTTACTTTCATTTCATATTTTAGTAGCCATCTTCTGGGGCAGAAGCTCTCTTAAGATGACCTACTACCTGTACTCTCTGTTAGAAGCAATGCTATGGAACTCTTTTTATCCTCCCTATGATCAACATGAACATGACGTCCATATCTTTATTGCAGTATCTTGCCCTCAGCTCTGTTGGCTAGTTAGTGTTAATTAAAATTGTTGAGATAATGGATAGATAAAATGTGTGAGTTGTCTTCATTCAGAGCTCCACATTATAAATTATTTAAAGAATCTTTAAGTTGAACAAATAGCAAGAAGTTTAGGTGGGAAAGGTATGCAGTGGTGGGAGTGATTGGATTCTCATAGAACCTCCAGTCATGCCCCCGTGCAGCCAGCTACTCCATCTGGATGTGGGGCTTTTTTTTTCGCCTTCCACCTGATCTGGACCTACAGACGACCACCTCATTTCCTCTTAAACAAGTTACCTGTCTCATCAATATACACTAGTAGTTTTATTCCAAAAATCATTTTTATTAAATACAATGTTCAGTGAAATATCAAAAAGAATGCTGAATATATTTCGAAGTAAAGGAGACTTTGTAAGGTGTTTTGTCTATGTCAAAGCATGTGTGTTTGATAGGGAAAACTTTTCACACCAGCTCCATCCCAGACTTGACTCTTCAGGGAGCAATCTCAGATGGCCTCATTAGAGAGAAGTTAAATTTGGGCTGGCCTGAAATGGTCTGGAGTTTGACTTCGGCTTGCCATCTCTAGAGATTGTAATCTGAATTAGATAAACTGCTTGGAATCTTTTTCTTTATCACTTCTCTGTTTAAGGTGTGTACTCAAATGGATGTGATGATATAGCTAAATAGAAAGAATAAAAAAGAAGAGACCTGCACAGCTAATAAAAATAGTACAACCCACAAGCAATGAAAAAGCTGCTCTAAAACATTTCCTGATAATTTACTCAGAGGTTTAAAACTTAGATTCTGTCAGATTTGAAGAAAGGAATTTCAACAATGAGGGGGCTCTCCACTGAAAATAAATGTCCTTACTAGGTCTTGCAAGGGTTCAGACTGAAGCTCAAGCTGGTCAGTAAACCTCGAGGGTCAGAGGTTTGAAGGGAGAGGAGTGATTGTCACATCCAAGCCATATATAGCTCGTCATCATTGGTCTGTTTAAGAAATGTCAGGCATTTCCTCTTCCCAACCAAGAAAGAGTCCTAGGAACAAAACTCATGTTCACACAATTTAGACTTTCAGCAAAATATCAATTTGCCTTTGGGTTTAAAATAACAGAGAAAGGTGTGGAATAATTTACGAGAGGAAAAGAAGTCTCTTGGGGTGGCTGTTATCTTATGCCATGTTAATGTTCTTGAGCACTGGACACTCCCCTGTAGTTGAATGTGTATTTATTGAGAAATATTGTTCTCTATGTCATAGCTCTGTGCATGAAACTATTGTCTAAAAATAGCTATTTAAAAGAGAGTATAATTATTAAGATTGGGATTGGAGAAGTAAGCGTGTTCTTAAGGAAAATATTAATGGCAGCTACTCCTATAATATCAAGAAAACACCGTGTTATTTTTATCATGTTTTTCAGAAAGAAAATCTGAAAATGTTAACACAAAACAAGCAATGTGTGCTCAGTGTCCAGATACTTCCTCCTGAAGCTATGGATTTGGATTGACTAGGGCACACCTGGACTTAGCCCCAAGGTTTGGGGTCCATTTCCAGGCCAAAACCCCAGTTTCCAGTTCAGGGCTCCTGGATTCCATTAAGATTGCCCATGAATCAGGCAGGGCTAATTCAGCCCTGAACAATCAATCACTCTCACTCCATTTTGTGAGTGGGAGTGATTGATGGTTCTCCTCTGGTCATGGCTGACCTAGACGTAGGATGCGGACCTGAGCACAATGCCTCATGTGTGAGTGGCTTATTTGGAATTAGTCAACTGCAAGTAACTCTCTTGTGTCTTCCTTGTTGCTTCTCTAGATAGACACATATCCTCAAGTCCTTTCTATGCAGCCTTCTGTTTGTTTCCAACTACTGTTTCTCTCTCCTTCCCCTCATGGAAAATAGCTGCATGTCTATGCCCCCTACTCATTTTCATAGCCCTCGATTAGCTAGCCCCCAACTTTTTTCCCCACACATTCAATTATGTTTCTATTTGATCTTCGATTGTTAGAATCCGATCGGCTAACCCATCTACTCCTCCCCTTCTCTCTTCCCAACCCTGGGGTTTGCAGGAGCTGTCCTTTCTCTTGTTTTCTCATAGAATTGTCAGTAAAGAAAAAGAAATGTGATTTGAACTGCTTTTCTCCTCTTTCTGACATTGTTCTTTTAAGCAATGTGTGGCAGGGATGGTAGGGAAGGGGAGTAAAAACCAGCTTCTCCATGGTTTTGTGAATTAGTATATTTTGTTTGCAGCTAGTTATCTTCCATTCTTGGGAATACTCATGGTGCATTTCAGAGAACAGCGCACCGTTTTGTAGATGTTATCATTATGGCCTTTTTGCCCAGAATTACCACTGCTGTTACAGTCACTACAAGGAAATGCTCTCCCACTCATTTCTCTGATAAGAAGCTGCCTCCCATCCTCATACTTCCCATGGTCCACTAGCTGGACTGAGACATTTGCAGCAAGGGTTTCAAAGGGAGGCTAATAATGTGCACCGTTTTCAGGATTGTTATTTTCTCCCAAAACTCACTGAAGTCATGAAAACCCTTATGAAAAATGATTAGAAAAGTTGCAAAAATTCACAGACAAACACAGGGCAAAACTCAAAGCAGTGCTTTTCATCATTTTGGCAAAGTGAAAACGGGAGGGCCTGCTCTTTTTTTCTGTCTCGTGGCAAATCACGATTCTGAACACATCTACTACATAGAGTTATGGAATTTTTGACCATTTTCTCTAACGGGGAAGGTACAGTTTTGATAACTCAGAGAAAAATAGCTAGTGATTATCTCAGGTTACACACAAAAGGGCGATCATTATTTAGTATGTAGTGAATATTCATTTATTTATTCAAAATTCAGGATGTAAATGAATATATTGACTTATAAGATAGGATCATTTGAGAAAGAATATTATAAATGCATAAATGTATATACACAGCATATATTATATATTAAATAACATATACATATAAAGAGTGTAAACATATAAAGGATATATATATATGTGTGTGTGTGTGTGTGTGTGTATATATATATATATATACATATATATATATACTTTCATGGATATAGATATATAAATTGATAGGATTCAAAGGAGAAAACTATTTTGTCCATAAAATAATGTAAGAAAAGATTCCTTATTCAAAAAGTTTATTTATTTATTTTGAGAGAAAGAGAGAGAGACCACAAGTGGGGGAGGAACAAAGAGAGAGGGAGAGAAAGAATCCCAAGCAGGCTCACACTGTCAGCACAGAGCCCCATGTAGTGCTCCAAGTCACAAACCGTGAGCTGATGACCTGAGCCGAAATCAAGAGTTGGACGCTTAACCTACTGAGCCACCCAGGTGCCCCTTTGACACATAGTTGAATCTCTTAGATGAGAGAAATGTTTTTCTTGAGGGACTTACAGATTTTTATAATTTTGTTTAAATAACAAATGCAATAAAAACATTCTATGTTCTTTTGTATCAACTTTTTTCTCTTTTGGTCTCTGTGAGGAAGTGCAAAAGACAGTAAACAAGATAATAATGGGTTAAACAAACAAACAAGCAAACACATGAGTAAAGGGGTCAATCTCCATTTGGCTCTGCCAATGTTTTCAGTAAGAGTTGGGCAGTTAGCCTGGTGGACTCCCGTACTGGGGGGCAAGAAAAGCAGAAGTGTGACCAGGGACAGCAGGTTTTATGGTGTGGCAACATCGTATATTTGGCCTCCCTGTTGGCTCAGCGTGGCAGCGACAAACTCTCCCCTGCTTTGTCCACATGCAGCACATCTGAAGCTCACCCAAGAAGAGACTTTCCCTGAAGGGAGGGGCAGCTAAGGAGTCCCAGGACAGAGCTGGCCCACTCTGAGCGGTCATTCTAGTCTATTCCCTTAAGGGCTTCAGTGCTGCCACAGAAGCAGCATTGTTTAAGCCATTGCTGAATCACAAAAATATTCCTTTCCTGTCAGCCATGTCACCACCCTTAGACTGAGAGCCAAGCTCATTCTCTGGCCATGAGAACAAGTGGAAGTGGGTGGGAAAGCAGCAGGATTTCTTCCATCATATCCGGAAGACTATGCTTCTAGCTCCCTCTCAGATAGGAAAGGGCATTGCTACTAGTTTTTTGTTTTGTTTTGTTTTCTTTTAGTGAGGAATAAAACCGCCTTTTGAAATTAGTCATTAAACATAAATGTGGTTTACAGCGCAGGAAATGTCATGGTTCTTAACCAAATAAGAACTAAGGAACTATCCAGTTATTTTTTTATTAGTAGTATCTGCACATCAGAATGTGTGTATTAATGTTATTTGATGAGATTATTGTCAAGCAAAGGATATGCAGGAGAGATATGATTGCTTTAAAGCTAGGGACAGGCAGATGCGTATCAAATGTACATAAACATCTGAAAGCAGATAAGAAAATATTGGCCTTGCTTCAAATGAGATGGAAGCAAAGATAGGCAAGAAGCATTTATCAGAAATGGAGTGGAAAAAGATCAGGGCCAGGTATGTAGAACCTCCAGGGTCTGTAGTTGCAAGCAAATAAACAATAAAATTTTAGATGCAAGTTATTGAAATGCTGCTGTACTTTGTTAAATAAACAACTAATGAAAATATATGAGAGTTGAAAAGGTAAAGATGTTGTCCATCATTACCTACAAGTAAAGAGTAATTGAGCATATTTTGAGGTTTATTTCCTTTATGACTGTGAAGCAAGATCAATTTTAAAACAAACTCTCATTTCTGCACTAGTGGCCTTAAATCCATACAGTGGTGTTCTTTTTCAGTCCAGAGCATGAGAATAATTTTTCTGCATAGAATTCAGAATATCTAAGGAGCAAGAGGCCCTGAAAGTTATGCATGATACTTCTCTATGAGGTAAAAGATATCATGTTTATAAACCATGTAATCACAATGTCTCTCTCTTTTTTTATTTTTATTTTTGAGAGAGATAGAAAATGTGAGTGGGGGAGGGGTGGAGGGAGAGTGGAGAGAGAATCTTAAGCAGGCTTCACACCCAGTGGGGAGCCTGATGCTGGGCTCCATCTCACAACCTCTTATGACACACAAGATCATGACCTGAACTGAAATAAAGGGTCAAAAGCTTGGGGCACCCGGGTTGGCTCAGTTGGTTAAGCATCTGACTTTGACTCAGGTCGTGATCTCACAGTCCGTTCTGTGCACACAGCTCAAAGCATGGAGCCTGCTTCCAATTCTGTGTCTCCCTCTCTCTCTTCCCTTCCCCTGCTCATGCTCATGCTCATGCTCTGTCTATCTCTCTCTCAAAAATAAAGATACATTAAAATAAATTTTTTTAGAGTTGGATGCTTAACCAACTGAGCCATCCAGGTTCCCTGATCACATTGTCTTCTAATAATATATTTAATAATTTGGTCCATGACACTTATATTTCTTAAACCACAGTATATTAAATAAAATACATGTATATGTATATATATATATATATTTATGTCTTACATATATATATATATATATATATATATATATATATATACCTAGTGTTTGTGTATGTGTATATATAAAAATAAATAGATAAATAAATATATACTTATAAAATATAAACAAAAAATCATTTAAAAATACTGAAAGCATAGGAACACCTGGGTGTCTCAGTAGGTTGGGCGTCCAACTTCAGCTCAGGTCATGACCTCACTGTGGGTTTGAGCCCATCATCGGGCTCTGTGCTGACAGCTCAGAGCCTGGAGCCTGCTTCAGATTCTGTCTCCCTCTCTCTCTGCCACTCCCCCATTCCTGCTTTCTCTCTCTTTCAAAAATAAATAAAACATTAAGAACAATTAAAAAAAAATACCGAACACAGTTTCAACTTCCTAAAAGGTGAAGATTTCAGATTTTAGTTTGGTTAAGGGGCAGAATTATTTTGTTCTGAGAAAAGCATTCGAGTGTATTCTTTAGTTACAGAATTACAAAGAAGGCATGGACACATACATTGTTCTTGCAAAAAACTTTGAAGTGATGACTGAACTGAATGTACATGTTCAACTGGATAATGATAATGAAAACTGGATATAGGTTTAACAGACTCCTTTAGTCTTTGTAACTTTTAGGAAAATGTGTCTGTACTCTGTGTGGATTTAGATTTTCCTGAGCCTATGTGGTATTGCTTATTTTGTTGTATTCTTGTTCAAAACCTGAGGGATTGAACTTTGCCACAAACTGAAAGAAGGATTTGGGAGAGAAAGATCTGGGATAAGATTGGTCCAGGCTGGCACTGGCTGAGCTACAGATGCCCTGCAGGTGGAGCTCAAGATTGATGAATTTAGATATATATTCTAATTTTTAAAGTATTTCTGGGGCCACGTAACCTTACCACTCTGCATCAAATGAGTGAATGGTCACACTTCTAATCACTTTTGCAAAAGTTCTACCTGAGGATAGGAAATAAGGACTTGAGAGGCAGACCTCACACTGGAGTTAGGAGTCACTTTTCCTCTTATTGGCACCTCATAGGGTTAGGGCTCAATCAATGGAAAGAGCAAGCCTTGTTTGAAGGCATTTCCATTGGCCTTGCAATTAGGTGATGGTCTAGAAAATAGGACTATCCCAAGGCTCCCCACATTGCACTTCCTTCCATTGGTTTTATGCATTTAGAGAAGTCCACCTTGGTAAAGAGAATGCCTTTCAGTCTTGAACGGAGTAGCAAAGAGGAGAACAGAAGATCATCCCTTAAACCCAGACAGTAGCATAACTCAGCATCTCCCAGAGAATTACCTCTAGAGGATTTAGCAGAAATATCAGAGAGAGGCTAAAGAAGTACAGGAGATGCATTACATCATTAATTTATTCCTGTGTGCAACTGGCAGCCCCAGCGGTACATATTCTGTTTTAACCCCATTTGCAGTTTACTGTGATTCAATCCTGGTACTAACCATCTAAAGTTAGCATCAACCCCACCAGTTAAGGGCTCAATCCCCCACAATACGTTCCCTGCTGCAAATCTCAGTGCAAGTTCAGGATGTCCTCATGCTACTCATACACAGCACCCTTAAATTGGATAATTCACTGGAATGACTCATTGAACTCAGTAAAGTGCTATGCTTATGATAACAGTTTTATTGTAAAGGATGCAATTCAGGAATAGACAAGTGAAGAGACACATAGGGTAACGTCTGGGAAGGTCCAGGATTCCATGCTTTCTCCTTGATAATCTTGGCATACCATCTTCCCAGAACATCATTGTGTTCACCAGTCAGGAAACTCCACTGAATGTCAATGTCCTGAGTTTTTATGTGGGTTTGATTACATAGGTAAGATCGATCAAATCAACTGCCACATGATTGAATTCAGTCTCCAGCCCCTCTCTTCTCTCCAAAGTTTGGGCTGGTTCAAAATCTCAACTCTGTTATTAGTGGTTGGTCTTTCTAGTGAACAGACCCCAATCTGAAGCTCCCTAGGAGTCCACTATGACTCATCTTATTAGCATAAAGTCCGATGTGGACGTCAATAACAGAACTCATGTGTAACAGACATTTCTATCACCCAGGAAGTTTCTAGAGTTGTAGATGTTCCATAGCAGGAACCCAGAACAAAAACCAAACACTTTGTTACATAACACACCTCTCTTACATGTTGGCAGAGATGATTGGTTGGGTCTGTCTCCTAGTATTCAAAGAGAGTGGAAGCCAGAGCCATCAAATTTAGACAGACATCTGATCATGTTTTTCATCACTTTGTGGGGGAGACTTAGGCAAACTGGATAATACTTCGGAAATGGAAGTTGTTTGCTTTTAAAGATACTTCCTTCTTGGTTTGAACGCTGGTATTGTAAGAGGAGGCTTCTTAAGTCAAATATAGTCTCTGAATACGGGTATGAAGCCAAGTGTGTTAGTCATGCAAATCTGGTAAGCAATTTGAGGACTTCACTATTATTTATACTTCTAGTAATCTTCCTGAGCCAGCGAGAGATCACGTAAAGTCCTAGAGTTTGTATTTGCTCGTGCACCACAAGATAGGACAGTTCTGGGCTATGAGAAGATAGGTACTTGTGTGGAAAAGTAACAAACTAGGAGGGCCGCAGATAATATCTTTATAAAGAGAAAGTAAAGTTCAAAGAATTTCAGGAGCTCTGCTATTAAATTTATTTGAAAAGCTGCAATTTGAAAAAGTAAGACATCCATTTTGTACTTATACTTACCTCTAAAACGTGGTTCATAAAAATCAACAAATCTCTTGTACTACAAAACCTGCCTGGCACTGCCCAGATAAGCATCACTTGCATCAGAGAGTCATTCTGACTATAACAAAAAATGACTGTGCTCATTTGAACTACAGAGAATGCAGACTGGTGTTCAGGAAAAACCACATGCAGTATCACATGTTAGGCAACCACTGGATGTACTGTTTGCTTAGTGTTTCTCTGGCTGATGAATGATGTTCCCCTTTGAAGAACCAAGACGCCAATGCTATCCCTGTGCACAGGAAACTGGAAAAAAAGTAAAGTGATTTTCTAAGTTTACTCAGAAAGCCGGTAGCAGAACTGGGTCAAAAGTCCCATGTTTTATTATTATTACTGAACCAAGAGCACCTAGAAGAAAAGGTTTGAAGGGTTAAGGACAAGGTCTTAAATTGATCATGTAAATCATTTTCTTTACTTTGATGTCTCCAGCATCTTTGTAGGTCACAGATAGTTTGATTAATGCCTAGGTGTTTTTATGCTTTTTAGAACTGATTCATAGTCTCTAGGATTGAGAGAGGAGGAGATTTTTTGAGTCCCTGCCTCATGCCCATTGATTTTTGTGGTGGAAGTGATTAGATAATGTCACTGTGGTTGTACTTTCTGATTCCTGCATGCACTTTATAAGGATTTTTAAAATTTTTTTCTTAACTTTCCTGAATAGTTATAAATAATTCTTTCTTTCTAAGAGAAATTCCAAAGAAATTTGGGAAACAGAGGAAAATTGTCTGTGTCTGGTACCTTTGCTTATTTTTCTCATTTCCTTATAACAAATAGAATTAAATTTCATCTTATAAAGTGTTTTGTTAGGTTTGAATATTTTTTCATCTAAAACACATTAAGTTCTTTAGATACTTAAGAGTACATAATTACAAATGTATATCATTAAAGCAAAGCTATATTAATTAATACAAAGCTGCCCCAGGGTCTAGTAGCTTGTGGAGGCCCCAGCAAAACTACTTAGAGACTCCTTCTCTCCTTTGTCTTAACATGTTGATTTCTTTCTTCAATTTTAATTTTGTAACTTAACACAAAGTACATTTTGGAAATGTGCACAATTAGTTTAGACAATGTAAGGCAGGTTACTAAATAATAAATAATAATAGTCAAAAACAATCACAATAGCTGCGGTTCTATCATTAAGGCATATTTTTTCTACTAGTATATATTATACAATATAAACTTAGTTTAAACCCAACTACTAGAATGGTCAATTTCATCAAGTGTTGTTTTCTTAAATAAATCTACTCCTGCAAATTCAAGACTAAATATTTGTATAAAGAGAAAAAAATGAATTGAGTTTTCTCCTGGATTCTATGTAGTACAAGGAAGGAAAGACATGTCTACGTTTGTGAGTTGTGTCACAATACAGATTTTTATTTTTTTTATTTTTATTTTATTTTCATTTTTTTAATTTATTTTAATTTTTATTTTTTTCAATATATGAAGTCTATTGTCAAATTGGTTTCCATACAACACCCAGTGCTCATCCCAAAAGGTGCCCTCCTCAATACCCATCCCCCACCCTCCCCTCCCTCCCACCCCCCACAATACAGATTTTTACAAAGAGGTTCAGTTTAACTGTTTTCTTTTTTTTATTTTATTTAAAAAAAATTTTTTTTTTCAACGTTTATTTATTTTTGGGAAAGAGAGAGACAGAGCATGAACGGGGGAGGGGCAGAGAGAGAGGGAGACACAGAATCGGAAACAGGCTGCAGGCTCTGAGCCATCAGCCCAGAGCCTGACGCGGGGCTCGAACTCACGGACTGAGAGATCGTGACCTGGTTGAGGTCGGACGCTTAACCGACTGCGCCACCCAGGCGCCCCAGTTTGACAGTTTTCAAATATCTTTGGTTGTCATATTAGAGTTGATGTTGTGACAGCTGTTATACACTACCATAAACTAACACCAGCGTCTCCCATTAGAGTCCTAATATACAAAAAGGGTAACAGACACATCAAGTGATTTTTATGCCATTAACTAACCTCGACTAACCAAAGACTTCCCAGTGGAAGTTTTAGGGGACCTATTTTAATGATTGGGTAAACATAGTTTGCAGTGAGCATACTGACATAAGCTAAACAGATGCTTTTAGAGGTTTCTGAACCTCACCACTATTGACATTTTGGGCTGGATAATTCTTTGTTGTGGTAGACAGTTCTGTGCATTGTAAACACCATAGGATGTTTAGCAGCCTCCTTAGCCCCTACTCACTGGATACCAGTAACATCCCCAAGACTCATTGTAAAAACCAAAAATGCCTCCAGCATTGCCAAATGTTTGCCGGGGTACAAAATTTTTCCTGATTGAGACCCACCGGTGTAAAAAGTGCTTGGAAATAGCTTTCATTCCACATTAAATATTTTAATGCTCCTCTATATAGGGTTTACTTTATTAATTGACTCAGCAAACATACTTCTTCCTAATACATGGAAACTCAGTTAGCCCAGACTCAGAGTGAGTTATCTCAAATTCCAAATTGATATAGTCTAAGTTAATTAATTTTATTGTATAAACCTAATAAACATTGCATTAACCAGAGTTTCAGATAAGTTTATAATGTTTTTATGCCGCTATCACCCAGCGCTTATTAGTATCTCTTAGTCTAAACAAAGCCTTGCAAACTATGCTATAATTTGTACAACAAAGAAGTATGAGGCAAAATGTTAATTCTGTTGTGGTTCAGCATGTTACCCACTGGTCAGTCATGTCTGCTATCAGATATAGTAATTGGCTCGCTGGTGTAGCTGTTATTTTTCCAACAAAAACTAAAACAGTTATTGTTGAGGGAATATCTTTAATAAGAGCGTTTTGGGAGTTCAGTGAAATATGTGTCATTTCTTCTGAAATCAGCCAAGTGGTTGGAAGAAATCGTGAGAATGTGAATGAAACTGGGAAAGGCTTGGGAAGAGCGTTGGGACTGGTCATGTGAGCCATAGAAATTGTTGCTTTTCTCAGCTCCCTTCTTTTCTGATGTCCAAAACAAGAGCCTGAGCTCATCTCTCTATTTCCCAGCTGTAATGATTTCATCCTGTTCTCTATCTTCACTGGCCCTGTGTCTTTCAAGTAACTCTATACTTTTGTCTTTGCTCTAAATGCCAGTACCAGCTATTTGTCAAAAGATCCTTACACGCCTGTAATATTCTCTGTAACCTCCTTATTGAGCCCCTTTTCGAACTTCCCTGCTTATTAGCCTTAGCATTTTCAACATTCAAATTTCAGAAGCAAAGAACTACTTGCTTATTTACCAGATGGTCTTTTTTACTTTATAATAATATCTAAAAAGACTGGAAACCACTCATTTCTCAGCTCGTCTTTCAGAAGTCATGGTGCAATAGGACTGGAATAGACCCTAGGGATCATCTGCTACAACTTTCCACCAGATGGGAGCTTTAAGCAGGAAGCTCAGAGTCAAACAGACCTGAAATCAATTTCTACCTCCATTTTACATTATCGGAGTGACATTGAACAGGTTCTTAAGTTTGCGGGTCTCAACATAACCATTTTATTTTATTTTTTATTATTTAAAAAATATTTTAATGTTTATTTACTTTGAGAGACAGAGACAGAAAGAGACAGAGTGCAAGCAGGGGAGGGGCAGAGAGAGAGGAGACACAGAATCCAAAGCAGGCTCCAGGCTCTGAGCTGTCAGCACAGAGCCTGACACGGGGCTCGAACCCATGAACCATGAGATCATGACCTGAGCTGAAGTCAGAAGCTTAACCGACTGAGCCACCTGGGCACCCCACAACATAACTATTTTAAATGAGACTAGGAGATCCTACCTTAACATGAGATAATGTATTAAACTTTCTGACACATAGAACATAATTAATAAATATTTATTTCCCTCTCATTATTCTCATTGTAGGAGTAAATCCTACAACAAATTTCTGGAATTGGTATTTCTTATCCACATTATAGAAATTTTATTTTAATTAACATTTTTAATTAGGTAATCTATGCACTGGTTAAAAATTCAAACACTACAAAACATATTCAGTGAGAAGTAAACTTTTCTGTGAACGACCGCTATCATTATGCTTTTTTGTGTGTGACCAATAGAGATCGTCCATGTACATACAAATGTACTCACATGCACATATTCCTGTTTGATGCAAGTTGTAACATACTATGCATACTCTCCTACAACTGGAATTTAACATGAAACTTATTTAAATATTTCAGGGTTCGGATTACTGCCATAGCAACAAATATCCTCAGTTTCTCTACTATATATCTACATATGTATGTGTGTCTATCTATACTTCTCTATCCTTTCTCTAGCCATCTATTCATCTTTCCCGCTGCCTTGACCACTGACTTCTATTTCTTTTTCCGTGACTTTCTTAATCTCAGTACCCCAAACTGTGTACTATATTCAAAAATACAGACTCTGTGGATCTCTCATTTAAATTCCCTGTGTTTCTTAGATGATACCATGGTTATTCGGTACAGTGTCTTATTCAGATGGTACCTATACAGATATGACTTTCATAAACACTATTTTATTCATAAAAATCTTATACTGAATGGAACTAAAATTATTAAAACAGTATTTGGCATAAAATCACTCTTGAATTCAGGTGGAAGATTCTCTAATATTTAAGATTACATATTTACTTCATTATAAACAGAGTGTGATATGCTATCATACAAAGACATACATTGTCTTCACAGTAATGACAACATTAATGCAAACAATTAGCAATGATCCAGCTGACAGCAGTGTATCTACAATCTTAAGCTAGGACGTGGCAGTCAATTGAAATACCTAGTGATTTCAGGTATAGATGAGATTTCAGACTTAAAAAGAGGCCCTTTTAAAAATTACGTGTTCCCTATGATACATTAAATAAGATTCTCCTTTATGCATGTGACAGTGATAGTAAAACATTTCTTATGGGCCTCAGGAGGCAAACACAACTTTTTGAGAATGTGTTTCCTTTTAAATTAATTGACTTCCCATCTTAAATTATCTACAGTGATACAGACTAAGCCTTGCTTGTTGCTTCAACCAACGTTGTCTATTTTAAAATTAATTCGTGGGGCGCCTGGGTGGCTCAGTTGGTTAAGCATCTGACTTTGGCCAAGGTCATGATCTCCCAGTTCGGGAGTTCGAGCCCCGTGTCAGGCTCTGTGCAGACAGCATGGAGCCTGGAGCCTGCTTCGGATTCTGTGTCTCCCTCTCTCTCTGCCCCTCCCCAGCTCATGCTTGCACTCTGTCCCTGTCAAAAACAAATAAACTTAAAAAAAAATAAAAAAACATAAAATTAATTCACATTTAGCTCACATGGTGAAAGAACACTTTCCCAAATAAAGTGGAGAATGTCCCATTTCTTATCTTTAATCTAGAGCAAAGTGTTAGAAACTGCAAACTAAGGTCCATTAAAGGAAACATCTGAGGGTTTTGTGAAATATTACAACTGTATGTGTGGACTTTTTTTCTGAAGGGGGGAGGTGCCCAAAGCTTTCAACAATTCTCAAAGGAGGATCCATAAAAAAATGAAAAGTCACTGCTCTCAATCAAGAATCTTCTCTAGAGAAGAGAGCTAAACAGAGAAATTGGTTCAGAGTTCTTTCTGTTATTTCTGGAATAGACTGTAAAGTAGATTTAAAGTAGATTTCTTAAGAATGCAACAGATTTCTTCAAAATGCTGTGGAGGATAGGTGTTTTCTCCTTAGATAGGGACGGTGATGGTTAGGTTTATGTGTCCATTTGACTTGGCTATAGAAAACACACACACACACACACACACACACACACACACCCACCCATAGTGTGTGTGTGTGTGTGTGTGTGTGTGTGTGTGTATATATATATCTCCTTGTTTCTTTGGAAAATCCTGACCGATATTGATTGATACTGATATTAATATAGGGGCTAACATTAGAAATGGAAATAGAGAAAGGATCAGCACATTTGGTGAAAAATTTCTCTCTGAATTCTAGCAGTGCTAGGGTCTTCAAAAAACAAAAATAAAATGGAGGGAATTGCTTAATGCAGAACTGAGAAGTATCTCCTGAACAGGTATTCAGAAATAGTTTGGAATGTCTTGCTTGGCTAAAAGCAAGCAAAAAACTGCACTAGCTATTGAGAAGACATCCGAAGATCCCAGCTGAGGAAATGATGGAAATTGGAGAGCAGCATGCAGTAGGGATAACAATGAAAGATATCCTCAGGCTTCCAGAGTCTGAAGGAATCCTATGTCAGCTCTCGTGGCTGTGCAAGATTCAGGGCTTTGCTCACCGTTGTTCTTTGAGCATCATGGGATGTTGCAATGCTTCTGGTAATGCAACGAACACTGTACATCTAATAGAATTTAATATATGAATATATCATTTTTTTCATAATTCTGAAATATTGTATCAGAGAGTTTGACAAGTCTGGAAGGGCATTTCTCTTTTTATCTGTGCAATAGAAAGTTGCTAATCAAGTTAAGCTTGTACAAGATAAGGAGAGAAGTACAAACGTGTGTTCCCAACTATAAAACGAAAGAACTCACCATATCATCTATCCAGTTACTACATGTTTTTGGTACCTGGCTCATAAGAGATGTTCCAGACAAGTGATACAGTTGAGAGTGGACACAAAGCACATCTTAGAAAATTTCAATATATTTGCACTGCAATTGTACTTCCTTTTCTCCAAATCCCCTTTATTTTGTAACTCTTTTCCTAATCAACAGTATCCTGGCAGTCCTATAAGGAAGTCCAGTTGGGAAGATGCCAAAAAAACAGCCATGACCATTTCTTAATATCAAGCATAAGCCAAGAGTGAAACGCAATGTGTTATGTGAATTAGTTTTGCTATTATTTGTAATATGGTTTGGTTTTATCCTTTAACTTTTATAAACTTTAAGTTTGTTTCTTAAGTCAAAAAGAGGAAGGGGTACAAAGAGGTCACTACAGGGGAAAGTTTTTTTTTTAAGCTGTCATTGGTGAGGTTTTATTTATTCACCATGGGAGGGCTTTAATAACTGCACTGCTTTGTTGATGGCATGACCATGTTTGCATTGGTCTTTCTTCCGAATACCTAGGCAAGGCTCTTTCATCTTACTCACACATCGCTTAACTTTGGGTCAATGCCAAATTCCCCACCTTCATGAATGATTAACTCATGTAGCCTGTTGCTAATAATGTGTGCACTTGATGGCAGATGATATTTATTTTGGACAGGGTGAATGCAGACCTTGGATGTTTGATCAAGGCATAGTGGGACAGAGCATGTGTGGGCACACTTTCTAGGGAGGACATTGCGGTCCATATCCTCAGGTTACTCCTCATATCCCCCCTGCATTGTCGTAGGAAAAGAGTCTTCAGTTTATCATGCACAAGTTACCTCCAACTCAGCCTTGTCATTGCAATTCGTCACACTTATATTCTGTCTTTTATGTGCTCTATCTCACTGAAGTCTCCACACACCAGGCTGCTGCCCCAGGGTATATGCCTACAACAAAGATCTCAAACATAGTTTAAAAGGAAACACCGTAAAAGAGAAAAATAACAGTCACAGTTGCTACTAGAGGTCAGTGCCTACAAACCTGGCAGATTTTCCAACTTCAACCATAGCTGAGTTACAAGGGCAGCTCTCAACTCAGCAGCTCTAGGTATGATTATGTGTAGTCACACTCTGACATTCTTTTTTCTTCTTCTTTTATATCAGTGCCCTCCTACCTAGCCTTCTTCAACAAAGAGGTAGGAAGAACATAGCTTCTTTGTCCTCCCTTAGCTTGCTGGTGAAATCTGTGAGGAGCAGATGGAGCCGACCGCCCCGCTGCCAGAGGAAGCAATGACGCTGCCGTAGACAATGTCGTGGGGCCACATTACCCATCTGGCAGATTCCCATAGCTCAGCTGTTGACAACTCCATTCTAATCAAGTCTGACCATCCCCAAGCTGCAGGATTCTTGAGTTTAGGCCCTGCAACTGCCCAAGACTCACCTCACTCTGGCAACATGTGAGAAATTCACATCCCCAATAGCCCAACTCCGGAGACTCTCAGTCAGTAAGTGTAGTGTGGGTTGTGGGAGTCCGTAGTTAACAAGCCCTGCAGAGGATACTGATGCACTGCCAGCCTTGGCGGTGCCCGGTTTACATTATGGCATTTTTTCAAGGTGTGAAACTCTGGTTACAGGCACTGAGAATCTCACGCGTAGGGTACTTTGTGCTAGGTGCTTTATTTTTGTACTCACATTTAATTCTCACAAAGTGCTTAAAAGTAGATCTAGCACTTCATTTTAATGATGGGAAATTTTTTGCTGCCATTATTTTCTCTCCTTAAATTCGAAGTGAGATGAATTTGTAAGGGCTTTCCCATAATCTATCTTGTGCTTACTTTGCTATAAAATCTAAACACAGATTGACAGGACGTCTACAGTCATCATTGTGTATGTGTATGTGTATGTGTGTTAGTTTCTGGAGAAGATGGTTCATTCCATGTGTATTACTAACTTTGTATCAATGATGCAACAGATTCAACAAATTTAGGAGGTAAAACAACCCAGATTTGTTTTCTCACAGTTCTGTAGGTCAGAAGTCTGGGTAGGCTTGACTGATTCCTCTGCTTTGAGTCTGACAAGAATGAAATGGGGTATCAGCTGGCCCAGGCTTTTGTCTGGAGGCCCTTGAGATAGGGCAGGATGTGCTTATTAGCAGAACTCAGTTCCTCATGGAACCTCAGCTCCTCAGGCCGGGGTCCTCATCTCCTGGCTGGCTGTCAGCCAGGAGCTTCTCTCACTCCCGAAGGCCACTTCCATTCCTTGTCATGTTGTCCTCTCCATTTCAAGCCTCCAAGGCACATTCATACTTTGAATCTCTGACTTTCTGTTCTGTTGCATCTCTTCTGCCTCCAGCCAAAGAAAGTTCTCTGCATTTTAAGCCTCATGTGGTTAGATTGGGCCCATACAGGATAATCATCCTATCTTAAGGTCAGCAGATGAATAACCTTAGCTACATATGCAAATTTTTTTGCCACATAATATAACTTAACCATGGTTGTGGGCCAAAGAGGAAAGATCATGAGGATGAAACTTTTGCCTACAATAACATGGAATAAGAACTTTTTATATCAAGACTCCCCTCCACTGATAACTTCAGGAAATCATGTCAGTATGTATGTAAAGAGTAAGTACAACAGCTTTTCTGGTGTCTGGTTCAAATTGTTTTAATAAATGTATTTTTTTTGTAACTGAACAAATAGTACATATTAGGAAGGGAGAGTAGATCAAAGAATAACCAGAATTCATACATGTCTAGTTCTCTCGATTGCTGTGCTTATGAAATACTCTTAGGCTCTTTAAATGTATTTTCAAAGAGAGTAGAGCAGATAGACATCCATTTTCCTAAGACACTTTTTCCTGGTTC
The DNA here is from genome assembly GCF_022837055.1 of Prionailurus viverrinus. Lineage (NCBI taxonomy): Eukaryota > Metazoa > Chordata > Mammalia > Carnivora > Felidae > Prionailurus > Prionailurus viverrinus. The sequence continues at coordinate 80,224,714 of NC_062568.1, forward strand.
TTGAACCACACCTGTTCTCTTTCGTTAACACTTTAAATACAGCAAGCTTGCTACATTTCAGCTGGGGCTGGGTTGAGTGGCTGGAAATAGAATTTTGTTTTCTTCCACTGGAGGAATGAAGATCCTTTGGAAGGCAATGCAAGGCTGGGCTCAGAGAATGGATGGTGGACAGATCTGGCCCTGTGACCAACTCTGAGAGTTCATGAGGCTATGGAAGGTTCAGACTGAGAAAGAGGCTGTAGCAAAGTACCAAAGAGAGCCTGGGGGAGGAGAGAATGGCAGCATGGGTTACCTGGTCTTGGCGGAGTGACAGGTAGCCAGGGGAAGAGGTGAGAGAGGGCAGCTGCTTACAAAGATTCCCCTCTGGCTATCCTGTTCTGTCTAGGTTCAGCGTCACTTATGCTGACACACGGCTGATCATTTGGAGGTTATAAACCTAGGGGGAAACTTTGAAAGCATCCAAAACATCCAGAAAGCAAATTTTGAATGATCTTTTCAAATTAATTAGTGTCAGAAAATTGACAAAGGGATGATGGGCAGCAGGAACACATTTCTTAATCTTCCCCTTGTTTCCTCTCCCCTGTCCCTGAATGCATACACTCTTCAGGGGTAAGCTTGTTTGTCTGTACTTGGTTACTCAGCTCACCCGGAAGTACTCCAACCTAGTCTGATAAAAATCTATGTGCCTGCCTTCTGGCCAACACGGTTCTCTCCTGCCTATGACTGGGCCTAGGAAAGCTGCATGTTCAAATAGATCATAACCATTTTCATTTTTGAGTGGCTGGGGCAATCATATCCTGAATTAGCCATTTAGAACCACAGCTCTATATATTATCAAATGTTCAATGGTCTGGGGACAGTGGTTTGGATTTTATATCCAAGTTAGTATTCATTTGTCAGAATAAATTGGGCTTAAAACTCAATGGTGAGACTTTAAGCAACTATTTAGGCAATGGTCTCTCATTTTACAATTGTAGATAGTGAGCTCTTAAGTTCAAGGTCCATGAGGAGTTACATTGCCTTTTTCAGCAACCAACAAAGATAAGGGCAAGAGTAAGTGCTTATACAAGTATGCAATAATGATTATGAATATTGGGTTACCTGTGAGCAGAAGGGTTACACAAAAATTTCTCTTATCCATGATCTTTGCAAACATGCAGGCAGATAATGATAATTTTGTGCACCTAGTCATATGAACTTATATGGAACATTATATTTTCCCTTATATTTTATTCTATATTTCAAAACAGATGAAAAAGTAAACTCCTTATAAACTGGAGTATAGTGGCAGGGAAATGTTTTTAATATATTGTTTTACTTTGAACGTTTGATTTTTTTTTTCCCAACCAGCAATACAAATCTACTCCATTTTCATTTCTTTAGTGGGGAAAGCTTATTAGAAAAAAAAAATGGATAATGGAAGAACTAAGGAAAGCAATTAGCTTTGTATAAAACACAATGTACCATAGTGGTATATGCAAACTCTAAATAAGGCTTTTTAGTTTAGAGCAACCAAAACACTTATGCCAACCTAAAAATAACTTTCTTCTCATTACTTTGAACCCACAGTCAGCAACACCTAGAAGGACAAGAAAAAACAACCCATAAATGGTTTCATAGATGTCCTGCAGAGAGGTTGAATTGTATGTTTTTAATTATACACATTAATGTCTCCTAGAAAAAAGTGCCCAATAACAATGCTTTCTCAAAGGTAATAATACTCCAAAATAACCTCCAAAATAATCATTTAACTGTGTATTATATGAGAGTTCTTTGAAGCAGTGGAACATTTTCTAATTATCTGGCAAATACTTTTAGAGTACATACAAACTTTGCTCCTGAATTTTGTTCTTTAGAGAGGTATAGCTATAGTTTCCCCACATATAATACATGGTCCAGTGAATGGGCAATATTGCTGTGTAATGTGTGATACTTAAATAAACACACCAAGCATCATTCTCACCCACTGGAGAATGAGCAGGGCCTACTCACAATTTAAGTGCCGTCTGTAGAGTTTATGTAACACTATAAACATCTCTCAAACACTGCCCCACCCTCTGTCTTCAAGGACATGCACCATCAAGGTTTCATTTCTTTGGAATAATCTATTTTCTTCTCCCTAAATCTCGTACCGGTTTAGAACAATCCTTCAAGCTCCGTTGCTCATGCTTCTTATTTTAATGGACTAATTTTGTACATTATTTACAAACTGAAAGTCAACTAATGTGCCCTGCTGTGGGGCATATTGTAGAGGGAAGTGATGAGTGGGGAAATTAAAAGCATGAGTAACTGGCAGGCTTGGATAGTTAATACCACCGGTTAATTCTACAACTGAAAGCTATGTAGACACTTGATACTTCAGGGACAGGAAAGGTAGAATCAGAGAAGAAAAGAGGCTATCAAAGAAGAAGAAAAATCCTTCAAGGGCTTTCAGATTTCACCTAGTCATGGTTCCTTCTAGATTGCTAAGAACCATGACTCCACTTCTTGATGCACAGTAGAGAAAATTTGATTATGCTGCATTATGATGTAAAGTACCATTATTTTGACGTGGTAAGAAGAGATCTGACTTTTTAAAAATAAAATAGTTTTCATTAGTTTTTCAAGCATAGTGCTACTCATTCTGCCTACTTCCCCACAAAGGAGCAAAACCAGCCCTTCCTGAATCCATATGATAGGATACTCTTGATTGAGTACTTTATTTTGTGACAGAAACTGTATTAATGCTTTGGCATATTTATTAGGTATAAAAATGTCTCCATCCAAATGTAGAAAATCTCTAAATTTCGTTATTTCTCTGTAACATTTGCCCACTTCAAAATGGGCAAAAATATTTAGTATCTGCTCCATCTAGCACACCCTCTGGGTCACATGATTCTATGACATGCCTCCACCCATCCACCCATCCATTACTTTTGAATTGTTTTGTTTGACAACTATGAAAATTGCAGAAAAGCTATAGCAATGCCGATGATTCTTCTCCATAGACCTGTAAATGAATTTTGTCTAGTGGAATGCAATTGATTACTGCCCTGGTATTAAAGAGTTTGGCATTTATTGTAAATTTATTTTAGCACACCTGATTACATTAGTTAGTGTGTGCTTTTTGAATTCTTCTTTTAAATATATGTAACATGTTCTTCACTCCTTCATTAATATTAAATAAAACAGTGACACATGTGCATTTTATGTTTGTATGAGGACAATGATTTTAACCCTAACAAGTCATTCTCTGATGGCTTCCATCAACTTCTACTTAAAAATTATTTTAATGTTTATTTATTTTTGAGAGAGAAAGACAGAGTTCAAGCTGGGGGAGGGGAGAGAGAGAGAGAGAGAGAGAGAGAGAGAGAGAGAGATTCTGAAGCAGGCTCCAGGCTCTGAGCTGTCAGCACAGAGCCTAATGTGGGGCTCAAACTCTTGAGCTGTGAGATCATGACCTGAGTGGAAGTTGGATGCTTAACCAACTGAGCCACACAAATACTCCCCACTGATTTCTACTTTAGATGTGACTACACTACCCTGGCCTCTGGTATTGGCCTTGTTCTTATTGTATCCATTGCTTAATGTCCACTGGGACAGTATCTAGAGGTCTGTTTTCTTAGCATGATTGGAGAGCCGGGACCCCACTTTGCTGCTTTCATCCCCACTCTTATTGGCATTGAGACTTCCAGCTAATCTCTGGCATGAGCCTGTTAATTTATCTCTTGCCATGAAGATCTCCTGGAATACTGGTGAATCTCAGTATTACCTCCATGCCCCTATGGGAGGCACAGAATTGCTCAGTGTCTATATCCCAGAGGGAACGAGAATAAGGATATAATTTCTCATAACTTTTTACTGTGATTATTACTCTCTGCACCTGTATACATATAAGGATGCTCTCCCAGACTATTTCATGTCAGAGTTCCAAATGCATTCAGTGAGAGACACACTTTCTACATTCTCCTAGAACTGTCCATTTTCTTTTTTATTTTAGTTTTTTCTACTAGAGGCAATCTCTGAAGGGCTCTAGTAACATCTTCACCTGACTCTTTATTACTCCAAACCTTTCTTCGCATAGGACATAGTCCCTCATCCTACTCTGAGCTCTAAACACTCTAACTCTCTTCCTAGTAGGCAGAACTTTCCTTGCTGAGTTTCTCAATTTCTACATTTAGGACCCAAGCTTTTTACAGGTAAAGGTTATTTTTGGAATTTAGATGCTAGCCCCTCTCCTGACAGATATTGACTTTTACAATCATCGTTTAACTACAGACTCGAAAACAGTCAGATTTGAAACTCAAGGTTGAAAAAATAATGCCTGTATCCAAGGCTGTACTGATCTTCTCTAACCCTAGATAAAATAAGTGCCTTGAAATAAACCAGGTTATTTTTTCTTTTTTTTTCTTTGTATTATTGACGTATAGCTGACATAGTTTCAGATGTACAACATAGTGATTAGCCATTCTATATGTTACTTAATGTGCACCATGATAAGTGTAGTCACCATCTGTCAGCATACATTATTACAGTATTGTTGACTATATTCCCTATGCTGTACTTTTCATTTCTGTGACTTATTTATTTATTTTTTTTTTGTTTTGTTTTTTTTTTTATGAAATTTATTGACAAATTGGTTTCCATACAACACCCAGTGCTCATCCCATCTGTGACTTATTTATTTTACAAACTGGGAGTTTATACATCTTAATCCCCTTTATCTATTTCAGTCATCTCCCCCATCCATCTCCCTTCTGGCCACTGCCAGTTTATTTTCTATATTTAAGAGTCTGTTTGTTTTTTATTTGTTTGTTCTTCATGCTTTGTTTGTTTGTTTTTAGATTCCACATATGAGTGAAATCATATGGTGTTTGTCTTTCTCCATCTGAATGATCTCACTTAGCATAATACTCTCTAGGTCCATCCATGTTGATGCAAATGGCAAGATCTCATTCTTTTTTATGGCTGAGTAATATTCCACCCCCACTCAACCCCTCCCCCCTGCCACACCACATTTTCATTATCCATTCATCTATTGAGGGGTGCTTAGGTTGCTTCCATAACTTGCCTATTGTACATAATGCTGCAATAAACATGAGTATGCATATATCTTTTTAAACTAGTATTTTTTTTCCCTTTGGATAATACCCAGTTCTAGAATTACTGGTCCATACAGTATTGGTATCTCTATTTTTCATTTTTTTCAGGAACCTCCTTACTATTTTTCATAGTGGCTGCACCAGTTTACATCCCCATCAACAGTGCCTAAGTTTTCCCTTTCTCCACATCCTCACCAACACTTATTATTTCTTTCCTTTTTGATACTAGCCATTCTGACTGCTATGAGATAATACTTCATTGTGGTTCTGACTTATATTTCCCTGATTATTAATCATGTTGAGCATCTTTTTATATGTCTGTTGGCCATCTGCATGTCTTCTTTGGAAAAAAAGTCTCTTCAAGTCCTCTGCACATTTTTTAATCAGACTGTTTTTTGTTTGTTTTGCTATTGAGTTATATAGGTTCTTTATTCTGGATATTAACCCCTTTTAAAACATTTTTGAAAATGTTTATTAGAGAGAGAGAGGCAGAGTGTGAGCAGGGTAGGGGCAGAGAGGGGAAGACACACAATCTGAAGCAAGCTCCAGGCTCTGAACTGTCAGCACAGAGCCCAACGTGGGGCTTGAACGCACAAACCATGAGATCATGACTTGAGCTGAAGTCAGATACTTAATTGACTGAGCCATGCAGGCATCCCCTGGATATTAACCCCTTATCAGACATATCATTTGCAAATATCTTCTTCTATTCAATAGGCTGCTTTTTTTTTATGGTTTCCTTCATTGTGCAATAGCTTTTTATTTTGAGGTAGTCTAAATAGCTTATTTTTGCCTTTGTTTCCCTTGTCTTGGGAGACATATACATAAATAACATTGCTAAGGTTGATGTCCAAGAGATTTCTGCCTATGTTTTCTTTTAAGAGTGTTATAGTTTCAGATCTCACATTTAGGTCTTTAATCCATTTTGAGTTTATTTTTGTGTATGGTGTAAGAAAGTGGTCCATTTTCATTCTTTTACATGTAGCTGTCCAGTTTTCCCAACACCATGTGTTGAACAGATTGTCTTTAAACCAGCTTATTCTTAATGAACAATTTTCAGAGAGTATCTTAAACATATCATATCTCTCTTAAACCTAACAACAGGTCTATGGTGAAAGTATTACTTATTTCAATTTTTACACCTTAGTAAATAGACATACAGATGTTCTGTAGCTAGGCTGAACTAATAAGCTCATACAGTTACTAAGCGACAGTACTGATTTGAATGGAGAGCTACTTAACTCTTCTTTTCCACAAGTCTGCATTTCTTAATTTAATAGAAAAGATAATAAAGTGATAATATCCATTCATATTTGTCTACAAAACTCTACTATACTGCAGTAATTAGAGTAATGATCCCCACCCTCCCCCAATATCCTTATCCCCAGAATCTGTGACTGTGTTATATGTTACATGGCAAGAGGGGCTGGAAGTTTTAGATAGAATTAAGGTTGATAATCACTTAACTGTAAAATAAAGACATTATTGGGGCACCTGGGTGGCTCAGTCGGTTGAGTGTCCGATTTTGGTTCAGGTCATGATCTCACGGTTCGTGCATTCAAGTCCTGTATTGGACTCTGTGCTGACAGCTCAGATCCTGGAGCCTGCTTCAGATTTTGTCTCCCTCTAACTCTCTCCCCTCCACCACTCATGCTTTCTCTCTCTCTCTCTCTCAAATATAAACATTAAGAAATTAAAAAAAATTAAAATAAGGACATTATTTTAGATTATCCTAACGTGCTCAATGTAATCACACGAGTTATTTAAAATGTAAGAGGAAGGCAGAAGTGTCCGAATCAGAGCAATAATATTATGAGAAAGACTTCACCAGCCATTGCTGGATTTGAAGATGGACTATGAGTCAAAGAATGTGGGTGGCCCGTACAAGGGACAAAGTAAGGAAATAGATTCTCTCCAGAGCCTACAAAACAAAACAAAACAAAACAAAACAAAACAAAACAAAACCCTCTGCTGACTCCTTGATTTGAGTCCGGTGAGACCCATTTTTAATATCTAAGCTCCAGAACTATAAGGTAATAAATTTGTGTTTTTCTAAGCCACCACGTTTGTGGTAATTTGTTACAGAAGGCACAGGAAGCAAATATATGTGCTAAAACAGTAACTCTTTAGTGTTTTATGGATTTACATTTTCTAGACAATTGTCTGACTTTATTTTTTTATGGCAAAGACATCTTACCAAATACTTCTTATCAAAATCTGTGTCTGCCTCCTGTCCCCTTGGACATACAGTTAAATGTATTTTTTAGTTTCCTTTGTGGATATATATATGATCAAGTAGCTGAGTATCAGCCAAAGGAATATGTTTAGAAGGAATGCATTGTCATTTCCTGGCCAAAGCTTTTAAAAAGCAAGTTTCCTTCTCCTTCCTCTCCCTATGTTCACACTGGATAATACATACTAAATATATATAGAAAGGCAAAGTAAATAAAATGGCTTAAGATAATCTTGAAAAACAAGATAAAAGCGGAAGAAATCAGTCTGCCCAATTTGAAGACTTATTACATAGTTATAGCAAGCAAGACCATGTGGTATTGGTGAGGGATAGATGCAAAGATTAAAAGAAGATAACAGAGAATCCAGAAATAGACCCACATATATATCCCCAAATGATTTTTTGCCAAGTTACAAGATATTACCATTGGGATAACCTGAATAAAAGGTATGTGGTATCACTTTGTATTATTTCTTACAACTGCATGTGAATCTAGAATTTAAAACTTTAATAAAACAAAATTATGATCAATGGACCAGTAACATCAGCATCACTTGGCAGTATGCTCATAATGGCAGAATCTCAGGGCATATCCCAAACCTGCTGAATTAGAAATTGCATTTTTACAAAATCCTTTATCAATTGATGTGCACATAAATTTTTGAGGAGCACTGCTGTAGACAATATCAACATTTGGCATTTAAGTTATCCTGATATTTTTTTTTGGTTTTGTGATTTTAGTCTCTTTTCATTTTGTAAATTGAATTTTCTTATGCATGACAGATATACATTCTGTAGAATAAAACAAACCAGACCCTCAAATTTAAGTATATTATATCTTGAGTTTTTTTTTAAGTTCTTTGAAATCTTGATATATTTCTTTTTTCCCTAACTTTACCACATGAAATTCTAGTCATCCTTCTAATAATACTATTAAAGTTGCTAAGAGATTCTTTTTATTTTTTTTTCTTTTAAATTACTAACCGAACAGAACTTAGCTTAGTTTTTTTGGCAAAATTCATGCATCAATTAGGCGAAGTTGTTTTTCATTCTAGTGTATTCTAAAAAATCATTATGCTAGTATATTTTTTGTTTTAATAATAACTTGTGTAATATATTAAACAATAATAAAACACAAACCTTTTTCTAGTCCTTAGACACTAATGCTGTTTTAGAGACTTACACACACGTAAGTATTAATGGTATTCTACAGTACTCATCGTAGTTTTCAATTTCATCACTTGCTCCTGAGATTCATGGTTCTTGTGCCTCATTTGGTCCATGTCTCCATTCAGTGCAAAAGGTGCAACCAGGTTCTTCTGTGTTCCCACCTTGATTTTCCAGACACAGGCTTGCTTTCTTGAGGATTTTCTATTCCTCAGCCAGCGAAGTGAAATCCATGTTTCCCCAGGCCAATAGTGCCTGGAGGGTTATAACATCAAAACAACAGGAGTTAGATGTACTTCCAAATACATATCCCCACCTGACCTATGGGAGCTTTAGTCCACATAAACATTTCTTCCAAATACTTCTGGGGGCCCAAGAGAAAACACGCTGTATTTTATGCTCAGAGCTACATCCCTTGAACTTGATATTTTGCTTAATAGAAAGTTGGTGCTTACTTATGTTATCTGGCCAGTGTGCTGACCGTCAAGGTGAGGTATGATTTTGTATATACTAGCTAATTGCCCCTATATATAATTTCATGAGTTTAAGAAACTCACCCAATTGATTCATAAACAAGTTATTTATGAATCTTGAAAAGATGACTCAGGCCAAGAACAATTTCTTTTAAGGCTATAAAACATTACAGAATAATTATGACATTCATTACTGGAAAATACATTGAAATATCATGGTATAGAAAGGGTAAGAAATAATCCAGTAAAGCACATGCTAACCATGGTTATAGTTATAAATTTGTTTAAAAAAATTACTCTTAGTTGATATTTATTGAGCATTTACTATGTGCCCTGCCTTATTTGCTCCTCACAGATTCTTATGAGTTAGGTAGAATTACAATTCCATCTATAGAAATAAAGAAGTAGATGCTCACAGAAATGAAGTGATTAGCTCAAGGTCAAAAGCATGTGAAAGACCTCGGATTCAAATCTAATTTGCTTGATGAGAAGACTGACCTCCTGACCAACTATAACATTCTGTTTCTTTTTGAGACAGAGAGAGGCAGAGCATGGGCAGGGGAGGGGCAGAGAGAGAGGGAGACACAGAATCCGAAGCAGGCTCCAGGCTCTGCGCTATCAGCACAGAGCCCAACGCGGGGCTGGTACTCACAGACTGTGAGATCATGACCTGAGCCGAAGCCAGACATTTAACTGACTGAGCCACCCAGGCGCCCCTATAACATTCTGTATCAGAGGAAACTATTTGGTGATGTGTTAAAAATAAGAAAGTGTTCATGGTGGGAATGTAAGCTGGTACAGCCACTCTGGAAAACAGTATGGAGGTTCCTCAAAAAACTAAAAATAGAACTACCCTATGACCCATCAATTGCACTACTAGGCATTTATCCAAGGGGTACAGGTGTGCTGTTTTGAAGGGACACATGAACCCCCATGTTTATAGCAGCACTATCAACAATAGCCAAAGTATGGAAAGAGCCCAAATGTCCATCGATGGATGAATGGGTAAAGAAGATGTGGTATATACAATGGAGTATTACTCGGCAATCAAAAAGAATGCAATCTTGCCATTTGCAACTACGTGGATGGAACTGGAAGGTATTATGCTAAGTGAAATTAGTCAGAGAGAGACTAAAATCATATGACTTCACACATATGAGGACTTTAAGAGACAAAACAGATGATAATAAGGGAAGGGAAACAAAAATAATATAAAAACAGGGAGGTAGACAAAACAGAAGAGAGTCATAAATATGGAGAACAAACATATGGGAGGGGTTGTGGGAGGGGGATGGGGTAAATTGGTAAGGGACATTAAGGAATCTACTCTTGAAATCATTGTTTCATTATATGCTAACTAATTTGGATGTAAGTTTTAAAAACTTAAAAATAAAATTAAGAAAAAAAAGAAACCCTTCATGGGAGGGGGGATGGGCTAAGGAATCTACTCCTGAAATTATTGTTGCACTATATGCTAACTAATTTGGATGCAAATTAGAAAATTAAAGTTAAATAAAAAAAAAAAGAGTTTCAGTTTTGCAACATAAAAAGGGTTCTGAATATTGAGTGAGCAACAATATGAATGTACCTAAAAGTACTGAACTGTATACTTGAAAATGGCTAAAATGGTAAATATTTTGTTTATGTGTTTTGCCACAATAAAAAGTTTTAAATAAATGAATAAATTTAAAAAGTTAAAAAATTAAAAAAAAAAAGAAGAAAGCCTTCAGAATGTGCACAATCATTCATATTGGGAAGCTTTTCAGTGAAGATGCCTGAAATGAGGGCTTTACAGTTTCCAAGGATCCAGAATTCCTCTAATTCTGGTCCCTGCAAATTCTTACTATGAGTTTTTGATTTTGATTATTCATGATGTTTCCCTCTTTTTCTCACAGCACATAATTCAGCTTGTTGTGGGAATTAGTGGATCTCAGACCCTTTACAACGTAATCACCTTTGCAAAATAGGTCCCAGATTGTCTTGCTGTGCTAGAGCGGCAGACTTCACAGTTACTGCGTGCATCTACCATTCCCTTCTTCTCCTGCCCTAGGTCTTTCAGTGATATTAAGGCCACTGTAAACATTCCCCTCATCTCCAACTGCTCTTGATTTTATCCCAAATCATCAATGCTGCAACCAAAACTCCAAGACTCGCCACAGAGAAATACCATTTCCAATTCTGCTGCATTCCAGTTGTCAGCTGATCCACTGCTCAGATGCTGTGACATTTTCATGCTCAATAGAAACCTTGAAGAGGGAAAAGCACCCCACACTCTTCTACTCACCCCCACCCCCTTTGATCCCACTAGGACAGAGGTTGCAAAGTATAATTGCCTTGGGCTTCCAAAATCTTTTAGAGATTCTAATGAAAGAGTTCTTTCAGCTTTTTGTCAATCTTTGCAAACTTCCCCCCTTTCCCTGGGAGCCAGGCAGGAGGCCAACAGAGCCAGAGGACAATCTGAGTGACCAATACCCAAATCCATACAGGATTCACAATTTCCCCTCTCTCCTAACACTGACCCATTGTCTTTGGAACACACTTGGGTGCCTCTTGAGAGTTATTTTCTTTTTCTGTATTATATATGCCAGTTGAAAGATCAAGGAAGGGCATGTAAGGTTGAGGTCTATGCTGCACTTTAGTTGATGGGAAGAATGTGGCTTGAGTGGGAGGTGAAGAGAATCTCTCTGTCATGACGACGGATAGTTTAAGTGAAAGCTGGAGTCTCAAAGATGAAGCAAAATTGGACTATAACCACAGGTTCTCAAACATAATTTTAGTAGTGGAACACTCTTTTTATTAACAAATTACTATGAAAAAAAATTCAGCGTATGAAACATTTAGTATCAGAGTTCAGAAATATCTTTTCTAGTTCAGCAACCTCTTCTTGCTCACTACCAACTACCATATTCCAATAGGGACTACTCCCATATAAAGTATTATAGAAATGAGAAAATAACATTCAATGGGAAATTATGATGCATCGAGAGTCATAAATTACCATGTCTAATTTTTATAGAGCCTTTTTATATATAAGAAAAGAGAGACATAGAGAAAGAAAATAAAACTGAATACAGTTTTGAATTGTCTTAACCATTATATTTAATCTCCAGATTTAACTACTCATGAGACATAAAAATTTTTAATAATTATTTAGTATAAAACTCAGTTCACTTTAGAAGGTGATACTTTTATTTATAGGCTATATGAGTAAACATTTTATTTTTAATAAAGCTAAGAATATAAGGGTACCTCAAAATAGTATTTCTAGATCACATTTGTAGTCCCCGATTTCTCAATTTTTTTACACTCACTAAATATATAGATTTCAGTGGAACATGTAAACAAAAATCAGTAGACTAGAATCTAGGCATTTGGAATTGACTTGAGCAAAGGTGCAATTCCATGCAGAGTGTACTGTTAAACTCTAACCCCTAAATGTAAAGTGATAGAAAGCTTCATGCTGGTCAGTCAAAAAATGATCAACTCAGCTCCTATTTTCTCTTGGTCCCAAATTATTTCAGTTTAAGTAACAGAAGGTCAACTCTTACCAGACCAATTTAAGGCAAATAGAGGTTTATTGTAGTAATATTGAGGCAGCTCACTGAATCAAATAAAAAGCTAGGGGAACTCAGAAAATACCCCAACAACCTCAGAAACAGGAGGCAGAGATTCAATACTGCTAAAACTACTTTTTTCTCTCAGTATTTTTCTCTTTCTTAATCTATCTCTCCTTTTTAAAAAAATACTGTCACCTCATTTCTTTATCCATTTTTACCAACTTGTGTAGAAAAATGTACTAATAGTTCTACATATATCCTTATACTTTGGTGCTAAAAGATGAAAGACAGATTTTTTTTTTCCTTCAGTTTTACCAAAATGAAACATTCTAGTAAGGGAATATATATATCTGGGTTGGGTAATGCAACCACCTTTAAAAATTACAGGGAGGTGGGGAAATATGATCATTTCTACCCAACTTGAGGTTATGGTGTATCATTTCCTAGGTTAGAGGACCAGAGGTTGACATTTATAAATATCATGGCCTTATAATAAAGTAACTTTATTTCTGTTTTTCTCATCTTTGCTTCTATATTACTTCATAGTTTTATATTCTTCTCAGTTTAATTCCAAATGAAACAAGACTGTTGTATCTGCCTACCATTTGATTCCTAAAAGTACCGTTTGGGGTACCATTTTAACTGCAGTTACCAATTTGTTCCAGGAATCATATATCATTTTCTCTGTGTGCTTTACTTAAATACAATATATATAGTCCTAATATGAAAGCTTTCAACAAATATTTTCATGCTGGGGACTTACATCACAGAAAAACCTTGGTGGGCAATGCTTCTAAGTTATTAACATTTTCAACCTTATGTTTTTTGTCAAATCTTTGTCCATATGTCTAATTGTCATGGCAAATTATTCTTTTTTTAAATTATTCTTTTACTCGTTCATGGTATTTTTTTTTCTCTCGAGATACTCTGAGTCTATCCTATATTTCCTCTCATAGATGTTTTCGAGAAGGAACAAATCAGAATACCATCAACAAGTAACAGATGTACTTTTTTAAATACTTTTTAGCTGTCTCTGTTTCTGTACTTTTGTTATTTAATAGGTATTAGTATAATGCAAGTTTCAATACATAACTTTCTATTCTTTTAGGGTTCAGTGTTATATTAGCTGAGTGTGGGATTAGCTGAGAATAGATTTTATAGTATTAAAGCAGTACATTTTTGGAGCTTACTTATCCCATTGAATATTTTATGATTTCTCAGTATCATCTTTTGATAAAAAGTGTATTTTGTTGAATTTTTTTAAACAGAAAAACGAAAACAAGGCAATAGCTGATAATGTGTAACAGGAAATAGGAAAACAATATGTATGTGTCATCCACACACAATTAGGAAATATAATTAAAATTGCTTTTGAGAACTACACTTTATTTTTTCAACATTTATTTATTTATTTTGAGAGAGAGAGAGCATGAGCAGGGGAGGGGCAGGGAGAGAGGGAGAGAGAGAATCCCACTAACAATGCAGAGCTGTTTAGGGGTTCAGTTCCATGAACCGTGAGATTATGACCTGAACTGAAATCAATCATCAGATGCTTAAGTGACTGAGCCACTCAGGTGCCTCTGAGGACTACACTTTAACAGTCATTCTGTTTCCTGAACTTCACCTCTTGAGAAATTTGTTGTATCTTTAAAAAAAAATAAGTCTTAAAAAGAATCCTACTCTCTTTACCAAGATTCTGAAATATATACAATTAAATGAATTTAGGAGATGAGAAGAGGGTACACATTTCATCAAAAATGTAACTTCTGGTGGATTTATACATCAGAGACAGAATGACGTCCTGGGAACTAAACTGAACCACTTTTTTTCAATGTAAAAGAAGGTAATGACAATACTGTGCAGGTAGCCAACAATGTCTATCACTGGGAGGTAATAATAATGCTTACTTCATGAGTTACTGTATGAATTCAATGAGTTAGTATATGTAAAACATTTAGATTAGTACATAGGATGTATTAAGTTCTTATCCTTTTCATCCCCAAACAGAAATCATTCTGGCAAAGACGGAGTAACAGGGACTGGAATTACCCTTCCATTTCAAAAATACTATAACAACAAAGTCAGATAAAATAAAGGAAGCAACAGTTTCAAGACACTGGCTATCAGATGATGAAGAACAGGGATCCCTGAGAGATGCAGACCACACAAGAAGCCTTAAGTTTGCCCAGTAATTAGTAATTTTCTGGCCACAGAGGGAGGGGAAACTGAGGCAGGGCCCAGAGAAATTGCTCAGCTGAAAAGAGATAACCGAGAGTTCAGGGAAACCAAGGCAGTTAGAGTTTACAGGACAAAATACCTGAAGAAGAAAGTGGAATGAAAAGAGTACCCTGAGCATGTGCAGTGAGTCGTCCTTCAGCTTGAGCAGAGCAATGAGTGCTATGTGCTTGTGAGAAAACCACCGAAGGCTGGAGAATTACCATCTTAAAGAATTAGAGGGAACACTGCCTGGCTGTACCCACAAGGCCAGGAGCAGTGCTTGCTTCCATAGAATGGGCTGGAAAAACTCTTACTTCACAGAGCATTAGGGAGAATACTCAGGAAGATCTCACCTCAGTATTGTGGAATAATTATCCCCATCTAAACACTCCTCTGGATTTGAATAACAAATCATAAAGGTAATAATTGAGAAAATCAGATTTTTTTTTCCAGGTAACTAAATTGCATCCCAGAACAAAGCACAAGAAGATTCATAAGAATGAAAAATAGCCAACATCCAACAAGGTAAAATTCACAATGCTGGGCATTCAATCAAGAGGCAATAAGGTGGCAAGAAAATATGACCCATAATGAGGAAAATAATCAGTCAATTGAAATGACACATATGAACACAGATATCAAATCATTGATAAAACCAATATTACAATAGTTATCATAAAACAAGCAATCATTAAGACTATTTCATATGTTTAAAGAGTTATGTTTGAGACATGGAAAATATGAATGAAATCTCCAGAGTAAAAACTGTAATGTCTGAGAGAAAAAAAAATACACTGGGTGGAATTAACTACAAGATTGGACATTACAGAAGAAATAACAGTGAATTTGAAGATATAGCAAAGAAAACTATCCAAAATAAAATAAAGGGGGAAAAGGACTTAAACAAATGAAGAGGTTATTAGTGAGCAGTGGAACAACTTCCAGTGGCCTAATATAAAGGTAACTGTTGCCCCGTAAGGAGGAGAAAGAAGAGAAAGAAAATGTATTTAAAGAGATAATGGCCCCAAGTTTTCCAAACTTAATGAAAACAGTAAGTTCACAAATCAAGGAAGCTCAAAGAACTCCAAACATAAGAAACATGAAAAAAAAATACTAAGGCATATCATAATAAAATTCTTCAAAATCTGTATAAAAAGCAACTCTTAAAAATATTCAGGAAAAAAAAGACATGTTACACAGAGAGGAACAAAGATAAAAATGACATTTTTTTTTCCTGAACAAAGCAAGTGAGAAGATAATGGAACCACATTTTGCAGTACTGAAAACTAAAGATTGCCAATTTAGAATTTTAAAAGTGGTGGGCACCTGAGTGGCTCCGTCCGTTGAGAGTCTGACTCTGGTTTCAGCTCAGGCCATGATCTCAGGGTTCCTGGGATAGAGCCCTCTGTCCTTACAGTGTAGAGCCTAACTTGGTATTCTCTCTCCCTCTCTTTGTCTCTATCCCTCCCCTGTGCGTTCACTCTTTCTCTCTCTCTCTCAAAAAAAAGTAAGTAAACATTAAAAGAAATAAAATTTCAAAAGGGGCATATATATTTTCCCAAACTGAAGGCAAATAAAGACATATTCAGACATGTAAAACCTGAAGAAATTCATCACCAGCGGACGTGCCCTACATGATATATTACAGTAAGTCTTTTAGAAGGAAAATGGTGGATGAAAATCGAGACTTACACAAAAGAATAAAGAGAAGAGAAAATGGTAACTATGTATGTAAATATACATATTTTTTCTTATTATTTAAATATCTTTGAAGGATATTTGACTATTTCAATAAAAATTATAACTTACTGAGGAGCTTACAGTAGAAAAAGTGAAATGCATGGCAACAGTTACAGTCCTCTGGGGAGACTAAAGAGTGTTTCCAGCATTAGCTATCCCAACCAGTAATGTGTTGGCCATAAAATTATAGGATAATGACTCTGAATGCCGGAGTTTTGCTGAAATTAAAAATAAAAGAGTGGAAATGGGTATAGGCATGGCACTTTGAAATCTTTGCCATACTGCCAGATGGCTTGCTCTGGGGCCTTAATAGTCATTTCACTTCTGCGTCTCAATATGTAAATCCCTAGAATGGGAACATTAATGCCATTAAAGTTTACTGATAAAATGTGTAATATTAACAAAAATCTGCTATTTGATTCGTGTCTGCGGAAGGCAGAAGAAAGTGGGATAAGCAGACTATTACACTTTAAATGATGGTTCCCTAAATATTATTGCAAAGATGTGTTCCTTATGTCCTGAATCACAAATGCATGGAGAAAGAGATCAAATAGAGAAAAAAGGAGGGAAGATTTTACTTTTGAACTCTTGCACGTGGATGATTATAGGCCTAACTGGAAACTGTACAAAGGCCCTGCAATTATAGATTGATCTACCTGTATATTTTCAGAACTAAGTAATGTCTACCACTCCAAGGGGGGATTGAAAAAAAAGCATAATAGTAGTTTTTTTAGTTATATACAAATGATAAAAGCAAAGACATCAAAGTGGGTAGCCTTTCAACTCATGCTCAATTAGAATAAAAGTTTGGTTGCTGTTTTAAACATTTATGACTAACTAACTGTGACAGGCTCTCAGCTTTGCAAACGGGATGATTTTCAGTTGACTTTTGATCTGACTGACAGTTCCTTATACACTTCAGTGTTAGTTTATAACACACAAGCCCACATCTGAATACACATGTGACTAATTAGGGACTGTTTATGGACCATCCACATAAATTTAACACACAAGAATGAAGGCATTTTTAACCAGAGGTCATAATTTTAATGAAATAGAGTTAATTAACAAAGGTGCTTGACCTAGTTTGTATTATTAAATTTAAAAAAATGAATAAAATCTGAAGTGTGCTCTTCATGCATATCTGGTGAAGTATATTAGATCATTTTAAAAATTAATTTGTATTTATGAAACAAAATTTACTAGGTTTTTTCTTTTAAAAATTTGTTGCAATGTAATCAACTTATGCTATAGACAGTACTTTGGATCTTGATTTCTAAGAACTTTGTGTCTTGTCCCAAAAGGCATAATGTTTAGTGCTCTCAAGGTTGGATTTTACCCTGACTCTCAGGCCTAAATTCCAGCTCTGTCAGTGATTAGCTGATGAATTTATGCAAATTACTTAATATCATTGTGTCATAATTTTCATATCTGAAACATGGGAGTAATAATAGCATCTACCTCAGAGTATTGTTGTGAGAATTAAATGAGTTAACACATGGAAAACATTTAGAAGATTGGTAGCACTTGAGGAAGGCTCAATAATTGCTATTTATTATTATTTCAGAAAAACAGTAACCATAATATAAACTGCTTATAGTGTGCTTTAGTGAGATATGTAGTGGTAATTCTATAAGAAGTCAAAAATAGTTCTTGGCACTCAGATTTATTAATAATTTATAATAATTATAATTATATTAATAATATTTTAAACATATAATAAATTTAGAAACCTTATTCCCCCAAATCAGTCTTTCATCTATTTTGAATAGAGGAGATTATTGCTCTCAAGAGTTGTCTGAAGAAAGTGACTACCTGTGAACTCAACGTGGTAACCTGAATGTCACCTAAAGGAGATGCTCATAATCGCCTACCATGCTGGGTAAGGTGGTGGAGATCCAGCATTTTAATAAAATTCTCCATAGATGTTTGGAGATAGTGGTGACCTTGACATTTCCTCTAGACCCATAAAGTTCGGAATTTTTGCTTTTGTATGAACTCATTTCATGTCCTGATGCTTAGTCTTTTATTCCATATTGTATCACACAATGATAACTTCACTCATTTTAACTTACCTCTGAAGCCCATGTCAGATTTTAGCCACTGAAAGTATATTTTACCTTGCTGGAAGCTGCTGTTTTCCCATCGCAGGCACTCACTGTGTTTTTCTGCTTTCTGTGGCAAGATCGTCTTTGATGATTTTGGAACTCACTAACCCAGACATAAGTGTAGTCCCTGATTAGAACAGACCTAACACCTCTGGGGGTGACCCTCAACCGATGGGAATCAGGAACCAGTAGTCAGAGGACTCCAGACTCCTGTGTTTCAGGGCAATTTGCACATTTCTCCCAGACCATGAAGGAATGAAGGCCTACTAAGGATCTTGATGATGTGCCATTATGCTGTTGTCCTCTTTCCTTTTCTCATTCTCCCCATTTCTTCACTTCTCCTTTTTTTATTACAAATTTTTAATGTTTATTTATTTTTTTGAGGGAGAGAGAGAGATAAAGTGTCAATGAGGGAGAGGCAGAAAGAAAGACACAGAATCAGGAGCGGGCTTCAGGGTCTGAGCTGTCAGCACAGAGCCCAATGTGGGGCTCGAACTCATGGACAGAGAGATCATGACATGAGCCGAAGTTGGACGCCCAACAGACTGAGCCACCCAGGTGCGCCAACTTCTCCTTCTTTGAATCACATCTTAAATAAGTAAACTACCTGGACACAAGTATTTGTCCAGGTAGGCTTTATTTTTGAAGGAACCTAATTGAGTCATTTTCCCAAATTCTCCTGGCACAAGCGGCTGGGTTAGGAGAATTGTCTTAAGGATGGGGATGAGAGTAGAAGTTTATGTGAAAGAATTTCAAAACAATTAAGTTTGAATAATTAGACATCCCATTTCTTAAAAGTACTCAGATTCTTCTATGACTAGAAACTTTGAATAAGCAATATTCCTCCACAGGCTCTAGTTTTTCAGCAAGCTCCATGACTTGTCCTCTTCTCTCAAAAACTCTCTCTTTTACTCTCCTCCTTCCTGTTCTAATTCATTTTTACTTCACAAACTGAGCATTTTATCTATTACTTCTTTACCTGGTTCATAATAGAGTTTGTGTGTGAAGTGTTTCCTAATCAAAGCTTGTTATCACATTAGAGAAAATGTCTGGGGCCAGAAGGTGAAATAACAATGTTTTTCTCTATTTATACAAGCACTCCTTAATGTACAGATTCTCATAGGATACCTAATGAAAAGAGACTATTTTTTTATTTTCAAGAGAAAATGCAAAGAGATACTAAGCAAATACAATGTATCATAGTGAAACAGAGATTCTTTGATTCTTCCCTCAACATGGAGCATGGGATGGATCCCATTGCCTCATAGAAATATGGTTTGTCTTTACCAATCCTCTGTGTTGTTTGGAAGTAAATTTGTTTTATTTGCATAATGGTCTCTGAGCTTCTTAAGAAGCAATGGCGAAGACCCTAAGCCATTCTTTTTTTTAGAACCAATACTCATTAAGCTTCTCTATACATTGACTATAACATTTCTAATTAATTTTTGCTCTCCTGGAAAGCATATTAAATCCTTCGAGAAGAAATATTCATAGGAGAAGTTGCGATCTAAAGAGATTACCTGAGTTTAAAGGTTCATATTGGGTGAGGCAGAAGGCCCTGAGACTCTTGCTTCGTGTTTACATTTATGGAAGAATAGTAAACTTTTGAGCATAAACTAATATTAATATTAATTTAAATCTTAACTTCAGTAGCACACATTGGAGTGCCATTTGACCTGAGTAAGCACCGGAGCTAGTAATAACACAGTTGCCATTGAAAAAATGATCTTTGTTCTCTCTTTGTGAATGGTCTTCTCCCTTTCTCCATTCTGGTATTTGAAAGCACAGTTAAACAAGATAAGCAGTAGCTATAGTTTCTACTAAATATATAAACACAATTCATTAATTTAAAAACAAAATAGGATATTATCTTGTATCTCAAGCTAGTAGAGAAAAACACACTAGTGATTTGCAAAGGGTAATAGCTATGTTTTCATAATATTTACATTCTATTGTCCCAAGTGTTGAGTTGATATTAAAGACATGCTAAATAATGAATATATAAGCAGAACATAGAAATGGGTCAATTATGCTACCTTGTGCAAGTCTCATTCATAAGAGCATTAAAAAGGATGAATTAGCAAAGGAGAATGCAATTTTTGAGAAAAATTAAAAAGAAATCAATAGGGGGGAGCATGACAAGATCAAGCAAAATAGTCATTCAAAATTGAGAGAGTGATTGATGCTGTCACATGCTGAAGAGAAATATGAAAGAAGATTCACTGTAAGTCTTGATATCAGGTTTGTATATAAAAACAATGTGATGCAGTGGCAAATGCCAAGGAAGCTGAAATCAGTATGATTCCTACAGTGAGCACAGACCTTTGATGTTTTATTATCTCGTTGTTCTCATCTGTATTTAGTAGACTTGCCATGAGGAGGTGATATAAATGAGATAATCTATGTATTTAGCATAAAGCCTGGGATACAGCAAGTGCTCTAAACAGATATGTTAAAATATTTAATGAGCTTCAGGAAAAGAGCTTTTTAAAAATGGTTAATCTGTATGGAAGTCATTGATAGGTGTTAGAATGCATCATTAGAAGTTATGGAAGAATATGTAAATGAGTTAGGGATGTAAGTTTCCTTAATAAATAAATAAAACCCCTCTTCCTTGCACTTTTGATTAATTAATAGTTAAAAATAAAATTGCAAGACCAAGGTGGAAAGGAAGATTTACATAGCACATATAGAGAAACGTGCTTTAAAAAGGAAAATGAATAGTTTTCATTGATGGAGAAGATGAAAGACAAAATATTTTACTGGTGTTTAGTTCCTACTATCACACAGCAGTTGACATCAGACTTAATGACTTAGTATAAGGCTTGCTTTGGAATACAGTGTTGCTGGATGCGTGAAGATATTTTTAGGGCAGATCAGAACCTTTCAAAGGGTGAAAGGTTTACTTGGGTTCAGAATGAGATAATATATCTTTAAGAAGAATGAGAACAATGAGTACCATGGACAGTGTCTCCTCTATTTTAGACTTTTCTGTCCCACCTTCACTTTTTGTCATAACTATGTGCCATCTATTCTAGTTCTTATTTAATATATTTCTTTAAATTAGTTCCTTTTCAAAATCTTAAATATTACTTAAATATTGCCTATAGTCCCTAGCAATAGCATCTAAGGTATTTTTAATGTGTCGATTCTCTTTTATATAATGCATGTTAAAGTGAATGTGCAATTATTTCAACTTTAAAATAATAAAATCTATTCATGCATTGTTTCAACTAATCTTGTCAACCATCAGTGGTAAGCTTGCTATACTTTGGGAAATAGTGCAATAAGGGATAGAATAGGAAAAGAAAAGAGGTACAAAATAATAAGAAATGAAAGGTTATCTTTGGGGCACCTGGGTGGCTCAATTGGTTGAGTGTCGACTTCGGCTTAGGTCATGATCTCACTGTTCATGAGTTCGAGTCCCGCGTTGGGCTGTGTGCTGGCAGCTCAGAGCCTGGAGCCTACTTCAGATTCTGTGTCTCTCTTTCTTAAATAAAAACATTAAAAAAAAATAAATAAAGGTTATCTTGGCTCCTTTGTGACTAAATCTATAGAACTGTGGGGTATCTGGGTCAAAAATTCTTTGCTGACTCAGAAAAACTCTTCTTATTTTCAGAAACATATGAGAACCAGGAATGCAGTACATTCCCTTATTACAAAAGCCTATATAGTAATATCCACACGTTGCTTGTGATTTGACTCCCCTCGTTTGTAAATCTTTAACAAACATTTAAACATAATTTCACATATATAGTAAAACTTTGGATTGTGAGTAACTTGTTCTGTGAGTGTTACGCAAGATGAACAAACATTTCTAATAAATTTTAGCTTGATAAACGAGCGATGTCTTGCAATATGAGTAGTACGTGATGCCAAACATCACAAGATCACAACTGAGCCAATGGATCTTCTCTCTCTCTCTCTCGCTCTATTGCTGCAGGATTGTAGGTGATCATCTCCCATACTCGATGCTCGGTCTCAGGCCATGGTGTTTGGCAGAAATCAGTGATTTTTCAGAATATTGGAAGGTGCTAACAACTGGCGCTAGTCTATTTTTTGTCACTTCAAAGCACCTATGGACAGTTTTTGCTTTTCTATACAATAGTAAGTTTAGCAATGTTTTGCTTCATTCTAGGTCATAGGATAGGTTCCTTGTTAAAGCTGCATGAAGAGAAAAAGATTCCATTGAGCCAACAGATAGCAGTGATTCTGTTAGTGATAGTGAAATTCGTCCTACATAATAACGCTCCTCTCTCTTGTCTCCCTCACATCAGCCACAAAGGTTTTCAAAGGTAAGTACAGATCAATTTGTTTATTTTTCCTTATATTTTATATGTTCTTTATTGTTTTGTATTATGTTACAACATTTAATCATTTTTATATGAATATTTTTGTGTTGTGGAACAAATCATCTGAGTTTCCATTATTTCTTATGGGAAAATTTGCTTTGATACACAAGTGCTTTAAATTGCAAGCATGTTTCCAGAACGAATTATGCTCACAAACCAAGGTTTTGCTGTACTTTTAAATCCCTCCTTCAAAGTTTGGGATTTTCAAATATGAGTGCTTTATTCAAAGCTTCTGACTTTGCTATAATTTTGAGATAGAACCAAGTGAAATAAAGGAAACCTTGCTTATTAAGACCACTTTTTAAATTTTATATCTCAGGATATTTTACATAGGTAATATTTTAGCACCATGCACTATAGAGCATCTGTGGAACTTTCTGAGAATCTGCAGTGTAAAGTACTCAAATGTCTGAGGAACTAATAACATTTTCTTGATAAAATAATGCTTTCATGTCACATAAAATGAAACTGTCAGCATTTCTTTGTAGGTTTCTCTCAAGCTTAAGAGCAGTTCCTTGACAGTTCCAGAATTGCCTTTAAATATCTTATTGAAATGTAGATTAACACTGTAACATCTTATAATGGTAGGAAAACCTTTTCCTTTTAAGACTTGTAGATAAGCAAATATTGGTATTAACATTAGCTGCTATATTTTAGGATTTTCCCCCCAAATGTTGTTCTTCCCCAGGACCTAATATTTAGATTCATTTTTAAAACAGAGCAGATTACCTAAGACTGGGATGTTGATTTTGTAATAAAAGGCACTATAGATAGATATGTCTTTAGAACATCAATTTTTACTCTGCAGTCATTATCAAAATCAGGTTAAGGATAAAAGCATTTGCTCCACCAAATATCCAGACGGTCAAAGAATCTAAAATTGAAAAAAATATATATATAATACTCCATAAAATTTTAACACAGTGTATAAATTTAGCAATACTCAATAAATAAATATTTATTTATTTATTTGAGATTGTAATCGAATCTATGATAACACAAGTAGAAATAAAAGTCAGAGCCCTCACATTTTGGAATTGCAATGTTTTCTCCCCAGGCTGTTGACCTAGTCGCCCATCATTACCTATACCACGCAGGTGAGTATCGCAAGACAGAAGGCCCATCTTCTGCTTCCCCTGCCCCCGTGGCCTGTAGCACCTGGCTTCAAGATTCTACTTCCTTTCATTCTTGAAGTCTTGAGGTTGATAATGAAAGTAATCTTATTACTCCCATTAGCAGTCAGGATATATTGATCACATCTAACACCAAGTAAAGACCTGGCAAAATAGATTCCCTAAGTAAATGATTCTTAAGTTTTTCCTGGAGTAAATGCCAGAGGTTTGATTTTAGTTTATCACCTCCATCATCGTTAACTAAATTGTATAATGTTTAACAATCAGTTAGGATTGAATAAATATAAGGAGTAAATGATATGTAATTATTGAATACTTGTTCATGTCCAGAACTGTGCTAGAAATCATGAGAGATGCAAGGGACATAAGACATTGCTTTGCCTTTGTGGAAAATATAATCATATTGGAAAGATTAGATGGATATACTTCATTTCAATTAGGGAACTGTAGAATAAAGCAAATTATCTAACCCTTAAATATATAGTAGAATAAACAGGGATAGAAGAAACAGCAATATCAGTAATGACTGCATTTGGGAGGAGGTAGAAATTAAATAATTCAGAATCAGAATTTGGGGGCATAATTTTTCTGCAAATCTTAGTGGTATTAACTTAAGTATAACAGTCACCTATTGGGGACTCTAATAAAGAAATACCTCAGGTTTTATAAATTCACTAATGAAAACATGCCACTACAGTTTCATATGTATCTTGTGGTTTGCAACCTCTAACTTTGCCAAGAATAATTATACAAATATTTGATTACAACCTAGGATGGATGTTAATACATACAGACACAGGGGACGGCAGTCTGCTAATGGAAATGCTGGAGATTAGGTGTTAGAGCTTGTGCCCTTTTCAAAATTAAATGCAAAAGATAAGAGAATTTCTCTAATAAATTGCTGTTTACACAATTATTTTCAGCAAATTAGGGATTCTACTTACGTTTCATTTTTAAGTGGAAGAATGAGATAAAATGTATAGCCATCATTCATCTCTATGCTTAAAAATAAGTAATTTTACATATATACATACACACACACACACACACATACATTCCTTAATTACCACACAAGTTTATTGAAATAACTTTATTAAAAATACTTAGATATCATGAGAGTTATTCATGTCCCCAAAGGCTATAGCAGTTAACTAATTTATTATTTATATATCAAAATAGTAGATTTTGAAATATGAACTTTCTTTGGCAAAAGTGGTGTCAGAAAATGTGTCACAGAAATGGAATTGCTTCAATACTACAACAGGCAGATGCATATCAAATGTACGTAAATATCTCAACACAGATAAGAAAATATTGGCTTTATATCAAATGAGATAGAAACAATTTATTTTTTAAAAATTATCAGAAATAAAATGGAAATAGGTCAGAGCAAGGTACATAGAACCTAAGGGCCTGTGATCTAAATTTAAAAAAGCAATTTAACACTAAGATACTCAGTGAAATTCAGACCTCAGTCCTATGGCAGTTCTTAAATATATAAAAATGTTAAGTGTTTAAATTGTAGAAAAGAATTTTTTCTTCTATACTATCTGATAATGAGATGGCATTAAAGCACTTCCTTGGGAAGTATTTCCTCTCCTTAAATGCAAAGATGAGATGTGAACTGGTTCACCGTGAGGTTGTTCACGTATGAGCTTTTAAAAAGGAGAAGAGCTTGGTTTGCCTAATCAAGGTTAAATATGATATCTGAAAGGGAAAAAAGAACCGGGGGTGGGGGGGAGACTTAAAAACCCTGAGCAAAGAAACACATTTCATGAACACATTGTGAGTTTCTGTTTAACATATAATAACTTAATTAAATGGATGATTAATTTTACTGATTATTCTCTTTATAATCTAGAGTATTAGAAGATTAGTTATTCCAATAATTTATTATTATTATTATTTTAATCTAGAACACTAGAATCACCTGGGAAGCTTTTAAAACTACAAATCTGGGACACCTGGTTGGCTCAGTCAGTTAAGCCTCTGACTCTTGATTTGGGTTCAGGTCATGATCTCCCAGTTCATGGGATTGAGCCCAGCACAGGGCTTTGCACTGACAGCACAGAGCCTGCCTCGGAATCTCTCTCTCCTTCTCTCTCTGCCCCTCACCTGCTCATGCATGCACTCTCTCTCTCTATCTCTCTCTCTCTCTCAAAGTAAATAAATAAAACTTAAAAAATATATAAATCTGTCTTCTAAAATGTATTAATTCATCCAATATTTATTTAGCATCACTGTGTTGTAGTCACATTGAAGGCATAGGTAATGCCTTCCCTCATAGAACTCAACCTACTGTGGAAAAAGTTAAGAAAATAAACCTTTATAAAAAAAATTTATACAATTTTATTTTATTTTATTTTATTTTATTTTATTTTTTATCTATTTTAGAGAGAGAGAGCACAAGTGGGGGAGAGGGACACAGAGAGAGAGAGAGAGAGAGAGAGAGAGAGAGAGAGTCTTAGGCAGGTTCCATGCTCAGTGCAGAGCCTGATGTGGGGCTTGATGCCATAACCCTGGGCTCATGACCTGAACCAAAATCAAGAGTTAGATGCTCAGCCAATTCAACCACCCAGGTGTCCCTAAAAGTTATACAATTTTAAAATAAGGAGTTTAGGAGTAAAATATAAATACTGACAGATATATTTTAAGCAGAAAAACTTCATATAGGTTTCATCCCAAGAAGAGAATCTTACTGCAGTAAAACAATGGATTGAGAATAGGTGTTTGTGACAGAGAAAGCAGGTGAACCAGTTAGTGGACCATTGCAATAGTTCAGGTAAGAAACGACAAAGGCTAGGAGAAAAATGGTGTGCAAAATACTTTCCGTTTATTCTGCCCATGCCTTATGACCCTCAAAATGTTAATGATTATGAATGATATTAAGGTTTTTTTTTTCTTTTTGTCTTTTAAATTCCACTTTGGTTTAGCAATGGGAAAATGCCAGCCTGAGACTGGAGGTTGGCAACAGAATGAAATTCGGTGTTTATTCCCCTGCTCCTTCCTTACCTTGACTTCTGCTCTTCTGTCAAAGGACATGGTTTATCTCAGACATGTCTCACTATGGAGCTACCCTCTCTAGCTTCCAGTAACTGTTCCTTCCTCTTATCCCTTGAGCCTGCATTGTCAACAGCTTCCTGTTGCTCCTACCTGTGGGGTCTTGAAGCATTTCTGGTTGGTTTCCACAAACCTCATCCTATCTTTTAAATATGCTTTTGTTCATTGTTTTCTTCATATTACCCCCTTGAAGTGGGTCACTCCTTCATGGAAGGATCCTGAATGATACATGTGGCAATTGTGGAGAAGAGACTTAGGCACATTTGCATACATGTGGTGCATAAAAAGGACAGGATTTAGTGATGATTTATAAATGGAGAGTAAGGAAAAGGGATGAATCAAGGATGATTTCCAGGTTACTGGCTTGACCAGTAGGTGAATGGAAGTATTCTTTGTAAGATGAGAATTCTCATCTGTAGTGGAGAATTTAGGTGCGATGGGAGCATGTCACGACTTCTTGAGTGGAATTGTCAAGCAGACAATTGCAAATTAGTCAAAATTCAGCAGAGAAGAGTAGGACATCAATACACATTTTGTTGAGGTAAGGGTATCAATATCATTTCAACAGAGTACAAGACTGAGCATGTAACAAGGTCCAAATCTTCATGAAGTTTATGGTCTACTGGGGAAGAGATCATGAAAAAAATAATAAACTACAATGTTAAATTAATGCTACACAATAAAAGTACAAGAAGGTATAAGATAATGTAGAGAAGACAATGTATTTCAGAGGTTGAGAGAAATGACAGCTCAAATTATATCCCAATAGAGACATGCTAAGTAGGTGAAAAGAAGAAAGAAGAATATTCTAGGCAGTTGAAATTGTATTTGTCTTAGATATCTGTGGAAAAAAAGAACATTAGTTCATTTGAGAAACTAAAAATTGGCCAGTGTGGCTTGATATTAGTGAGCAAAGGAATAAGTAGCGTGAGATTAGATTGCTGAGGTTGACAGAAAACCAGATTATTAGGTTATGCTAAAAATGGGTCTGTTAGTTTCTATTAGGGTGCTATTTGCTACCTAGACATAAAGCAACTTAACTTTAATGCAAATCTTAAAATGACCTCAACGGTCATAAAAGCTTCATTATTAGATCTTATCCCATGCACATCAGATAAAATTGGGAAATTCAATATTGCTCAAATTATTTTACACTTGGGCCAATTGACTCTTCTATTTTGTACTAAAGCACTATTTGGTAAGGACATTGATTGGAATGTTTGACAAATCATATGGAAAACCAAAAATATGCAGGTCTAATATTTAGTATATCCTTAGATCTTAAATTGAACTTCATATATTAGGAATTACTTTTTGGTTTTTCCTTTATGGACCCTTTCTCTTTATGACTTATTACATATGTAAAGCAAACCTATCATGTAGAAATATTGGGAATAAAGTCCTGAATATTCCTGAAAGCTTACACTGGGCATTTCCACTAGGATTTTAACACTACATTTAGTTATCCTAGTCTTTGTGTGAAGGCTAGTGCTTTTACTAGTTTAGTAGAAAATGTTCGCATCTAAACGTCAGGTTGCCTGAGGTTACTTACTGTGGTACCCATAACGAATACCCAAGGAACAAATTATAGCTCTAGTCAAGGCTCATACAGTTATTCTTCAAGTGAAGAAAGAATCTTAAAGATATTTTCAAAAATAGGTAATTCTTACACAGTGTTACTCTACGTGGGACACTGTTTTAAAGTCTTTATGCATATTAAAGCATTTAACCCTTGTAAAATCCTATGAGGAAGTGACTCTTATTATCACCATTTAGAGATGAGGAAACTCAACCACAGGTCATTACTTAACTTGTCTAAGGATGCACAGGCAGTACCCTGCAGCCTGAAAATTCAATGCGACAGCCTTGCTTTAGCATGTCACCCTTGCGCAGGGGCCATGCTAATCTCTGCATCTTTCCAATTTCGGTATATGTGCTGCCGAAGTGAGCACAACAGTCTTGCTTTAGAATTCACCATCTCAGCTCTCACTGGTTGCTATTTTTCTTTAATGGAGGATCCATTCAGAGACATGTAAACTATCATATTATTGAATAGGTCTCAGGTCAAATTCTTATAGTGATATTTTCTTGTGTGGCAGTGTCAAAGAACTGAAAATTTAGGCATTTTATACAAATGGATGAAACTGGTCAATGTTTCTTAAAACTAGGAATATGTCACTGCACAGATAAAATGATATTTTTATCCCTTTTTCTTTTCAATTTAGAAACTTACAGAAGAGAACTGAGGAATGAATTTGAAGCTGTTGCTGGTTTGACCTAAATATTTGTTAATGAAGTCAAATGTAAAACTGACTCTTACTAGAATAGGTTTAACTATCTTTTAAATGATGGAGGGAGGGGCGCCTGGGTGGCTCAGTTGGTTAAACTTCAGCTCAGGTCATGATCTCGCGGTCCGTGAGTTCGAGCCCCGCGTCGGGCTCTGTGCTGACAGCTCAGAGCCTGGAGCCTGTTTCAGATTCTGTGTCTCCCTCTCTCTGACCCTCCCCTGTTCATGCTCTGTCTCTCCCTGTCTCAAAAATAAATAAAACGTTAAAAAAAATAAATGATGGAGGGAATTCGGAAAAAAGCAAAACGTCCTGTCTATCTATTATCTATCTATTTATCTATCTATCGTCTATCATCTGTCTATATCTCTTCCACGCACATTTCTTAAAATATTGGAATTAAAATCTGAGTAGAATACAGCATTCGCAAATATTTGGCACTTTATTTTTGAAGAATCACATTCCAATAATTCTCTAGAGTTGTTCCTCGAGTTTAACATGTCTGTAAATAGCAGAAGGCACATAAGCTTCATTTTGTAAGATTTTCTTCCTGTCAAGATG
This sequence comes from Prionailurus viverrinus, assembly GCF_022837055.1. NCBI lineage: Eukaryota > Metazoa > Chordata > Mammalia > Carnivora > Felidae > Prionailurus > Prionailurus viverrinus. The sequence goes on from NC_062568.1 coordinate 80,254,681, forward strand.
ATTTGTTTTGAGAAGCATCTGAGGGTCTACAGGCGACCCACCATTTTAATAACTCTGATTGTTCTGTGTATCATCAAGTCACTCCGTCCAATCTGGACAGTTTCATTTTATATAACTATAAATTTTACTCTCTAACTGTCATTATTATAAATTGATCTCAATAAGAAAATGTTCATCATTGTTAAGGGATGGAGGAAAAAGCTCAACACAGTACATATTTCCAGCAACATAATCACAACACTTCTAAGTATACAACTCTATGTATGATTCAAAGTATAGAATTTCTAAATACTATTTTGGCCCTTTAGATTTCCCATTTTAGTTTTTACTGTCAACATAAGTATAATACCTACTGAGCAAAGTGCCTCAACTGTAGTTAAGGATATTTTTGAAGGTTGTTGTCATTTGTAATTTCTTTCCTGTGAGATATTTTGGTGTTCAGAATTTAATTCTAGGATGGTGTGTCAAATATGAGGTTACTGGCGACATAAATACTAACCCCCTACCCCCAATTCAATTTCAAAGAGCAAGTCAGGTGAGAATAAATAAATAAATAAAAGATTTGGTTAATGTTGGACATTTGCTTGGTACTGTGTCATTCAAAACTCCTTCCATTTAAAAACAAAATTTGCATTGACATATGAATGATGTATAATGCAGCATAATTACTTACGGGGTCTTTGAAAAGAGGAGCCCCCTTTTTTCCAAGCGATTTCACTTTGAAAAGGAATTACTTCACATGCCCAACAAATACTATTAAAAAGCATTTTATGAGGTGTTTTTCTGCGCATATTTCTACACATGGACAGACTATTGTGTGTTCTAAAACCTGTATTTACATGACACACTTTTATGGTCCAATGGGCAAACACTACTTAGTCCTAAAATAACATCACAGTAATGACTACAGTCAAGACAGCAAGAACACTCCACCGTTATTATCCATATCAGACTGCACCAGATGGGGTATCTGTGGTCGAGTGCTGACAGTAGCAAACACTGAACAACTCTTCCTGTTATTTTTGTGTACTCTTAGGCACAGCAATCTTACATTCAAAATAAGCAGTGCATAAGTTCTTTCATTTCAGAGAAGTATATTGTACCATATATTCTTTGATTCATTTGAATCTAGGAGAAAAATAAATGGGATGGAAAATTGAAGATGACTTACATTAAGTGGGATTTAGCCAAATTTCACTGGGTCCGAGGCAGGGTTTCTAGCCTCAGTGGTATTGATCTTTTTTGTTGGATCATTCTTGTGTGGGGCTCTCCTGTGTACTGCAGGATGTTTAACGGTATTGTTGACCTCTATTGACTAGAAGCCAGTACCCAAACCCCAGAGACTTGTGACAACCAACAATGTCTCTTCGCAGGGAATGAACTCTTGAACACACACATACTCTTTGAACTGATTAAATTATGTGGCTTGGCTTTGTCAATATCAGAGTTTAATCAGTCTCCAGATAGAAGATGTACATTTTTTTCTCAGAGTATACTTCATTTATGTTTATTTGTTTGTTCCGTTTTACCTTCAGTAATGGCTAGAGTAGGTAGGAATTTTGTATCTGCAGTATGATTTCACACATTTTATATTGACAGCAAGAAAATAAAATGAGAAATATTGAGTCAAATAATACAGGGGGACATTAAAAAAATTTTTAATGTTTGGTTTTTTTTTGAGAGAGAGAGAGAGAGAGAAAGAGAGAGGGAGAGAGCACGTGAGCAGGAGAGGGGCAGAGAGAGGAGACAAAGAATCTGAAGCAGGCTCCACACTCTGGGCTGTGAGCACAGAGCCTGACTCGGTGCTCAAACTCATGAGCCACGAGATCATGATCTGAGCTGAAGTCGGACACTTAACCGACTGAGCCACCCAGATGCCCCTATAAGGGGGTATATTTAAGAGTGTTTATTGAGGAGGGGAATTGGCTCCTAGAAGTCTCCATTGGGTCACAGACTTCCTGGAGGCCTCCAGCTCTAGGTGAATCCCTGCCTAATGTTAGGGAAAATATTTAAACTGAGGAATCCTTCATGACAAAAGCTGCTCCCTTCTAAAATCAGTGGGATTTTCAGTTTCATTTCTCATCTCCTTATGCTTTTGGAATAAAGACACTGTTTCCAAGAAATCAGGTAGTTGAAAGGAAGAATAAGACAAGATTATTTACCACATCACTGATTGTAAACATGACTTGAATTGTAAAAATAAACAGAAAAGAAGTCAGAATCTTTGCTTCTGCTTCACTTTGGCTGTCCACCAGCAGGTCTAATTATCATGCTAGAACTGTCAATTCTGTCATTAGGTGTAGTCAGGGATTCATTGTCTTAGTTAATCGAAAATTAGGCTTTTCAGAGAGTAACCATATATACATAAATTATCAATTTTCAAATTGCTAGAATATAATCAAAGTGTACTCATTATTATGTTTTTTCTCATCTTAGTTCTTTCTTTGATAATTTAAAAAGGTTTTCAGGATATTTTGCTTGCTTTAAAGTTATTGCTATAAAGCTATTTTTCTGTAATTCTGTGGCTATGAAGAAGTGCCTTCTGCTATGGACCTCTGAATGATATAATGCCAGAAAAAATAGCTTTTAACTTTCAGTATTGGCACCGAAATATTGGTAAGAACTAAATAAATACAATGGCAAAAATAATAGTCTATATTTTAGATACCATTGTATTATTTTTCATAATACGGTATCTAATGTTACAAATATTCAACAAATAGTGAAAAAGGTAAAACTTTCACTCATCTGTAGGTTCCTAGTAAGTGACCACTATGTATGGGTTAGCTGGCTCAGTACTATACAGCATTTGGTAAACAGAGAAAATTAATATGACTATATTCAGGAAATACTTGTTTAACATTATAATTTTAATATTGAACCAATTTTCGGAATATATGTCATTTCTCCCTATTCAAAATTATTTAATGTGCCGAAGACTAAGCTGTCATTTTATAGTTCTCTGGACTTCAGTTATCCAACATAATTTGACCTGTTTATTTAGGATTATCCAGTCTTCTTGGAAACTAAAGTGTAAAAAATATAAACCAAAGCCCTGATGGGTTAGGAGAGAAAATAAGATTTGTTTGGATGAACAATCACCTTAATTCCCCAAATAAATATACATTCTACATTGAATAGGCTTGGTCAATTTCTATGCTGATTTTAATTTTTAATGTCTTTTTTTTTTGTAGTTTGCAAAAATGTTTCTTTTTGCATAGAGAACAAAAGAAGAATCATCCTGCAGTTGATTTTTATAATTTCATCAGCTGGTAGCAGAGGACCAGTTGCTTGGTGGATAAAGTGTTGGCTTTGTATTCTAAAGGACAACTTCAAATCCTGTTAAGGTTATATTTTTATTAAAATTTCCATTAATTTTTCCATCAATGTGATTATAGATTAATATTAATTAATTCTTACCATTTTTTGAAGAAATAAATGGAGCCATATCTGATTTAAAGTTAAACAAGACACTATTCAAGCTTTCTTGGTAACCCTTTCCTGGGTTCAGAATTGGTTGGGGAGAAAGGGAATAAAATATCTTTAATGGCATTTTATTGAACTTAGCAATTTAAATGACCTACCCTGATTTTCAAAGATATCAAATTACCATATGGATGATGTCTTTCTCATCAAATCTGGCTCTTACTGTTTACCAAGGAAATGACAAAGGTAATTTTTAATGTTGGGTGTAGTACTTATATGTATAAATTGCTGATATTAATGAGAGTTCTGGGATGAGGTCTTTCTGTGCTAGAAACTGATATGTCAACAAATAGATTAATATTATAGAAACTGACAACAGAAACCACTGGCATTCCTTCTCTGGAGTTGTAATTTAGTATTATAGCACATGGAAAACACATCCTAGGAAGAGTATAATCTTAATGCTACCCTAGCAGCATTATCTGGAATATGAAAGTGGTCTACCAGGTATCCTATTCTCATTAAGGCATTCTAAAACACCTAAGAAAGATGTGAATGAGGACCTTGATACTGGTGGTACAGCTCTGGGTCATTCAGAACAATCCTTTCCAGACCCATGTGTGACAAAGGATTATTATAAGCATTGGGGAAGGAAATGTTGTTCAAATGGAAAGGCAAATTTACCTTTACTGTCTAAGTTTTAGCCATTAATTTGAATGTCCCATTTTCTGAAGTACTATAGGACTTAATAAAGTTCATACTGACCTCATCTTAATCATTTAACAGTGATGGGAAATTTGAAGTATTCTAGGATTTAGAGAGGAATACAGAACGAAAGGTTCAGAGCCTAACATTGTGATATTAAAATTTAAAGGGGAAGTCTAGGGACCATTATTTCTCTTTATCTTCCTTGCCTGTTTTTTGTTACTTGTAATGGGAAGAAAGGTTTTTAATCTCTTTAGAAAAAAGGACACAGTAAGAATATATCAAAATGTAATCCTGGACATGAACAATAAAACAAAACAAAACAAAACAAAATAAAACAAAACAAAAAAAAGGCTGAAGCCCCCAAACACCAAAATGCATGTGTTAATATTTTATGTTATATATTGAGCTGCTTTTACAATGAGAAAACTATTAGACTATTATTTAAGAAAAATTAATGTTTATTTATTATTGAGAGACAGACACAGAGTGTGAGCAAGGGAGAGGTGGAGAGGGGGGGAGACACAGAATCCAAAGCAGTCTCCAGACTCTGAGCTGTCAGCACAGAGCCCAATGCGGGGCTCGAACTCACGAACTGTGAGATCATGACCTGAGCTGAAGTTGGTCGTCTAACCAACTGGGCCACCCAGGCACCCCAACTAGACTATTATTTTTACTAACAATATTAACAGCCAACATTTACTGGACATTTTCTTTGTCCCAGGCACTGGCAAGAGTTTTAATCTCATGGAATCGTCACAAGCACCATAACAGGAAGGTATTAATATATATTTTTTCATTATAAAGATAAGTAAACTGAGTTTTAGGGAGATTAATTAGCAAAGACTAAATATTTGTCAAATCATCAGAACCAGGCAGTGACAATCTCAAAATGTCAATGTAGACATTCTTAAAAGTAACAACTTTGTTGCAAAGAACACTGAAACTAATGTTTGCAGAAAGGAACACAAATTTGAGAATATATTAATTTCCCATGTCATAAGTTGGGAGAGGAAGTACAGAGTTGCTTCTTAAAGTTGTCTGCAGACAGGGTTATTACATTAAGAATAAAATGTTTTAGCAACCCATAGATTGACAGCCCCATGCAAAAGAGTGGAAAAAAAGATCTTCATGCCTAAATCTCCTCCAAAAACACGTGCATTCCATATGGGGCTGGGTGATCCAGAGCAGGGGTTCAGCACTTTTTCTTTAAGATTGGGTTTCATTCTGCTAACAGCATGTTGGCTGAGCGCCCACTAGCAAGCAATTAAGACTTTGTGCTTGCCTGCATTTTAGTAGCTCTCCTCATGAAACATGCAGCCACATGGGAGCAGAAGCTTTGCCAGCATGGGTCACGGTCTGGGAGCAGCATCAGGGAGCTCCTATACTCTAAGGACTCATAGTCTTCTGGGAAGTTGAGGACAGGATGAAGGATCGATTGGCTGTGCCTGTGAGAGAAGATCAAGAAGGGAATCATTAAGAAATGGGGGCTATGGAGAGATACCAGAAGTGGAGTTGGGAGAAGAAAGCAAAATGTTACCGAGGAACCTAAAGAGAAACAAGATAAATTTATCTTTAAAAATTAGGAAGCAACTGGGTTAAAGGAAAAGAAGACAAAAACTGGGTGGCTGGTGGGAGTTTCTTACAGCTGAACTTGGATCATGTCCTCATTAATTATTTTTTTGTAAGCAACACAAATGCTGAGCACCTAAGATGTGCCAGGTAAAGGGCTGGGGACATTAAGGTGAGCGAGACATTTTAATGCAGCGATGAGTGAGGAAAGAGTCAATGGCTGACATAACATTGATATAGAAGGTTATGGAAATGGCAACAGTGTGGCCATGCTGCTTTCCTCTTCACAGTCTCCCTTTTCTTGTGCCTGCAAAGAAAGCATTTGACTCAGGTTGGCGTAAGGGGTACGTAAAGGAATTAGAAAACTCTGTACAAAGATGAAATAGACTCCTTGGGAGGGGGCCAGCTTTTCAAGTCTGAAAATATAATAGGCCAAAACAGTGATTTCAAATCTGATTGATTACTCAAGACCTCCTGGGCATGATTTTACAGTACAGATGTCTGCTCCCCGCTCCTGGAAGTTCTGGTTCAATAGGTCTAACCAGATATAGCCTCATGATGTAAACATTGCCCTGAATAATTCTGAAAAGAACTGATATCACAAAAACAGTATTTCCCTCTTCACAATAGACTTTGTTAGGTTAAAGTCAAAGGCAGAACTGCTGTCTTGCTGGCTACATCTGCATATAATCTGTACAAATACAAATGTATAGAAAACTATCCTTCCAATTATTAATAGGGTCCTTTAGACAGGTAATCTCACTGGTGTAGATGAAAGCAAATTTATACAAATTATTTTCAGGATACATCTATTTTGCTAACTGGAGCATAAATATATATAATTGCTAAGTTATACTCCCTTACAATTTGGAAAGTTGAACATAAACCAGGTTTATATGGAGCACTAGTTTTACTGCTAACTAGGCTGTATCAGTCTTTAGATGACAATGCAAAAATTACAGCTTTCTGAAAGTCATGGTCTACATCAGAAAGAATTACATGCCCAAAGATCTGAGTCATAAGAATTCTCGGGTTTAAAATATTATTTTTTAGTAGTATAAACCTTTACTTAAGCAAAACCATAGGCAAATGCCTAATATATCAAAAAAGATCAGAGCAATTTAAGGGAGGGCCTGTGTTAGGGGTCCAGAATCACCTCTTCAGCCATCGTATTATCTGTAACAGGAGCTCCTGACATAGCTCTCTTCAGAATTCTGGAGTTGCAGAGAGCACAGACGGAAAGCAAAACGTTCCCCATTTTGGAATTTATTTCCAAGTAAATCCTCACAAATTGAACATCATAATGGATTCCAATAGATATGTGAGGCTTATCCCTAACTGGGGTTATGGGTTTGAGTTAAACCTCCCCAGTGGCTTTGACCAGTCACAGAACCGTGCACACGGGGCTGAATGCCCTCTGGGTCGATGTGGTGGGGCACACAAACTGACATAAACAAAAAAATAGGGCCTCTTTGTCAAACGCAACTAGGTTTGAATCTCTCATCTGCATTTGCTAGTTAAATTACCTTGAGCAAGTTAGTGGAACTTCCTGAATCTTCTGACCTTTGCCTGTAGACTGGGGATAATTTCTACCTTTCACTCTGATAGAAATTAGTCTTTAACAAAGGGATTGGCACATGCTGTTTCCTTTCCTGTATTTTTGTGAACAGGTCAGGTTAGGAATTTGGGAAATTGCTCTAACTCCTTCGGGCCTATACAGAGCTTTTTCTTTTCATTTTCTCTACACAGAATGGACTCCTTGTGGTACAAAAGAATTAATAATGGGCTTCCATGAGCAAGAAATTGCTACTACTTTTACTAAAGAACTGAAGAGAATATCTTATTAAATTCCAAGTTCTCAAATATGTGGGTCACACCTCAGCTTATAATAATTATTTACCATGGTCTTGAAATATGTTTATGTATTAATGATCACAGTAGGTAGATTTTGTTACAAATCACTGCACTTTCAATATGTTCAAGCAAATACACATCTCCAGCTGGTCAGATAAATCTGAAGGCTGGCAAATGGCAAGGTAAAACTTGCTAGGTAAAGTATAGATTATCGTGTGTATAAGTGAATGTGCGTGTGTTGTGTGCGTGCACGCATATCCCCTGAGGTGTGCAAGAAAAACAACAATAACAGAAATAATGACTCTGAATGCCCCAGAGGTGGGACTTCCATCTCATTTTTGAGATTTCTTTTTTTTTAAACTGGTCCAGGCAGAAGAAAGGAGTGCTTGCTTGCACAGCTGACTTCATGTTATTTCCAAAGAAGGTAGTGTGGTGACGCCTGGTGCATATAAAGTTTTTGTATAACGACCAGATTTTTCTGAAACATATATGCAAGGTAAGTGTAAACTGATGAAATTAAAGTAATTATTTACGTGTCTTCCAGGTAACAGCATCACCTGTTTTGAGAAAAAGTGCCCCTGAATTCTGCCCTGTTAATGCACTCTGCGAGGATTTTGCAAGCATTCAGCGCAGAGAACCCAAACATTTTATTTTGGCAAGGGAAGCTTTATAGAAATATTTGCAATATTTTGTGCTAATCCCTCCACAAGTCACTTTGGTGTGGCAAATATTTGTTCAAGCCGACTTTACTACAGTTACAGAGTGCATCAATCTGTTGTTTTAACCTTTAGAAAATAACCCTGTGTCTTCTTGAAGGAAATAAAGAGCCATTGATGAAACCTTTTAGGTTTTCAACTTCTTTGCAACAAGGTGCCTGGAAGAGCCATCAGCACGTTGTCTCCAGGGAATGGATTAGAGGGAATGAAGTGCATCTCTGCTTACTTTCTTGGCGCATCTGTGCATGGATATGAGGGACCCAAAAAGTAAATGGCGGTCAAAAGAACAAACACATTTATTAGAGCTGTTAGAAAAGGCTGTTTTGATATTTGCCAAGTTCCTTCTCAATAACATGTTTGGCAGCTACCAAATGACATGGCCTGCCCAGAGTTGATTTTGATGAAGCCTCTGGGATGTGTTAAAAAGTAAACCAGAGCAAATCACGTACTGGAAAGCATAACTCAATCAAGGAAAAATGTATGATTAAGGGTGACATGGGCAAGGAAAGCTTTGCCAGAGCTCAGGGTAAATATTTGTATCAGTGTGAAGAGAAAGCTTCGTGACGCTGATGTCAACCAGCTGGAATTTTCATTGTTTATAAACTTTTGTTGTTAGAGTTGAATTCTGGCAGAAAAGGTACCAAAGAAAGAACAGTTTCCCAGGATGAAAGTTTGAATTGTGATAAGGCAGCTTGACCAGATATGAATGCAACGATGCTAAGTTTCAGCCTCGTTTTCTTTCCAGGATTCTCGTGCCAAGAAACAACCTTCTTGCCTTAATCCCACTTTGGCAAAATTCATCAGGATTACCAAAAAGATGAGATTTTGCTTTGTTTTGTTGTAAGGATTCATGGCTTCTTCTTCCTTACCTTAGTAGGATGATCAGAAAATGGGTAAGAGTCTGAATGTTTTTTTTCCTTTTTTTTTTTTTTTTTTTTACAGAAGAATATTGCCACATGAGTTAGATATTTTAATGATTGGAAATAAATAGCTTGGGATTGGAATGAAGTTTTTGAATAGTGTTCATCAACTTCATGAAGCTAAGCTGTTTATTTTTGCCTCATTATAGGTCATTTCATTACTTTTAAACTGAATATGTTTTAAGTGTTTATGTTTGAGAGAGACAGAAAGAGAAAGCCAGCAGAGGAGGGACAGAGAGAGAGAAGGGGACAGAAGATCCAAAGAGGGCTCTATGCTGACAGCACAGAACCCGACGTGGGGTTTGAACTCATGAACCATGAGATCATGACCTGAGTCAAAGTCGGACGCTTAACCAGCTGAGCTACCCAGGCACCCTAGACTGAATAACTTAACAAGTTAAAAGATTTGGGCACTTTTATTTTTAAAATAAACCAACTATTTCTATTCAAAGGAAATCTGTATTTTCTCACTAAACTATGCTTTGTTGTGCTTTTTAGAACCTTAGAGGTAGCCAAAAGTTATAAATCAAACAATATCACAAGGACATGGGCTCATACAAGGATTCACAGTAGTTCAGAACAAATAACTCAACTTTTAGGCAGAAAGAGAGATTGGTAGAAACTGGCTGTTAACATAGCCCTTCCTCTCTGAAAAATAATCACATAGTTGGTGCTCATGTTGGCAAAAGAGGACACACTGAGATTTCCCATTTTCAGAGATGGACTTCTGCCAGAAACTTTCTGTGGTATGGATATTCTACAAGTGACTCTTGCTTCTCCCTCCAGGTAGTCTGAAAGCTCCAACCTGAATTACTTTCAATGAGGGATGTGTAGTGAGATTCAATGTATAGGAAATAAAGAGATTTTCAAATTCCTATTAAGGTACCCTTTCTTTTAATAATTGAACGTTATTAGTATACTTCAATCTGATTGGCCTATGACATAGCACAGTTAAGACTTACATGGGTATGTTGTTTATGAAAAGGCTGCATTAATTCATTTAGGAAAAAGACCAAACTTGAGAGACCCTCCACTTACTCCCTCTATCTCACAGTAAATTGAAGCCTGGCCCTGCTGATGCAGAAACAGGACACATCACAAACATAAGCACATTACCCATCTGCACTAAGAATAGAAACCAAGCCCCTGCTGGTGTAATTAAGAAATCTTCTCTTCCAGTCCCTGGGCTTTAGAGACCTGCATCACTCACTCACTAATTCCAATTTAGTATGCTTTTCTGATAAGGGTCTTTGTAAAGTAAGGAGGGAGCTGAACATGAAAACTTTTCATTTTAAGTTTCTGAGCTAGCATGTCCCTCTTGTGAGGTACGCTCTCTGGGTTTCACTGGCCTAGACATCAGCCTTCAGGGGGCAGGTCTGTCTGGGGCATTGAGATGATGGCGTCTTTTCAGAAGGTGAAGACGTGCCAATTACTTCCACCTAAAGTTTGCGTATTTCCATCCCGTTGCCGCACACTCACCTCCCATGGATCCCAAAGGAACACATAAAAAATAAACAGCATATGCAAAGCTAAAAATCCTACCAGGTGGGAGTCCTGGGTTTGGATACACTTAGATTTTGGTTATATTAAGTCACACACAGACATAAAAGTAGCCAACCCATCCCTGAGCTATTTCTTCCTATTCTCTCTCTACCTCTCAATGACAGGACATTCTCTAGGTCATTCTGCGTTGTGGATTGGGACCCTCTGGCATTATATTTTAATTAAATGGTCAGATTATTAATGCGTGAAAATCAGACACTGCAAATGTTGAGCTAACCATTTTTCATACATAATGTGTCCATATCAACATTATAACAGCCATATACCAAAGATTGACATGGTCACTTTTAAAGAAGGAGCCTTGATAAATATTTGGGTTAAAGATTCTTGGGATCAGGTTAAGGAACTAAGAGGTCAGGTCTCATGGTTGACTGTTTTCCTCTGCTGTGTAATAATAGAAAACCACTCACACCCTCTGTTTGTAGTTCTATTCTAGAGGTACATGGAGGAAATAATTAATCAGACATTTATGGAAGGTATGCTAACATGCATTCAACATTTTGTTCACATGGAGAGAATTCAGAATAATTTTGACAAAACTATCCCTGGAGCTCAATGTCAGTTGCTTTGCTATCTCTTCTTCAATGGAATCCTCTCCCCTTATCTTTTTCAGAGTTTTTCCTCCCTTCATTTCAACCTTACATTACTGTGCAAGGTGCCAAGTTAATATAATTTTTTACCTTGCCACATTTGATTGGTCCAAGTTCAGGAAATCAGAATCTCTCCTAGGAATTTGAGACAAGAATAAGAAATCCCAGCTCAGTTTGGATGCTCTCTTGAAAGGAAGACATGCAAACAATGGGCCTGTTAATGGCCTTGTACCTCACTGTAGACTTGAGAATGAGAAGAAGCCTGGGGCCCCTGGCTGGCTCAGTTGGAAGAGCATCTGATCCTTGACTCTTGATCTCAGAGCCATGAGTTTGAGCTCCATGTTCGGTATAGAGATTACTAAAAAATAAGTCAACTTAAAAAAATAAATAAGTAAAAAGTAAAAGCCAGGCTGCCCCAAAATGAGTGGCATAAGGATTGGAGATCAGCAAAGTATAAAGAGATGGTTTGTGAGTCCCTGCTACCAGCTTACCCAAGCCTAGCTGTATCCCTCTCCATGAGATACTGCAATGCAACTAAAATTATGGAGAGACTTGTACTGTTTAAGTTAGCTCAGTTGGGTTTCTGTTAGTTGTAGCAGTGGTTGGGGTTTAATTCCTACACCCACTACCCTCAAATAAATGATAAAGGAATTTATTGACTGCCTAGTGTGCACTAGGCTGTTTACAATCATTATCTCATGTAATCCCTTTAGCAATCCTAAAACTTTAAATAGCCTTATTTCTTTTTCATAGCTGAAGAGACAAATCAGAGAGGTTAACTGTCTTATCCATGGCCACGCAGTTGGCAACCTCAAAGTGAACTCAAATCCATCCTTTTTCATAGTTGGCAAATGTTCTTAGAAATTTAGGTGAGGAAGAAAAGCTCTCCTACCTTCAATAAATTCAATAATAAAGAATATAATAAATTTCTGAATGTCATAAGTGATACATGATTACAGATAAAGGAATGTCAATTCAGGATGGAGTAGCAAGGAAAAGTGTCTCAAGATAGAACTCTCTAAGTTACAGAAAACTCAGCCAAACTCACCTATTGATTCAGAAACTTAATAGTCCAAGGGTCAGTCTTGTTTCACACACAACTGGATCTAGGACCAAAAGGAGCTCATCAGAACTCTTTGTTCTTTGACTCTACTTTTCTCTTTGTTCACTTCACCGTCAAGGACACCTTCATCAAGTAGTGTCCCTAAGCAAGTTCCAAACACTTGCAAGGGCTACATACACACTACCAGCTTGTGTAAAATGGGGGCCCCTGACCTGAAGTCCCTTCCCCTTTCCACAAAGATGGAGCTTAGGATAGAGGTTGCTACAGGCCCTGGAAATTGACAGAAGGCTGCTTGGCAGGAAATTCCAGGGTTTTGGTACCAAGAGCATGGTATAGAAGGTAAGAGGTGGGCTTCAAGAGGCACATCTCCTTGGCTTCTCCAAGAAGGGCCCAGAAGGAGAGAGGAACAGCTTCTGCATAGGAGCCCCAGGTCCCCACCTCTACAAATGATACCTGGTGGCACAGTAACCTCAGACTTACAACTACTTTATATAAAGTCCAGGCAAGAGATAATGCAAACAAACAAACAAACACAAAGTCTTAAAACACCCCAGAATTGAATCCTATTGGTAAGACTTGGGTCTCATGCCTCATACTTGACACAATAATTATTGCCAAAAAATTGGACTATGCAGATTAGCCAGTGGTGGTTCTGAGAGCACATCTGGAGTCAGTACTCCAGAACTGTGGGGTCAATACCACAGAAACATATAGCATGGTTATGCTACTATGTAAAGACAAAGGATGGGTGTGGGGCAAGCAATAGAACACAGCCTGACTATGTAATGCTTCACAGGAGAATTATAACTTGAGATGGTAAAAAACTATTATAGTAATATATGATAATATAATAATAAAAATAAAAATAATAATAACATAATAATATAATAATAATAATTATTATTATTATTAGGATTATAATTTTGAGCAGTAACATAAAAATAATAGCTAGCATTTTTTGAGCAATTAGCATGTGACATCCATTTTGTCAAAGGCCTAAAATGTATCATTTCATTTACCTAACAACTCTGATGTATAGATTCTGTCATCAACTTCATATTATAAATGAATAAAGTAAGGCTTAAAGAATTTAAGCAACTTGCTTTATAAGCGTCAAAGCAGGAGTAGAACTCAGGGCAGTGTGAACCCAGTGTCACATTACTAGCCCCTACAATACACATGGGAAATTTCATTTCTCACACATTTAGCCCTAAACATTGACATTATGAATAAAACATCTCACAAAAGTCTTGCAGAATTATGCTTCTCTGTCCGGAATCCCATAGCAAGTCAAAGGAGAACATGAGTGGGAAGATGTGTACAAGGACCTTTTCCTCTTTGAATCTGGCCTTCTGGGAGGTGTACATCTTAAATCCAAAAAAGTCGGTCTGAGTATGTAGAAGCTTGGAATCCTACCTTGCAGATCAGAAGTTGGTTTTCTGTCTTTTCATTATGATTTCTTTTCTTCATGGTTTTGAGTTAAAACTATATAATAAATTGTATAATTAATTTTATTTGCCCAGAGAGCACTTTGGGTTGAATGTTGGTTGAATAAGCAAGGTTTAAAAGTTCTGCTAGGGGCGCCTGGGTGGCGCAGTCGGTTAAGCGTCCGACTTCAGCCAGGTCACGATCTCGCGGTCCGGGAGTTCGAGCCCCGCGTCGGGCTCTGGGCTGATGGCTCAGAGCCTGGAGCCTGTTTCCGATTCTGTGTCTCCCTCTCTCTCTGCCCCTCCCCCGTTCATGCTCTGTCTCTCTCTGTCCCAAAAATAAATAAACATTGAAAAAAAAAAAAAAATTAAAAAAAAAAAAAAAAAAAAAGTTCTGCTAAACTCTTGGGGCGCCTGGGTGGCGTAGTCGGTTAAGCGTCCGACTTCAGCCAGGTCACGATCTCGCGGTCCGGGAGTTCAAGCCCCGCGTCGGGCTCTGGGCTGATGGCTCAGAGTCTGGAGCCTGTTTCCAATTCTGTGTCTCCCTCTCTCTCTGCCCCTCCCCCGTTCATGCTCTGTCTCTCTCTGTCCCCAAAAAAATAAATAAAACGTTGAAAAGTTCTGCTAAACTCTTAAGAAGATATCATTATACCCTTTTGAAATTCAAAGCTGTGGGGGAAAAATCTCTTTATTTTGTTATTATTATTTTTAGTTTTTATCATTAATGAAATACTGGCAATATTTTAAAATCAATTTTAAAGCTTATGCCAGTTCTTTTTTTTAAACATTAATTTTTTTTTTTTTTTTGCAAGAAAGGGGAGAGAGCACCACCAAGGGAGGGGACAGAGAGAGAGGGAGAGAATGAGAGAATCCCAAGAAGGTTCCATGTTCAGCATGGAGCCTGATGCAAGACTCAGTCTCACGACTGCAAGATCATGACCTGAGCCAAAATCAAGAGGCAGACACTTAACCGACTGAGCTACCCAGGCACCCCAACGTTATGTCATTTCTAAGTAGTTAATACATTCAGTGTCTCAGGATCAAATGATTATAAATGTACACATTGAAAAGTTCTTTTGTCCTCCCAAGGTCCCTCTATCCCCTACAGATCATCACTCAGTCACTTTTATGGGGTTATTGTACCTTTCCAATATTACTAAAATTATATGTAAAACTAATCACTATAGCCATTACAACTTTTTAAATTCTCCAGTTCCTTACCAGATTTTTCCATTAGGAAATATTGCAAAATCAGGGATTTCACACCATTTTAAACAAGCAAAGGTAAAAGAAAAAAAAAAAGAAAAGAAAAGGAAAGAAAAAAAAAAAAACATGAGTGGAGGAAATCCAAGCCATAGCTGCAGGTATCCCATACCATTTTCTCTTCCTTGAAATCTTGCAAAGTTGAACTCACTTATTTTTCCAAATATAGGAGTGATAGTTTGGGTGCTAATACTCACTGCAACTTCAGATACAAAAACGTCTTCTTCTACGTCCAATGTCATGCCACCATGAACAAACTGACATTTCTGATGGATCCAGGCATTTGTGGAGCAGCCAACTCCTATCAAAGTCTTAGGACAGTAAAGGTTAATGAAATAGAATCCCTAAAATGTGCAGTAAGGGGTCCCAAGAGCCATCATATAAAAAAAGAATAGTATGTGAAATTTCAGCAGTAAACAAATGAGTTGGTGTTAACAACATGTAAATTTTGGTTCAATCTAGGAAAGATGTTACTGGTCAAGGCCGATCAACACTGAGCACCTTTGCAGTTATTTGTTGATTCTTCTTCTACTGTTGTGTTGGTGAGGAAAGATAACTTTCTATCCACCCTTCTCAGTTCTCAGCTGAGATCCCTGTAACGAGAGACAGTTTGACAAGAGAAAAACATACCAGTGTATTAATGAATATCTCAGGTATGCATGGGAGACTCCAGGGGAAAAGTAACTTTCTGAAGTGGCTTAGAATTCAGGCTTTAATCACATCTTCATAGGGAAAAGTAAGGGGGGATGTATGCCTCTTAGGGGAGAGCAAATGATTTTTAGGAAAAATGAATGGGACCTAGAAGAACAGATGAAAAGAGATGATGGTTTGTGATAGAGTCCATGGGTGTTGTGTTGACTTCTAGTTTCCTCTCCTGTGACAAATGTCAATCTTCCCTGGTTGAGGACGTTCCTGGGGAGGGATTTATGACCATTGAGTTCTTTCTGGAGGAGATGTCTTTAAGCAGATAAGGGAGTTCAGGGACAGTATCTTTCTGTATTTGCTTTTTCAAGTGCCTATGGCTCAAAATCTTCAACATGCCAGGGTGCATACTTTGGGGTTGCATATTCCGCCACCCTTCACTTGATTCCAAAGTTCATAAAGGTGATTTTTTTTCACTGACGTAGCCCCATTTCCTGACTGGCATGCGATGTTAAATAAATAAGGAATAGGCTGCCTGGAATAGGTGGGCCTGCATTTCAAGGGCCCATTTCAAGGGCCTCCATATTCAAGCAGAACTCATACCTCCAGCCTGAGGGAAATTGGTGAAGATGCTGACCTTTACAGTTCCATCCAACCCCACGATTCCATGATTCTCAGGATAAGAGAATCAGTTACTGCTTGGAGTCCTCAAAGAAAAGGCAGAAAGTGGGTGGCCCAAAAAGAACCACTGGCTCAGGTCCTGCAGGTGGTGTGGGTGGTGAGGACTGTGCCAAGGATTGGGACCCTCTGGGAAATCACTGTTACTGCCATACTGCCCCAAAGTCAGGAGTGG
Source organism: Prionailurus viverrinus (assembly GCF_022837055.1). NCBI lineage: Eukaryota > Metazoa > Chordata > Mammalia > Carnivora > Felidae > Prionailurus > Prionailurus viverrinus. The sequence continues at coordinate 80,271,275 of NC_062568.1, forward strand.
AGCTTGGTGGCCTGATGGGAGTGGAGAAATGCATAAATAACATAAAGGTCCTTATATTGGCCACAGTGTTTTTGCGTTTTCCCAGCAAAAATGTAGAAGACCATGTTTCTTAAAGAAAACAAAAATGAACAAGTAAAAACAGGCAAATAGTCTTGGAAGCAAAACGCAAAACAAACAAATAACATAAAAATGAAAAGCAAGCGAAGAAAAAACAGTGCTATCCAGGAGGAATAAAAATAGAGAGGGAAGTTGTAAACCAGCAACTAGGAGCAGCCTGCTGTGTTTTCTGAACTCTTGAGTTAAAATGTCTCATCTGGTATCTTTGCAATGTGGCAAGCACCTGTAATTGGTTTATCACTAAAAATCAATGCTGTTAAAACCCACTTTCTGAAAAGGAAATCGAAATATAAGCTTGATATAAATGGGTCTTTATGCAATGGAAATTTCTTCATTGGTTATATGCGATTGGTTCTTGGGGATGGGCCTCACCTCCACGTAGGGCAGGGAAACTGAGGGACGTGGGGAGCCAGGCCCCTGTGGGCTGTGCCCCGGGCCCTGGGTGGGCACAGGCTGGGAGAGGTGCTGCCACTCTCCGCATAGCAGCCCTGTCCCCACAGGGAGACCGGCTCCTCCCCTGTCTTCAAGCACAGTGAGCTGCCCTGGCAGGTCAGTCTGAACCCGGAGAGGGGCTCTGCTGAACCTGCCGGACTGCAAACCAGCATATCGTGCTTGAATTTTTAGTCTCCACTCCTGTCTTGATTCTCTTGCAGCAAGCATTTCTCCTCTTATAAAACAGAAAAGAAATATGGGGCGCCTGGGTGGCGCAGTCGGTTAAGCGTCCGACTTCAGCCAGGTCACGATCTCGCGGTCCGTGAGTTCGAGCCCCGCGTCAGGCTCTGGGCTGATGGCTCGGAGCCTGGAGCCTGTTTCCAATTCTGTGTCTCCCTCTCTCTCTGCCCCTCCCCCATTCATGCTCTGTCTCTCTCTGTCCCAAAAAATAAACGTTGGGAAAAAAAAAAATTAAAAAAAAAAAACCAGAAAAGAAATAAAGCTGCAATTACTTTTTCACACCCTCTACTAATATGAGCTTAGCAAACACTCCCCTTTCCCCTAGACTTCAGTAAGCACAGATTTGGGGTTCCAGCAAACATTATTTTAAAAGGGCCATCATTATGTGGTGCTAGAAATTGAAGAAAGAAGACAAAAAAAAAAAAAGTAGCTCCCAATTCAGGTTTTTGAAATCAGTCTTCTCAGAACACACACATTCGGAGTATTTAATGACTTGGCCCTCTGTGGCCTGTCAGTCCTGCTCTGTGGACTTGACCTTTGAGTGGCTAAGGATACAATGCCTAGGAGATTTAGGGTGCATGCGGAGAGAGGAACCAGATCCCCAAATCACAGAAAAGCAAGACAGCTTTATAACTCGCTCTGTCTCTCTCTCTCTCTGTCTCTCTGTCTCTCTCTCTCTGTATTATCCCCTGAAGAGGCAGCCCAGACAGAACGCGGACACTGTGTCTGCACATGGCAGAGGTGGTCTGCCTCACATTTAGGCCTAAGTTCTAACAGCCAACTTGTCAATGAATGCCATTAGCACAGATGTGCCACAGGCACTCAGGGACAGAGCGGCGGGCAACCTCAGATCAGTGCGGGAAGAGCAGGCATCGGGTGGTAACAACTTTCAGTCATTACTGACCTGGGCTCTATTCAAACCAGTGACCTAGAAATGAAGGGCTCCAAATCCCATTACTAATTCCCCGAGCCATCAAGTCTCCCCTATGGCCTGGATCTTGTCCTGAAACCCAGGTCTCCTGTTGAAATAGCATTAGACAGCAGCCGCTGCGTTGGCAGGCAAGGTTTTTAAATAGAGGGGGGACAAAAAGAGGAAAATGTGCACATACAGAGTTGGCTTTAATTATTACTTTAAAGTTGTTCAGCTCCTTTAAACCTAAAAAACCTGAACCTTCTTTAAAGGGGAGAGCTTGCCAGGAAGTACAAGAATGGTGTTCAAACAAACACAGCCTTCTATTTCGTCTGAATGGGGAAAACACACATGCCCCCTCCCCAGCCGAGGAATAATGAGAGGAAACCAAATGAGAGGAAGTTGTTGAAAAGGAGAGAAAGAGATTAAATGAGTGTTGCGGGGATGAGAAGAATATTTACTGCCAAAGTAAGAGAAAGCTAAGTGAAAGCGCCCTTGAACAGCTCCCCCCTCTTACTTATTATCTCTGTGTCGCTCTCTCGCAATCCCTCTCGTCAAAGAGGGACAATTAGTTTTCAATCAAAAGTGGGATTTTTGTGAGTTGGGTGAAGCCCGCCGTGCAGAGCGAGCCGGCTCTAAATGGCATGTAAAGTTTCGTCTTTTAAGCCCCAAGCGCCAGCTTTACAAATCGTCCTGTAGATGGAGCCGCACTCTGCACTTCTAAGATCGGGGCCTCCACAATGAAGCAATTGTTTCCTGTCTCCGCTTAGCAATTCCTCCCTCTCTTTCGGTTCTTTCTGGTTGCATGTTCTATTTATTTTAATGTATACCTTTGTGTAAAGCCTGTCTCTGAGTGGTTAGATACCCTGTTGATATGTGGCCTTCAAGGGGGAAAAGGGAGTGCAGTCTATTCCCATGACATCCTAGGGCTTTGTAGAGCCAAAAAAACCTTCTCAGGAACACCTAATCCTTGGGCTGGAGCCAAGTACCACAATCCTTCTGTACAACTGACACGGGCCACTTGGGACACTTGAGAGCTTTAGGTGTGTCTGTCTGAAGTCAGCCCCGGCCAAGCATGAGGCAAATGTGCCCGACCAAAGAAAATAAATTATGTGGACTCCAATTTTCAGCAGTTATGAAGTATTAAATTACACATGCAAAGAATTCACTTTGGGATTAACCCTTTGGAACCGACACACAATCTTGTCACAGTGCTTGTGAAAGGAGCGTGCTCTGGGGAAGGCCTGCCTTCCCAGAGACACAGAGGTGGCTCCCCGGGAGGCAGGGACGCTCAAAGAACAGAGATTGTAATTGAACACAAATATGTTCCACTGCTACCTGGGCAGGGGGAGGGTGCGTGTTTGGGGGGGGGGGGTGGAGTTCGGTCCTGTCTCTTAGGATACACTGCTCCCTGTAGACTGCAAGTTTGAGGGACACCGTAAAGTTTTTTCAGCTCACCGTGAATGCCACTTTCGGCACTTCATCAGAAGGCATTTTTATCATAATTCACACAGCCCCCGTAGCTGCTTCTTCATTCAGATTTGCAGAAGTGGTCGAGAGCCACTGGAACTTGACTGAAATCACAACTCCTGAACTCTTGAAAAGGCGTTTGCGCTCTGTGACTCAGTGAGCGATAGCAAAGGACATCCTGCCAGGCCCCTTCAAAGAATTTGGGTTCCCCAGAACTATGTGAAGCACTAAGCTATTCGTACATGATGTGGCTGAAACTGAACATATAAACTCTGCAGTGGAAAAACAAAACACTGCTGTTTGTTTCCCTTTTAAAGCTATTTATTTACCAAATGACCACAGAAAGCAGATCTTCAACAATAACAGGAAGCAATCAATCTTGAAGAACTCACAAAAAAAATTTTTTTTTAGCAAAGTTAACTTTTCAGTAAAGTGTGTGTCTCAAGTACGCAAAGCAGGTTTGGGGGAAACATCCAGATCTTTCCCTCTTCTCTTCCTCTTTGTTATCAGAGAGCATGTGATTTGCAGGAAGAACACTGCGTCTGGAGGCTGGCAAATTGAGTCTCCAAACAAATCCCCCACTTACTTCGCATGTGCCTCTTGAAAACCTAACTATACAAGCATACGCTTGGGAACCACTGTGGGATTCATCCACTTGCCTCATTTTCAGCAGGAGGAAACTGAGGCTGGCAGAGAACACACAGGGGTTGCTCAAAGTCGCACAGCTAGGACTGGAAGCATCTTGACTTTTGGTGTAAGTTGTTTGCTTAAACAACAAATCTCTAATTGGGGAAATCATTTTATTTCTCTGTTCCTCAGCTGCTCCCATTGACACAGAAAATAACTCTTTTCAAATACCTGCTATTTTGAGTTATTTGGACTATTTGGGGACACATGTAGAGACTCACTAAATGAATCCAAGTGGTAACGAATGAGCGCATGTGTGTTTGTATGGGTTAAAACCAGAGAGCCAGGGAGGGACAAAGAATGAGAGGGACAAATCCAGGCAGAGGAAGAGATAAAGTCCTTGCCACGGGAAGCCTGCTCGGTGGAGTAAGTCATAAAAGTAATAAAAGTAATTGCTAAGCGCCGTGAAATTAGACTGCTGCGTAAGGCTAAACCAGGGTGAACCAAAATTTGCAAAAGTCATGAGACTTTTATTTTCAACAGGTGGCATTTAAGAATGCAAACCATTGGCACCCAAATGAGAGTTCATTGTAAAGGGGAAGAGATGCGGGGATTTACACACTTGTGAAATCGGGGCTGAAAGACATTGCTTCGTGTTTGGGATCTACAGCATCCAGAGGAATGGCTGATTAGAGATATGCTTCGAAAAACTTCTCTTACTTTTATTGGTCATGGGTCATGATAAAAGAAGAAAAGAAGAGAGAGAGAATCTGCCCCAAAAGGGAAAAGCCGACGGACACTGCTTGAGAACAAATGACTGTGAGCCAAAATCCCCAAATGAGGAAGGCAATAAAGCCATACAAAAGCCCGCCCATTGCACCCATCATGATATTTGAACCAAATTGCTTTGCCTGTGTCATATCCACCCTCATATATTTACTCAGATAAGAAAGAACTTTCTGCTGGCAAGCACCCCAAGTTTGATTTATCACTCACAATATGAGAAAGCTGCCAAGCAAGCTTTATAATTCCCAGTTCTTAAAATTATTATCATCATCAGGCGTGGAAATAAGGCTCGAGGTGGTAGGTGTGTGCTCAGTACTCCTGGCAAGAAGTTGGTTTGTTGAGGCTGGTTCTCTCTGCCAACAAATGTATCCATGTCAGACCTCAGGAAATACTTCCCCCAAGCTGCTTGTTTATCGCAAGGATTTGGGCAGTGTGGCAGATGCTTTAAAAGATAAAGTATTCCTGCTTAACGAGGGCCATGGCCTAAACCATATCAATAAAATGACCCAAACTACCTGGTCAAGAAGTAAAAATGCTCCTCCTCAGATTTTTCTAAAAAGATAACTCCAAGTTTATGCCATTCTGAACTCTTCCCCACGTGTTAGCTACCTGATTTGATCGGTTGGTGTCTTTGAATATCCATGGGTTAAGTGGCATTCAGGAATTTCCCCAGGGGGAGGAGTCAAATAGGATCCTTACCCTTCTCCTCCCATCTTATCCTTTACAAGAAATGTGTACCTTAAAATTGGGAAGGTTTAAGGGATGCCCGGCTGAGGCATTATTTCAGTGGGTGATGCAAGAAACTTAGTGGAAATCAAAGATAGGTTTGTAAAAACCCTAACTTCCCAGGCCTACTTTACCATAATACAAACAAGGCCAGATGTAGAATTGTCCCAGGTTAAGTCTTGATGGCATTCGTTTGAAAGATAATTTGATTTCAAGTGGCAGAGAGCCTCCCCCTGACATGTACACAATTCAGTGTACATGCATATTTCTGAGGTGAAGTTTCGGCCTGTTATCATTAAACATAATCTTTAGTTTCTCTCTTTGTCTCTTTTGTTTGTTTGAATATACAGTGAAAAATAGCTGTGAGAACTTTTTGGTAGAGTGCGCATCTGATTTTTTTTTTAAAACAGACAAAAGCATTTTGACCAATGTCTATTATGACAGCAGATTTTATATAAATATATGTGTAAAATAAGCTCATTTGCACATGGCTCAGGGGAAGCTAAACTCACTATAGAAACTTCCCTAATGTTTATTTCAGACTAGTTTCCAGATTTTAGTATGTGTAGAGAAAATAAAGGCAAGTGGATAATTATATAGGCAAAGGGCCTGTTACTTGCATTTGTCTTGCTATGTATGATGCACAGAATAGACCTACCGGCCTTCATCAGTCAGAGATTCAGACCTGCTGGCATTCTGTCGCAAGGCAGAGCCCAATAGCACAGTTGCTGCAAAATGTCACTGAAAACATGTGACTCTTAATACGCTTAAATGTATCTTTCTAATTATCATCTATCTATCTATCTAATCTGACCTCTACTATTTATAAATCTATCATTGTTTTTATTCATTCCAGAAAGGACGCAACACAATTTATATAAATATGTAAAATTTCAATGCAATAAAGTGAAATGAAAGATTACCTGGTTTAGGAAATAGAACAAAGGTAAAATAACAGAAAGATAAGATAAAGGCAGAAGTGAAGCTGGTACATAAAAATGTGTTCTTCAAGGTGCTTTACATTTGCTAGGGGTGTCTACTGAAGGAGATTGTTTTCGGAAGCAAATGTCAAAGGGGAGTTTCAAACTATTTTGTGATTCAGTGTCCATGATATGATAAGATATTTTCTTAGGAGAAACACAACTATGCATGATTCTAGGACCACAAAGAACTTTCTTTCATGGGGCCTTATAAAGAGTACAGGACATTCAACCGATGCCCACCAATAGCATAATACTAAAGCTCAACTCACAGAGAATACCTCCACATAATATCAACATACTTCGAGATGTAGCCACTCTTTGTCTGACTGCTTTGTTGAATCTTCCTTAAAGGACTCAACCATTGAAACTCTCCTTTTTCTCTATTGATTGTCATTCTTTTGGTGATCTCGTCCAATCTGATGACTTTAAATGTAATCTTTATAAGGACAACCATAAATGTATCTATCACAGGCTTCTCTCTTGAGCTCCTGACTCAACATTTCATGCCCAATAAGCATCTCAAATTTAACCTGGCCCCCTTCAAATGATTTTACCTCCAATATCTGCTTCTTCCCTAAGGTCACCTACTCAGGAAAAAGTAACTCCATTATTCCACCTGTTATGGCCAATAATCTTAAAGTTTTTCTTTATTCCTCTTTCTTTCATATTGCACACCGACTTCAGCTCAGGTCATGATTTCACGGTCCATGAGTTCAGGGGCCCCACGTCGGACTCTGTGCTGTCAGTTCAGAGCCTGGAGCCTGCTCCAGATTCTGTGTCTCCCTCTCTCTCTGCCCCTCCCCCACTCACGCTCTGTCTCTCTTTACCAAAAAATGAATAGACGTTAAAGAAATTTTTTTCAAAGAAGTAGAATGAGCATTTACATCACTAAAAGTCAAGTCACAGAGCATGAACATTATGATTTCAACTCAAAAAATTTTAAAACACACATAACCAAATGCTTACCTTAGACATTTAACAGCAACACATAAAAATAACAACATTTTAAGAATAAAACTTCTGTAAATGAACATAAGCCATTTGCCCTCCAAGCTAAAGTGATTGGAAGAGAGGCACATTTGGCATTTTGTAGTTACGTTGTGGTGAAGGATCACTGACTATAACTAACCAAAATACATATGGTCATGTATGCATTTTCAACTGATTCCACATTAAATGACTACAAACTTAACACCTTAAAACAGAAACTATTTATTGTTGGAAGTTCATTGAACTCTACTAGACACTGCTTCCAGTCTCACAAATCCAAAATCAAGGTGTCAGCAACATTGCATTCCTTTCTGGTGGCTCTTGGGGCTCTTTCAGATTATCAGCAGAATTCAGTTGCATGCCATTGTATGCCTGAGGCTCTTATTTCCTCCCTGGATATCCAGGGTTTCTTCCCAGTTTCTGGAGCCTATCTATATTCCTTGGTCTGCATCCCCAGTAATTTTAAAGTCAACAGTTGTCAGTTGAGTCTCTTAAGTGTTTCAAACCTCTCCTAATCTCCTCTTGAACTACATCTTCTTGACCTCTTTTTACCTCAACAGAATATGATTCTCTGCTTTCATTTTTATTTTATTTTTTTTAAGGAGAGAAAAGTTGAGTGAATACATAGATCTCCACTTTTAGAGGTTTGTGGAATTCTCACTCAGCTAATACAGGAAAATTTCCTTATCTTAATTTTTGTAAATTCAATTTTATGTGCATCATCTATTTTGTCATATATGTTATATTTAACATATCCACACATGAAACACCAGGGGGTGATGATCACTGGGCCGAAATTCTGCTTACCACTGACTATTTTAAAAATATAATTATAATTTTAATTTAGTTAATTTATTTTTTAAAATTTTTTAATGTTTATTTATTTCTGAGACAGAGACAGATCATGAGTAGGGGAGGGGCAGAGAGAGGGGGAGACACACAATCCAAAGCAGGCTCCGGGCTCTGAGCTGTCAGCACAGAGCCCAGGGTGGAACTCGAACTCACAAACCCACAAACCATGAGATCGGGACCTGAACCAAAGTTGGTCGCTCAACCGACTGAGCCACCCAGGTGCCCCGATATAATTTTAATTTTAAAGGTCTATTGTAGCTCTTGTTTTTGAGGACAAGTTGCAATCAATGTTCATTTTGACTAGAAAACTTCCAGTTTGTGAGAAGACCACAATATCGCCATATTGTCTGCACATGAGAAAATGTCTATTTCTATATTCTCAGTGCCAAAGATGAGTCTATGATTTTCCTTATGACCTGTAGTAAAATCAAAAGGGGTGGGAATAGTTTATTTCCAAGTTTATTTCCTAAGTCATTTCAGAGCAAGAGCTGACGTTTTTGTACATATTATAGCGTGTACATCACACGTCCTTTTTGGATTTCAAAAAAGACACAGGGCTAGATAATCTTGGAAACCAGTCTCAGTCTGCTGGGCAGAGGCCTAAAACCAGCAAGGTAACTTTCAGCCATGCCTAAATGTGGGACTAAATTTGCTTACGTGAGCCTGGTCTAATAATGTATGGCTGTTTGAGTAAGAAAACATATTTACTGCAAGTCTATATCCTCTGACCTAAGAAGAGTGTAAGAGGACACTTGACTGAAATTTTTGTTTAAGAGCCCAGAAATGAAACTTAAATCACTGGAATCAGTGGACTCAGATCCTGTAATGACATGCACCTGACTTCTAATTCTAACACTTACTCTTTCCTTTGAGAAGTTTACTTCACTTCTTGGACACACTCCGTTTATACTCCGGCATACTTAAGGCTCTACTTCATCTACTTCAGCTTCGTAAAAAGGGAGAGGAAAACCAAGATTCAAGCATTTTTGTGTATCAAAAATTTTGAATGAGTAACTGTGTAACATTCCCTTCCTCTCTTCTTCCCCCCTTCCTTCCTTCTCTTTTTTCTTCCCTCATTAAGTATTGATAAAGCACCTACTCTATAAGGATTGTGTTGAGTTTTTAAAAATATACATATGAAGAAGACATACTTCCAGTCTTCAAAGTGCTCACCATCTAAAGGTAATGTCAAAAGTATCTGGAGCACTATAGCAAGAGCACCTGAGCGTATCAGGAGATGACAAGAGGAGAAGGAAAGGTTGAAACAGTATTTTGAAGATGAATACAGGCTATGGAATGGACAGCCTAACAAAAGAACATCACAGGAGAGTACAGTGTGCTTAGGAGAATTCTCAAGATATGAGTGGAGCACTGGTGACTGAGAAAAGTAGCAGTAGTTGTGTCTGGACAGGTGGGCGTAGGTTTAATTAGTAAGAATAAATGCGAATATCTATACTAAAGTATTAGGCAATTAGGGTTAACTATACATTAAGGAACAAAAATGGATACGAGGGGAAGTCAGAGAGCACGGGAAACCATCTCAACCAGATGCACGGCAGGACTCTTTAGAAGTTACATTCAAGATATGAGAGCCAACTTAATGGTCCACTACTTTCTTTTTTTTTTTAAATTTATTTTTTTTAACACTGATTCATTTCTGAGAGACAGAGAGAGACAGAGTATGAGTGGGGGAGGGGCAGAGAGAGAGGGAGACACAAAATCCGAAGCAGGCTCCAGGCTCTGAGGTATCAGCACAGAGACCTATGCAGGGATCAAAATCACTGACTGTGAGATCATGATCTGAGCTGAAGTCAGACACTTAACTGACACAAACACAAAAGTTAACTGACCTGAGCCACCCAGGTACCCCTATAGTCCCCTACTTTCTGAGAATTCACCTTCTCTTTGCCTTTGCAATTTGCCTCGTAGCAAGCAACTTCTGACTGTGTTCTCCTTCCTGCTTATAGCTTCCCTTTGCTTGTGTTATGCTCGTTTATATCTTGGCTTCTGCTAAATGGCTTCTCTTTAGGTCTTTGGGGTTCAATGCCACTCACTTATCTGCATGTCTCTGCGTATCTCCCATGTTAAAACTCATCAGGAGAGGGAATGTACTGGGATTGGTTAGGACTCTGATTGCAACCCCAAGTGCTCCTATGGAGCAGAGATCTGAGGCCATCTCAGATCAAGTCACGGACCTGTCAGTAGACAACTGTTTTTATCACACAGCCAAAGCACAGTTGTGAGAAGCTACAGTTCAGGGACTGCCAGCAACAGTGTTTCTCAAAAATGCTGGCCATTGATGGATTCAGAAAATCATTGAATAAATAAGATGCTAAGGGTTTGGCATTTCTTCTGTGGGTGATAAGGATTCATAAAGGGATTTTAAGAAGGAGAGTGAATTGTTTGTGTTGTATAATAGGAAGATCATGCAATAGGAAGGATGGTGTGGGTCTATAAAAGAGTAGAGACCATGGGAAAAGAGGAACAAGTTTAAGAGACTATTGCAATAGTTAAGAAACATTAAAGTTCAGATGCCTGGATGAAGTTGCAAGGTGAAGGGAGAAAGGGAAGACAGTAGGTGCAGGATTTAGAAATTTGGGCTCTGGAATCACACAGACCTGTGTTTGACACTGACTCTCATAGATACCAGCCCTGTGACCACAAACAATATCACTTACCCTCTCTCAGCCTCAGTGTCTTCATGAGTAAGATGGGGATGATGCTAGGATGTAGACTTGTGATGTTTTGGAGTTTCATAGGATTCTCTTTTTAGAAGCACTAGCTAAACACATAAGTGAACCTCCCAAAATGATATTTGGCATGCTCAGACAGATTTAAGGTTATCAATTATGGTATCAATAGTCTACATTATAAAGCATAATTCGAGAGCACATCATCACAACTACAGCAATCACTAAGAAGAAAAGCAAATATTGACTAACTCAGCAATACAGAGACTTTCCAAATAAGTGGCATGAAAGAGTAGGCTCAGAGGAATCTTTATCATATCTCATCTCTAACATGAAAATCCTCACATTATTCTGTTAATAGTGGTTCTAAACAGGTTACTAAAGCAGAAATCTTCAGATGGCAGAGAGGAAACTGTGAGAAAGACCTGTATTACACTGATTCCTCTTGGCTGACACACTTTCTTTTTCTTCATGTCTCTAAAGAGTACCAGAATTACAAATATTCTTGGTTCTCTTTTCCTTCCACGAACTTCCTTAAAGTTAAATCTATGTCTTTTTATTCAATGCTAATTTATATACAACCCTCTGTCTCCAGTACTAGATCAGGCATGGTGGTATCTACATCTTATAAGTATCAAGAAATATCCATAAGGCAAGCGGTCCAGTGAAAACTGATTTTTGAGTTTGAATCAGGTTAATAATGGAATATCAACACCAACTACAAGACTTTGGTAATTTCTAGTGTCTTCTGTTGCACTAGAAGCATACTGTTTGAAGATGTCATTGATGTTCTTCCACAGGGTTGAATAATCCTCCTCCTCCTCCTTCTAATTTAAATCCAAAAAGTTAACATATAGTGTAACAATGGTTTCAGGAGTAGAATTTAGTGATTCATCACTCACATATAATAGCCAGTGAGGTTTGAATTCTTCTAAAGAAAGAAGAAAGGTAGTTTTCAACTTCATAACTCTTTACTACCTAGGATTTCCCTTACTCTTTCATTCTCAGAATGTTCATTGCCAAGTAGAACTGCTGTAGAAGTCTTTTCTAGGAGACTTTTTATGGTATTTTGAGAAGGCAAATAGTTGGAGTAATGATTTTTTGGCTGAACAGTTTGAGTTTGTCAAATACATGAAAGGTAGCCTCTAAGGAAGTACAGAGGCAGGAGTGAGGAAGGAAATGAGGAGGAACTGAAAGAAAGTGCTTCTCATGGGAATAACTTCTCCATTCAGTTGGATTCTTTGGGTCCTTATTGTCATTTATCCTCATTACATTCATGTCAACGTTATGCTACATTAGAAATTAATCACAATGGGTTAAAACAGTGAGAGCTACAATCATCAGGCTGAGTTCAAACTGGACTATAAAAAATAACTAAGCATTGTACTATAAGAAAAAAATAAATTATTTTGGAAGGGGCTTTGAATACATACACAGCTTTTTTCTTCTATGCTTAATTAGTGCTTTTAGATCAAACTAAATTCAAAGTATCATTACTTTTCACAGGAGAAAATATCATTATGACACATTTAGTCACTTATGTGGCATCTCCTACATTGTCCCAGGCACCGTGGTGAACACTGAAAATGCAGAAGTGAAAAATATATAGCCCTTGCCCTCAAAGATCCCACTGTCTGATTCTGAACAATAAGGACTTAGTTATTTTTTACATATATTTATTTCCAATTTTGAATCTAAATAAAAATATAAAATTAGCTTCCAATTGAATAATTAATATTCAACTGAAGTCATTATTGTGATAAATTAATAAATTGAAAACCTACAAAATTATCTCTAGCAATTACTATTTCTGAAAGGAAGAAACCCAAAACTTTTCCAACTGTGGGATTATTCCTCAAGTTACTGTCCTTCGGAATGGATTTTTTCATAGTGTATCGCATTGCACTGATTTGTTCAATGAAGGTACAAAATATAATTGTGAAGAAAAATAACACGGACGAGATGAAGTAATGAAATTGTCTCTGTATAATTAAAATTAACAACTAAATGGTTAAAACTAAGTCTGGGCTGACATTCTGACTTGACTCATACTTAGGCTGTTTTCTGTCTGCCTCAATTCTTGGAGGAGGTCAATTACGATGGCAGGTGTCAGCTCAGGTTTTCGTAGCTTTAAAGAATCTTAGGTTCTTGAAGCACTTCTGTTTTCCTGATTGTGGCATCCTGGAGGCTGTAATGATTCAAATATTAATATTGGGCCTTCATGGATGTAATAACCCTGTTGACACCGAATCTCATTGCCGGCTGTGCCCTCAAATTAAAGTGGAATAGAATTCCAAGCCAGATGTTTGTATAAAACCCTTTGCCACAATTATGTCTATGTCTCAGGCAAAAAGTATTCTTTTGGCCCGCATTGCTGAGCTAACAGACTCCATTCTCCTTACCCCTTGCCTATGTTTCAGCACTGTCATGAGCCAGAATGTGTAGCTATTCAGAATTTTTTTCTATTTAGTGTGAATAGCTGTGCTTAAGCAGCATCTATTCACTAACTATTTATAAACAGTTCAATTCTCATTCCCTCCTTATAGTCGAAGACCTCTATATGGAGAATTCCTGCCAAATACAAAAGTTTCCTTACCAGAGAGAGAAGGGAATTCAAAGCATAGATTCTTAAATCATGCATTTCAGTCAGCGTGGCACACATGTAACCAAACTACTGAGGGGCATTATTTTCTATAATGACTAATCTTTCCCTTCTTTCCTGTTAGTAGGCATGAGTTGATTTTGATACTGTAATAATATTTTAAACAGGAATGTGGTTCTGTTGAGAAAAGGAAGGGAGAGGGAAATTTTAGTAGATATAGAAACAGGAACATAACTTGTAAAAACTAGAGATACACAAAATTCAGAATATGTGAAGCATTAGCTGGGGCTGATTTAAAGGATAGAAATTATGTCAGAATCACACAAATCCAGAACAATAAGGTGCTTCAATAATCAATAAGAGGGATCTAGTGGTGGAAAAAATGAACACAAGAAACGTATTGAAAAAAATTGGGAGCATGAAGAAAGAAACTGGCATTTCTTAATCTAGAGAAGAAATGGTTTGAGGAAAACAATAGAAATTTCATCATATGAAGAGTTATTTTATAGATGATGGGGCCCAGATGTTTCCCTGTCCCCTTAGCTAATATGCAGTTAGGTGACAACAAAAATTTTAGGTTAATTATTGTGGTTATGCAGACTGAGAAACCTTGAAATTGTTTATCAAGAGATGTGTTATAGGAAGATTTAGTCAGCCATGCAAATTGACATGGGGCCAGGTACCCACAGGGCCTTATTAAAATTTACCTTCGAACAAGAGGCTGAGATTTTGATGGCCTCAAGCATCACCGTTAGTTATGTATACATACGTAAAGTAAACATTTTTTTTAAAAAGAAAGAAATTTGATATCTATTTAAGATTATTCAGGATCATTACTCTACTGGTATCTCAGAATGGCCATTTTTCTCATGCACGTTTTCTGTTTTGCAGTGTTTCAATTGAATGTCTCCATAATCCCAGATATTTAGGAATGAATTCCCATTTGGTTTATCTAGGTAGAGCCAATGTCTAAGTGAAAGTAAGAAAGAAGGTCACATTTAGATTAGTAAGACTTTTTAAAAAAATTTTAATGTTTATTTATTTTTGAGAGAGAGAGAGAGAGAGAGAGAGAGAGAGCATGAACAGGGGAGGGACGGAGAGAGAGGGAGACACAGAATCCGAAGCAGGCTCCAGGCTCTGAGCTGTCAGCACAGAGCCCAGCGTAGGGCACAAACCCACGAACCATAAGATCATGACCTAAGCTGAAGCCAGACATTCAACCAACTGAGCCACTCAGGTGTCCCAGTAAGACTTTTTTAAGAATACGCAATCACTGAAATGTATAGGATAAACTCACTGTTACTTACAGTGAAAGACACTTTGGGCCCCTCATCATTTCATTTTGCCTGGAATGGTTCCTTTGTTATTAAAAGAAAAAAAATTAAAACAATATAGCTATTCAGAAGAAACAATTCGGATAGAATAGATGATTTGAAGATGCTGATATGTTTAGCTAAAGGAGATGATGAATAGAATTCTTTTATCCCCTAACATTTACAAAGACATATAAAATTCAAAATCATGATATAGCATGTATAATCAGAGGCAAATTTTCTATGTGCCGATTATTTATATCAAAAGTAACATTAGAAAGAACCATTTTTGGCTTGATGGAATAAGTCCATTCAGCAATATTCCATCAATAACAACAGAAATCTCTAGACACACTATTTAAAAACAAACAACTACCTGAGGATACCAATAACTAAACAAAAATAAATATGAGGCTTTTGGATAGATGACAAATTTGAAGCAGTCAATGTGGGGTTGAGTTTCCCTCAATTTTTCTTTTTACCCATGACTAAAGCTCTAAAGAAATCATGTCCTTTTGCACAAAAGAAGAAGGAAAGGGGACTCAGAACCCTGAGAACCAGAAGATAGAGGTGGATCCCTGAGGTCTGAGATCCTGCAATGGGGATATACTGATTCTGTACTGAGAACACAATTTACCCCATGAACCGGGCATGTGTGAGGCAGTCCTAAACCTTGTGTCATAAAAGCTTTGAGAAATAAGCTGAGATTTGAGCCACCCACACATGACTTGGAATGAACCTGATCTGTGAGTGCACGGATAGGCCCAAATTAACATAGTGAAGACTCAGAGAATGGAATTGAGATTTGAACTAATATAGTTCAGAAGAGAAGGGACAGAAATTACAGTCTGAACATAATCAGACTGATTAGTGACTAAAATAAAAATATCTACAATCTCTTGAGGATTATAACAAGACTCAAGAGTCTGCACAACATAACATTTGCAAGGTCCAGAATGCATTCCAACATTACCTGGCATGCAAAGAATAAGAAAGAAAAATGTGTCCAAATCCCAAAGAGGAAAAAATAAAAACACCCAAAGATGACTCAAAATCTAGAATTATCAGACAGAATTTCACAGCAGCTATAATAAGTATACTTCATGAGGTAAAAGGAAAAACACCCTTAAAATGAGTGAAAAGATAGACATGTTTAACACAAAAGTACAAACTATAAAAATAAGTGAAATGGAAATTTTAGAACTGAAAAATAAAATATCAGAAATAAAAAACTCACAGGATATACTCAATGCAGAATGGCAGAGAAATGAGGAAACTGAAGGTACATTGGTAAAAATGATCCTATCTGAAGAGCAGAGAAAGAAAATTTTAACCGAACATAGACTCAAAGACCTGTGAGGCAATATCAAAATGTCGAATAAATATATTCATGGACGCCCTGAAGTAGCTCTGAGAAGAAAAAGATTGAGGCATAAAATGTATTTGAAGAGACAACAGTTGAAAATGTCCTAAATTTTGTGAAAGGTGTAAATTTACAAATTGAAAAAGCTTAAATAATTTTCAACATCATAAACTCAGAGAAAACCGTGACTACATGTATGTAATCAAGCTACTGAAAATCAAAGACAATGGAAAACTGTTAAAACAGCTAGAAAAAAATAGAATATTAAATACAGGGGGAAAACAATTCCAATGATCTTGGATTTGCCATCAGAGGTAAGATGACAGCAAAAAAAAAAAAAAATAAATTGCAAACAAAAGGATAGTCAATCCATAGTTTGTTCCCATTAAAAATATACTTTAGGAAAAAAGCAAAATGAAAACATTCTGAGAGGGGCGCCTGGGTGGCGCAGTCGGTTAAGCGTCCGACTTCAGCCAGGTCACGATCTCGCGGTCCGTGAGTTCGAGCCCCGCGTCGGGCTCTGGGCTGATGGCTCAGAGCCTGGAGCCTGTTTCCGATTCTGTGTCGCCCTCTCTCTCTCTGCCCCTCCCCCGTTCATGCTCTGTCTCTCTCTGTCCCAAAAATAAATAAACGTTGAAAAAAAAAAAAAAAAAAAAAAAAAAAAAAAAAAAAGAAAACATTCTGAGATAGTAGAAAATTAAATTAGTAGAAAAGTCAAAATGAATGGCCACTAGATCTGTTCCATAAGAGATGCCAAAGGAAGTTCTTCAGGCTGAAGTGACATAATACTAGAGGGAAACTTGAATCTTCAGGAATCAAGAGGAACAACAAAAATGATATAGAGGGTGGGTAAATACAAAATATTAATTTTTAACCTCCTAGGTTCATTAAAGAACATACGAATGACTATATTTTAGTTTTTAAAATATAATTTTTTGTCAAATTGGCTTCCATACGACACCCAGTGCTCATCCCAACAAGTGCCCTCCTCTATGCCCATCACCCATTTTCCCCTTTTCCCACCCCTCATCCACCCTCAGTTGGTTCTCTGTATTTAAGAGTCTCTTATGGTTTGCCTCCCTCCCTCTGTGTTTGTAACTTTTTCCCCCATCCCCTCCCCCCATGGTCTCCTGTGAAGTTTCTCAAGATCCACATATGACTGAAAACATATGGTGTCTTTCTCTGAGTGACTTATTTCATTTAGCATAATACCCTCCAGTTCCATCCACATTGGTACAAATGGTCAGATTTCATTCTTTCTCATTGCCAAATAGTATTCCATTGTATATGTAAACCACAAAGTGAAAATTACAACATTTCCAGGTTAGATTTTCAGTTTGTGTAAATGTGGCCTATTTGGCAACAATAACATAAAGGTCAATGTGAAGGAAGGTAGGGGTTCCCAGATTTCAGAGTGTCTACAATTTATGTGAGTTTGTACAATATTGACTGTATAAGACTATAAAAGGTACTATGCATGCATATTTTAATCCTCGAAGCATCTCTCTCTGTCATACACACACACACACACACACACACACACACACACTAGAAGGAGATACAGTACAAAAGCCAATATTTAAATTAAACAAATATTTTTTTAAAAAATTGAAATAATTCAAAATAAAGAGGAGAGAACCCAGGAACAAAAACAGATGAAAAAACAAAACAAAACAAAACAAATAAATTGTAAACATATTTCAAACATCTCCTTAATTACACTAAATTTTATGGTCCCAATACTTCGATTACAAAACAAGGATGAACAGGTTGTAAGGACAAAGCAGGACTTTAGTATATGCTGTCCAAAAGAGACATATTGTAAATATAAAGACAATGACAGATTAAAATTAAATGGACAGAAAATAGTATATCATGCAGACAAATGGCAAGCATAAGAAAACTCAGTATTTTAAGATCAGACAAAATAGACTTCAAAGAGTACTGAGAGAGATTAAAAGGACATTTCATAATCAAGAAGACAGAAAAATTATCAGTGGTTATGCATCTGAAAATAGAGGCTCAAAATATAACAAAAAATTAGAGGAAAAATGGAGAAACAGTCAATCGCACAATCATGGCAAAGAATATTAGCACTTATGTAATGAGGATTCTCACACCATTTTTATTAAGCCTCACCCCTATCTTTTCCCCTTGTGCACCACACTTGGGCAAGCTTATAAGACAGCTTGGATATTCCCTCCTTTTGCCCCCGTGGGAGACTCAACTCACAGAAGGCCCTGCTCACCTGTAGAAACTCCCACCTCAGGTCCCAGGCCCTAAACACATGAAACACCCAAACCACTCTCTTTTTCATGGTCTCTCGAAACATGTGGATTTGTTTGAGACACCTATCCTGACCCTGTCAGAGACCTCAATTATGTAATTAATAAACTGTTTATACATGTTTAGTGTATGTGTGGCACCATCAGTCACCATATCCAAAGCAAATTTTGGTTGGGGGAGAGGCCCATCTACCTCTGTGGGTGGCCATTACAACCCATCTTTCATCAACTAATCACAAGAAGCCTGAAAATCGGGTAATTTATTTCAACGACATCTTTCCTATTTTCTGCCATTGATTTCACTAAAATTAATAAAAGTTTGCCTTACAAAGACCCTATTAGGAAAATAAAATGAAAAGTTATAGATTCAGAGGAAATATTTACAACACATTTATGAAAGAAAGGGCCTGTGTTTCTCTATGTATAAAGAATACTTACAGTCTAATTTTAAGAAGACAAGCAATTGCAAGAGAAAATGGGCAACATTTTGATACTGAACAACAACAACAAAATTATGAATAGGCAATAAGCACATGAAAAGATGTTCTGCATCGATAATCATCAAGGAAATGCAAATATCAATCACAATGAGATACTAGTAGACACCCACTAGGAAGCTAAAGTTAAATATCCTCACGGTGCTTATTATTGGTGGGAAAAGGAGGCAAACAGAATTTTTGTACTCTCTTGGTGGGAATATAACATGTCACAACTCCTTTGGAAAACACTTTGGCTGTTTCATAAAAAAAGTTTACCATGCACTCTGCACTTCTCACCATTTGTCCCAGAGCACCAGAGATAAGAACATATGTCCACACAAAGTTCTGTATTTGGATGTTCATAGCTGACTTGTTTGTAATAGCCCAAACCTGGGAACAACCTTAATATCCAACAGCTGGTTAATGGGTGAACAAATTCTGGTATATCTGTCCAAGTGAATACTACTTTGCAATAGAAAGGGAAAAAAAATCTGTTGATATACATCACCCCTTCAAAATCATTATGTTACATTTAAAAATATTGTTTTTAATGTTTATTTATTTTTGAGAGAGACAGAGACAGAATGCGAGTGGGTTGGGGCAGAGAGAGAGGGAGACACAGAATCTGAAGCAGGCTCCAGGCTCCGAGCTGTCCATACAGAGCCTGACGCGGGGCTCGAACTCACAAGCTGTGAGATCATATCCTGAGCCAAAGTCGGCTGCTCAACCGACTGAGCCACCCAGGCACCCCTGATTATGTTATATTTAAGAAGCCAAATGAAAATAAAAATGTATCTAATGTGTATTTTTAGCTATGGAAAGTCTTAGATCATAAAAATGAATCTATAGTGACAGAAAGCAGGTCAGAGTGGGAGAAAGAGATGGATCGGAAAGGGGGAAGTTTTGGGGAGTGATGGGAATATTCATCATCTTGATTGTTGTGATGGTTTTGTGGTTGGATACACATGCCAAAATCCATCAAATGGTGCCTTTTATATATGTGCAACGTATTGTAGCTTACATGCCTCAACAACATACTGTATTTTAAAAAGTGATGTTTGATTAAATAATGGATTATTAAGCTTTGGGTTTGATTGTGCATTAACAAAGGTAGGAATACCAATTGAGTAATATTTGGGTTAAAGTAAATTATTAAAGTAATGCACAGAATCAATGATTATTATTTTTTTCAATATATGAAGTTTATTGTCAAATTGGTTTCCATAAAACACCCAGTGCTCATCCCGAAAGGTGCCCTCCTCAATACCCATCACCCACCCTCCCCTCCCTCCCACCCCCCATCAACCCTCAGTTTGTTCTCAGTTTTTAACAGTCTCTTATGCTTTGGCTCTCTTCCACTCTATCCTCTTTTTTTTTTCTTCCCCTCCCCTATGGGTTCCTGTTAAGTTTCTCAGGATCCACATGAGTGAAAATATATGGTATCTGTCTTTCTCTGTATGGCTTATTTCACTTAGCATAACACTCTCCAGTTCCATCCATGTTGCTCCAAAGGGCCATATTTCATTCTTTCTCATTGCTACATAGTACTCCATTATGTATATAAACCACAATTTCTTTATCCATTCATCAGTTGATGGATATTTAGGCTCTTTCCACAATTTGGCTATTGTTAAGAGTGCTGCTATAAACATGGGGGTACAAGTGCCCCTATGCATCAGTACTCCTGTATCCCTTGGGTCAATTCCTAGCAGTGCTATTGCTGGGTCATAGGGTAGGTCTATTTTTAATGTTTTGAGGAACCTCCACACTGTTTTCCAGAGTGGCTGCACCAATTTGCATTCCCACCAACAGTGCAAGAGGGTTCCTGTTTCTCCACATCCTCTCCAGCATCTATAGTCTCCTGATTTGTTCATTTTGGCCACTCTGACTGGCGTGAGGTGATATCTGAGTGTGGTTTTGATTTGTATTTCCCTGATGAGGAGCGACGTTGAGTATCTTTTCATGTGCCTGTTGGCCGTCCGGATGTCTTCTTTAGAGAAGTGTCTATTCATGTTTTCTGCCCATTTCTTCACTGGGTTATTTGTTTCTCGGGTGTGGAGTTTGGTGAGCTCTTTATAGATTTTGGATACTAGCCCTTTGTCCGATATGTCATTTGCAAATATCTTTTCCCATTCCGTTGGTTGCCTTTTAGTTTTGTTGGTCGTTTCCTTTGCTGTGCAGAAGATTTTTATCTTCATAAGGTCCCAGTAGTTCATTTTTGCTTTTAATTCCCTTGCCTTTGGGGATGTGTCAAGTAAGAAATTGCTACGGCTGAGGTCAGAGAGGTCTTTTCCTGTTTTCTCCTCTAGGGTTTTGATGGTTTTCTGTCTCACATTCAGGTCCTTTATCCATTTTGAATTTATTTTTGTGAATGGTGTGAGAAGGTGGTCTAGTTTCAATCTTCTACATGTTGCTGTCCAGTTCTCCCAGCACCATTTGTTAAAGAGGCTGTCTTTTTTCCATTGGATGTTCTTTCCTGCTTTGTCAAAGATGAGTTGGCCATACGTTTGTGGGTCTAGTTCTGGGGTTTCTATTCTATTCCATTGGTCTACATGTCTGTTTTTGTGCCAATGCCATGCTGTCTTGATGATGACAACTTTGTAGTAGAGGCTAAAGTCTGGGATTGTGATGTCTCCTGCTTTGGTCTTCTTCTTCAATATTACTTTGGCTATTTGGGGCCTTTTGTGGTTCCATATGAATTTTAGGGTTGTTTGTTCTAGTTTCGAGAAGAATGCTGGTGCAATTTTGATTGGGATTGCTTTGAATGTGTAGATAGTTTTGGGTAGTGTTGACATTTTGACAATATTTATTCTTCCAATCCATGAGCACGGAATGTTTTTCCATTTCTTTATATCTTCTTC